>NC_140991.1:261770191-261790191 GCF_052327205.1 Somniosus microcephalus | reverse complement strand
CGCTTCGGTGACCTGACCGGTCGACCAATCGGTGCGTGTGTGGGCGGGCCTTATCCTTCTGAACCGAGGTGAGTGGCCGCCATCTTGATTTTCCACTATTTTTCCCCCCACACTTTCTGTGTGTTAGGGAACTAAGGTAAATATTTCAATTATGTGTTAGGCAATTAATTAACAATTTATTTGAGTTTTATATTGTGTTTAGCAACCCCCCCCCTCCTCCTCCTCACCCTCGCGCAGGGGGGACTCGGGGCCTGAAGCTGAAAAAATTTCTCTCTCTCTCTTTCTTCCCTCTCTCTCCTTCTCCTCTTCCCTCTCTGTCTCTCTCTACTTCCCCCTCTCAGGTGTCGCGGACGGAGCGCGGGCGCGCCGCCCGAAGTTTCCCACTCGCTAACGGCCTTGCCGGCTCCCGCGGGCCGCCCGCACTCACCGCGCATGCGCCGCCCGCACTCACCGCGCATGCGCCGCCCACCCGCACGCAGCGGCCGTCCATCAGCTGCGCGATACGCGGGGGACCTCAGCAACGGCACCGGACCTCAGGCACTAGGCAGGGGGAGGGGCCGGAGAGAGGGACAGAGGGAGGGGAGGGAGAGAGGGGAGGGAGGGAGAGAGGGGAGGGGAGGGAGGGATAGGACAGGGAGAGGACATGACAGGGAGAGGGGGGACACACAGGGGCAAGGAGACCAAACGCCCCAAAATTGCCCTCGCAACGCGGGGCTCGCTAGGCAGGGGGAGGGGCCGGAGAGAGGGACAGAGGGGAGTGGGGTGGTGGGGGGGGAGAGGGAGACAGGGGAGGGGAGGGAGGGAGAGAGGGGAGGGAGGGATAGGACAGGGAGAGGACATGACAGGGAGAGGGAGACCAAACGCCCCAAAATTGCCCTCGCGCCCCAAAATTGCCCTCGCAACGCGGGGCTCCCCAGCTAGTATAAATATATACACACACACAGAAATATACACATTTGTAGGCATACCTACCTATAGAGGAACATATATTTAACTGCTATAGCTATGTAAATTGCTCTGAAGATAGTACAACCTCAAGGGTAGTTAGTGAAACTTTTTATAGTGACTTTGGATTGTTTTCAAAAAAACACGATACACATCCCTGGATTTTATCTTACCCATATAGTTAGAGCCATAACCAGGGGGATGGGATGGAAGACAGAGAAAGGGAGTGCTTCTAGTAATGCTGCAACATTACAATGTTTACAGATATATTTCTCATCAGAAATTGGAGAGAGACAGACACAGAGTCCATGAGATGTCCAGTGCCTCTCTCAGCTATGAGAGAGACCTGGCCCAGTGGCTCCACGCCCAGTGGACCCACTTGCTCTCTATCCGCGGCTGGTTACCTTGCGTTTTCTTTCCAGACTGTCCTCGGTTCCGGCCTCCGGTTGTGTGGAAACCGCTCTAGATGTGCCGCATCCCATTCCGACCGGCACGCTGCTTCTCAACTCCCTCTCCACTTTCGTTACATTCCCATGCGCTCTCACTCCGCCCATCCATTGTAGTTGCCATGGGCTCCGCCGTTACCATGGCGCGTTACTACAATACCAAACGTCACTGCTCCCAGAGAAGCTGCGCGCACAGTCCCTGGCATTGCTGAATGTTCCCGTCTGCAGGAATTTGAATAGCATTTCTGTCCAGTAGCCCAGTATTTAATGAGACAGATTCTAATCAGAAATACCTTTGCATGTAGAAATAGCAGAGTCCAGTAATAATAACAGGCCCAACTATCTAATAATGTTACAGATAAAAAGAAAGAGTTTCCATTTACATAGTGCCTTATCCCTTTCATCCATCACCCCTGTGCTCACTGACCTACATTGGCTCCCGGTCCACCAACGCCTCAAATTTAAAATTCTCATCCTTGTTTTCAAATCCAATCCCCCCCCCCCCCCCCCATCTCAGTAACCACCTCCAGTCCCAGGACCCTCTAAGATGGGTTTAGAATGCATGTGCGTAAATGCCCAGAGTGTAGTAAATAAGGTTGGTGAGCTGCAGGCACAAGTAGCCACCTGGGATTATGATATAGCGGCAATAACGGAGACTTGACTCAAACAACGAGAGAATTGGGAACTTAATGTTCCTGGCTACAATGTATTCAGGAAAGATAGGGAGGGAATAAGAGAGGGGTTGGCAATATTGGAGTGGGATGATGTACTTGAGGGTTCAAAGACATCATCTATTTGGTTAGAATTAAGGAACAATAGAGGAGCTATTACACTTCTGATATTTCTATATTATAGGCCATCAAATAGTGGGAAGCAAATTGCAGAAAGATGCAAGAACTTTAGAGTAGCGATAATGGGGGTATTCAATTATCCTACTATAGACTGGGAAAATAATAGTTTAAAGGGCAAAGTGGGGGTCGCATTCCTGAAATGCATATAGGAACTTTCTTGATCAGTATGTTTCCAACTCAATGAGGAAGGGAGCAGTGCTGGATCTAATTCTGGGGAATGAAGTGGGCAAGTGAAGCATGTTTCAGTGGGGGAGAATTTGGGAAACAGTGATCATGATGGCCTGGATTTTGGGGACAATGGCGATGGAACGGTGCTTGCCGTTCATCTTGCTGACAGCTATCCACAAAGTGTTCTCGGGATTTTCAGCGGAGATGTGCTCTGATCGGGCGTCTGATCCAGCATGGCACCCTCTACAGGGCATCTGTGAGCAGACCAAGAAACAGTGAGGCTCTTCAACCAATCAGCTTGAAGAATCCTCACTGAGATATGCAGAGTATAAAAGCAGGAAATATAAATTAGATTTAAATCATGTACAGAAAGCAAAATAAAGATTGAAAAAGACAGATGAGATTAAGCGAGAGAGAGATATAAAAGAGACACAGAAAAAGTTTTTTTTTAAGTTTTAATTCTCCAACACTAATTAAATTCTGAAGGAATGAGACTCCACACTTGTAAAATTAATTTTCAGGGCTAGAGAGGGTGTTTGGCAGTAATTATCACTTATCACGCTATTAAAAATTTACTTACACCTGAATGCACCAGTCCTAACTTTTTCTAGTATCTTTAGTGGGGAACTAGTGGGCAAGTACCCCAAGTTCATGCCATTAGAGTGATTCCAGTGCCGTGTCAATCGACGAGGACAGTCTTACTCCAATTATATAGGGCCTTGGTGAGACCACATCTGGAGTACTGTGTACAATTTTGGTCTCTTTACCTAAGGAAGGATATACTTGCCATAGAGGGAGTGCAACGAAGGTTCACGAGATTGGTTCCTGGGATGGCGGGACTGTCGTATGAGAAGAGATTGAGTAAACTAGGCCGGTGTTTTCTTAAATTCAGAAGAATGAGAGGGGATCTCATTGAAGCATAAAAAATTATTACAGGGCTTGATAGGATGGATGCTGGGAGAATGTTTTCCTTGGCTGGGGAGTCTAGAACCAGGGGCCACAGCCTCAGGATAAAGGGTAGGCCATGAGAAGAAATTTCTTCACACAGAGGGTGGTGAATCTTTGGAATTCTCTACCCCAGAGGGCTGTGGAGGCTCAGTCATTGGGTATATTCAAAACAGAAGTCAATAGATTTCTGACTAGTAAGGGCATCAAGGGATATGACGATAGGGCCCGTGAATGGAATTGAGGCAGAAGATCAGCCATGATCTCAGTGAATGGCTGAGCAGGCACGAAGGGCCGAATGGCCTACTCCTGCTCCTATTTCTTATGTTCTTATGTTACAGTGCACCCGGCGGAGGAGCAGGGTATCTCTGACAGCAACTTCCCGATTCCCGCGTTTAACGGTGCATGTGCGGATGCCAGAAGTTGCTGTCCAATTTACTCCATTGTAACGGTGAGCACCTTTATTACCTACGTAAAATCTGGGCCCATATCATTAAATTTAGAGGAGTTATGGAAAAGGTTCAGGAAAAAGCAAATGTGAAAATATTCAACTGGGGGGAGGCTAATTTCAATGAGTTGAAAGGGGATCTGGCCCAGGTGGATTGGAAATCAAAGATCAGAAGGTAAAACAGTAAATGGGCACTGGGAGGCCTTCAAAGAGATAGTTTGGGTACAGGCTAGATTCATTCCCATGATCGGGAAATGGAAGGGCATCCAAAGCTAGAGCTCCCTGGATGCCTAAAGTTATAGAGATTAAAATGAAACAGAAAAAGGAAGCTTATGATAAAAGTTGGGTTCAAAATTCAGTAGAAAACCAAGTTGAATACAAAAAGTATAGGAGAACTGAAAAAGGAAATAAGAGGGGCAGAGAGCATATAAGAATAGCTTAGTGGGTAATATAAAAGGGAAACAAAAGTCTTTTATAAACATATAAATGATAAAAAGGTAGTCAAAGGAAGGGTGGGGCTGATTAGGGGCCAAAAAGGAGATCTTCTTGTGGAGGTAGAGGACAACTGAGGTACTAAATGAGTATTTTGTATACCTTCACTAAAGAAGAGGATGCTGCCAAAGGATGCTGTCTCAGTAAGTGAGGTGGTAGTCAAGAAATTGGATAGGGTAAAATAGATAAAGAGGGTGTACTTAAGGTTGGCAGTGCTCAAAGTAGAAAAGCCTCCCGGTTTGGTTGCTGAGGGAAGTAAGGGTGAAAATTGCAGAGGCTCTGGCCACAATCTTCCAATCCTCCTTAGATACCGGGGTGGTACCAGAGGACTGGAGCATTGCAAATGTTACAGCCCTGTTCAAAAAACAGGGGGGGTGGGGGGAAGAGATAAACAAGGCAATTACAGACCAATCAACTGAATGACGGTGGTGGGAAAACTTTTAGAGACATTAATCTGGGACAAAATTAATTGGCACTTGGAAAAATATGGGTTAATAAATGAAAGCCAGTGTAGGAACTGGGGTTCCTAGCCGAAGAATTGAGATCGACTCAGAAAATCAAAAACAATAAAATTTAATGAACAAACGAAGCTGTACAGGAAACTGTAGGATACAATGCAAATAGGTCTGGTCTGCTTGAAAGCCTCTCTGGAAACTGCTAGCAGGTTCCGAGCTCAACTGCCAGCAGGTTCCGAGCTCCACTGCTAGAAGGTTCCGAGCTCTGACGTCATGACGTCATCACGTGACGGACGGCATGACGTCATCACGCGGAGTACAGGAACGAAGCCCTAGTACAGTTAACAGATACATTAAAGGTGCAGCCCCCAGCTGTACTACATTGCTGTAAAAGGAATTATATACAATTGTCCGTAATCCTCTGGTGGTTCCGCCACATGCGCCCCCCCAGAATTGCTTTTAACAGAGAAGGTAAGGCGAGAAGGGGGTCTGACGAGTCTGTCCGACCGACTGCGATACCCCAGCAGCTGGAATGGAGCGCTAGAAGATGAACTGGCCGTTGGCTGGGGTTGGGATGACGCCGCAGGCGGAGGAAAAGAAGAGGCCGGCTGTGGTCGACCTGGTGAGGTGGGCACTGGCGACTCAGCGGATGACTGTGGCTGTACTGGACCGGCAGTCGACGGTGGATGACCACGACGAGGCAGTGACGACTGGTTTGCTCAGATCCAGATGCGCCGGTTTCAACCGGTCGATGGAGATGTGGTCAGGCTTACCGCCGACGTCAACTGTGAAGGACTTGTCACCTGACGAGATGACGTGGAACGGACCTGTGTAAGGTGGTTTGAGCGGGTTTTTGCGAACATCCTGCCGAATGAACACATATTCTGCGCTCTTAAGATCCACCGGGACATGGGAGCGCTGCAGGTCATGATGCGACGTAGGCACTGGGATGAAATTCCTAGCCGCTTCCTGGTGGCTGACGAGCTGCTGAGCTGGGGACCAGGGTTCCGTGTGAGGAGGAAGAAAATCGCCAGGCACTCAGTGGTTGGCCGTAAACCAGCTCTGCTGAAGAAGAATGCAGGTCGTCCTTAGGTGCCGTGCGAAGACCTAGCAGCACCCAAGGGAGCCTGTCCACCCAACTAGGCCCACGGAGACTAGCACGCAGTGCGGCTTTAAGGGACCTGTGGAATCTTTCACACAGACCATTCGCCTGTGGATGGTAGGCGGTGGTACGATGAAGCTTGGTGCCCAAACCTTGAGCTACGGCGTTCCAAAGCTCAGAGGTAAATTGAGGCCCCCGGTCAGAGAAGATGTCAGCCGGTACCCCGAACCAAGCTACCCATGACGAGATGAAGGCTCTGGAGACATCTGCTGCTGTGGTGGCAACCAAAGGAATTGCCTCTGGCCACCTGGTGGTGCGGTCTACCACGGTGAGGAGGTGAGTGTACCCGCGAGAGGAAGGGAGAGGACCAACCAAGTCCACGTGCACATGGTCGAATCGACGCTCCGGAACCGGAAAAGTGGCGACTGGGGCTTTAACATGGCATTGTATCTTGGACTTCTGGCAACTCACGCAGGTATTGGTCCAGTCACGGACGTCGAGATGCATGCCATTCCAGATTAATTTCTTTGCCATGAGTCGTTGTGACGCTCTCATGCAGGGTGTGACAAACCGTGGATAGTGTCGAAAATTCTCCTGCGCCATTCGACTGGAATGATTGGACGTGGGACGCCCATCGAGATGTCACACAGGAGTGTGGTCCCTGCGGCCTGGAAACTGACATCAGCCACTTGTAAGCTGGAAGGTGCGGTCCGGTATGCCTGCACTTCCGGGTCTGCCTTCTGTTCTTTTGCCAAACCAACATAGTCGACTCCCAGGTGTACTGCGTGGAGCTGGGCGTGGGAGAGACAATCCACCACCAGATTGTCTTTGCCCAAGACATGTTGTATGTCGGTTGTAAATTCAGATATGTACGTAAGATGACGTCGTTGCCGTACCGACTATGGTTCCGCTGTCTTGGCCATCTCAAAAGTAAGTGGCTTGTGGTCTACAAAAGCCGTGAATGGGCGTCCTTCCAGTAGGAAGCGAAAATGGCGGATGGCCAGAAACAATGCCAACAACTCCCTATCAAAAGTACTATACTTGCGTTCGTTCTTCCGCAATTGGCGGCTGAAGAAAGCCAGTGGTTGCCATGTGCCATCGACCCACTGCTCCTGTACTGCCCCAATGGCATAATCAGATGCATCGGTGGTAAGGGCAATGGTTGCGCCCGGAAGGGGATGTGCCAACATGGTCGCAGCAGCCAAAGCGTTCTTAGTGTCGAGGGAAGCCTGGTCCATCTGGGGTGTCCAATCAATCAGGTCTTTGCCCGATTTACCTCTGAGGGCCTCGTACAAAGGTTGCATCAACAATGCCGCCTTGGGGATGAACCGATGATAAAAATTGACCATTCCCAGAAATTCCTGGAGGGCCCTGACGGTCTGAGGAAGAGGGAACGAGGTGACTGCTTCCACCTTCGTGGCCAGCGGGACGGCGCCTTCCGAGGTGATTCTGTGTCCCAGGAAATCAATGCTGTGCAACCCAAACTGGCACTTGGCCGGGTTGATAATAAGGCCATGTTGGCTGAGACGAGAAAAAAGGGTACGCAAGTGCGTAATGTGTTCTTTTGTGCTGTTACTGGCAATAAGGATGTCGTCTAGGTAGACGAAGATGAACGGTAGATCGCGCAACACGGAATCCATGAGACGTTGGAAGGCTTGTGCTGCATTCTTCAGCCCAAACGGCATATGAAGGAACTCAGAGCCTGAAAAGGTGTGATGACGGCAGTTTTGGGGACGTCCTGAGGATGCACGGGCACTTGATGATAGCCTCGGACGAGGTCTACTTTGGAAAAGATGGAATTCTCTGCCAGATGGGCCGAAAAATCCTGAATGTGAGAAATTGGGTACCGATCCAGTGTGGTAGCCTCATTCAGGCGTCTGTAGTCATCGCATGGTCGCCATCCGCCGCCTGGCTTAGGAACAATGTGTAATGGCGAGGACCAAGGACTATTCGAACGTCGAATAATACCCAAGCGTTCCATTGTATGGAACTCCGCCTTGGCGGCCACGAGTTTACCGGGTTCCAGCCTTCGAGCTCTCACATAAACGGGGGATCCTGTCGTGGTAATGTGGTGCACCACACCTTACCTCGCGACTGAAGAAGAAAATGTGGGCCTGGTGAGCTCAGGGAACTCACCGAGAAGACGAGAGAACTCATTTGGAGATGGGACTGCACAGGCAACTGACCAAGACATCGCGATGCTTCGGTGGCAGGGGACCGAGTGAAAAGTGGAGGCACTGATTAGCCGGCAGTGTCGGACGTCGACGAGAAACCCGTTTGCGCAGAAGAAATCTGCCCCCAGGATAGCCTGTGAGACTTTCGCCGTGATGAACTCCCAAACAAAAAACGTTGGCCGCCAAAACTCAACTGGACCCTACGCTTTCCGAACGTGCGAATGGCCTCACCATTGGCTGCCTCGAGGGGGGGACCTTGACTGCCGGATTGAAGATCTAGCTTCGACGCTGGTAGGATACTGCACTGGGAGCCAGTATCACAGAGAAAACGTCGCCCTGACAGGGAGTTTGTAATGTATAGGAGTTTCCCTGCGGACCCGACGGCCATCGCAACTCCGGCACGTCTCTTAGGCCTTATTGATCTTCTCAGAAACCGCTGGTTTGAGGTAGTTTTTTTTTTGGTGAGAAACTGCAGGGCGGATGGCAATTTCTGGCCTTCGCGCCAAAACGAGCGTGGTATGCACACCAGCCTGCAGGAGGAGTCGCCGGATTCGCTCTTGTGGGGGATGGGCGCCTCGTGGCTGCACAAGATTATTGTGAGACGGTGAATATTTTATCCGCTTCCGCGGCGAGTTCAGCACAATCCGTGATTGCGGAATTGGCCAAGGCCATCTGTACTGGCTCTGGTAGTTGACAGAGAAACAGCTCGCGGAACAGAAAACATTGCGATTCCAAGCCCAAAAGTGTGAGCATTTGGCTCATGAGCTCTGAGGGTTTTGAGTCCCCAAGGCCGGGCATGGAGATAAGTCTGCGAGTGCGCTCCGACTTGGACAGACTGAAAATCTGCAGTAAACGAGCTTTTAAAGCTTCGTACTTGCCATCGTTCAGTGGACTCTCGAAGAGGCTGACGACCCGCGAGGCCGTGGTGCTGTCGAGGGCAGAGACCATGTAATAATAACGGGTTGAATCCGCTGCTACTCCCCGGATTGCAAATTGGGCTTCCGCCTGGAAAAACCACGCGGCCGGTTGTTGCTCCCAAAATTGCGGCAGTTTGAGGGTGACGGCGTTCGTGTCCATGATGTAACTTCAACGAAAATTGTTTGAAGAAATCGGGGTTACCAATGTAGGAACTGGGGTTCCTAGCCGAAGAATTGAGATCGACTCAGAAAATCAAAAACAATAAAATTTAATGAACAAACGAAGCTGTACAGGAAACTGTAGGATACAATGCAAATAGGTCTGGTCTGCTTGAAAGCCTCTCTGGAAAACAGATAGACGGTTCCGAGCTCAACTGCTAGCAGGTTCCGAGCTCAACTGCTAGCAGATTCTGAGCTCAACTGCTAGCAGGTTCCGAGCTCAACTGCTAGAAGGTTCCGAGCTCAACTGCTAGAAGGTTCCGAGCTCTGACGTCATGACGTCATCACGTTCTTCCCACCGTTGAGAGATCACGTGACGGACGGCATGACGTCATCACGCGGAGTACAGGAAAGAAGCCCTAGTACAGTTAACAGATACATTAAAGGTGCAGCCCCCAGCTGTACTACATTGCTGTAAAAGGAATTATATACAATTGTCCGTAATCCTCTGGTGGTTCCGCCACACCAGCACAGATTTGTTAAAGGCAAATCATGCTTCACTAACTTGATTAAGTTCTTTGATGAAGTAACGGAGAGGGTGGATGAGGATAGTGCGGTTGATGACTTTCAAAAGGCATTTGACAAAGTACCACATAATAGACTTACTAGCAAAATTAAAACCCATGGGATTAAAGGGACAGTGGCAGCATGGATACAAAATTGGCTAAGGGACAGAAAGCAGAGTGTAGTGGTGAATGATTGTTTTTCAGACTGGAGAGAAATATACAGTGGTGTTCCCCAGGGGTCAGTATTAGGACCACTGCTCTTTTGATATATTAATGACCAGGACTTGGGCATACACGGCATAATTTCAAAGTTTGCAGATGACAAAAAACTTGGAAATGTAGTAAACACTGAGGCGGATAGTAACAAACTTCAGGAGGACACAGACAGACTGGTGAAATGCGCAAACACATGGCAGATGAAATTTAACGCAGAGAAGTGTGAAGTGATTCATTTTGGCAGGAAGAATGAGGAGAGACAATATAAACTAAACAGTACAATTTTAAAGGGGGTGCAGGAACAGAGAGATTTGAAGGTGGCAGGACAAGTTGATGAGGCTGTTAAAAAGGCATATGGGATCCTTGGCTTCATAAATAGGGGCTTAGAGTACAAAAGCAAGGAAGTTATGCTAAACATTTATAAAACATTGGTTAGCCCCGACTGGAGTACTGTGTCCAATTCTAGCACCACACTGTAAGAAGGATGTCAAAGCCTTAGAGAGGGTGCAGAGGAGATTTACTAGAATAGTACCAGGGATGAAATACTTTAATTACATGAAGAGGCTAGAGGAATTGGGGTTGTTCTCCTTCGAGCAGAGAAGGTTAACAGGAGATTTGAGAGAGGTGTTCAAAATAATTAATGGTTTTGATAGAATAAATAAGAAGAAACTGTTTCCAGTGGCAGAAGGGTCGGTAACCAGAGGACACAAATTTAAGGTAATTGGCAAAAGAACTGGAGCCGACATGAGGAAAAAAAATTATGCAGCAAGTTGTTATGATCTGGAATGCACTGCCTGAAAGGGTGGTGGAAGCAGATTAAATAATAACTTTCAAAATGAAATTGGATAAATACTTGAAGGAGAAAAAATTGCATGGCTGTGGGGCAAGAGCAAGGGACTGGGATTAATTGGATAGCTCTTTCTTTCATCCTGCAGCCAATACATAAAAATACATATAAGCTACAACACGGAGAAAGACCATTAGGCTCAACCAGCCCATGCTGGCGTTTACTCTCCACTAAACTAACTAACTTTTGATTTACTTAAGTCATCTATAATCAAGAGTTTAAATGTCTGATAACATGAGGAAATCATGAAAACGAATTAAATCTTATCTAAATAGAAGTTGGGAAATAATTAAACTGAAACTACAAAAGGCTTTTGGGCAGCAAAGACGGTGACACAAAAATACCCTGTTTTCAAACGCAAACAAATTAAAGTTTCTTTCAAAATTTGTATCCGCTCAAACATGAACCAGTGCCTCATTGTTATGGGCTGTAGCATAAACACGCTCAACATTAATACCATTTTCTCATCCCCCCTTCCCCTTACGCTGTGTAACAGGCTCCTGCGCCTGTTTACAGCAGGCGTAAACATTTTCAGGGTAATTAATGTGCAGTAGGTGGACAATTAGCCCAACTTTTCACCAGCACGTTGATTTGAATGAGGAGGTGAAACATGCAGCAAAGCCTAAGGGCAGTCAGAACTTGACAGATCTCAAGTTTGAATTTAGCGCATGCGGAAATCCCAAACTTGTGGTCAATTTCAAAGGCGGTATGATGCTTTACTCTGAGAGTATGCCATCATACCAACTGCAAATTCAGGGCCAATGTGTTGTGCATTATATTGTGTAACATCCCTGTCACTATAAAATAGCATATATGGACTTACTGTGAAAAAACTGCTGGTATTCAATAATAACAGACCCGTTTATTAAGATATTACAGGCTCCTGTGTCTAATAATAACAAACTCTGTATCTAATGGTAACATGGAGCCATCTATCTAATAATAGACTCCTGTAGCCAATGATAACACAGTAATATTAATACTGAACCCCATATCTACTAAGAACATGTAGCCCTGTAACCAATAATAATAGACATGTATTTAATAATATGAACCCCTGTAGCTAATACATAGAAATACTAGCTGGGGGTGCCCGGCGGTGCCGAGGGTTTTTGAGGGCATGTTGTTGTTGGAAGAGAGAGAGAGAGTGCGACTGGGGGGAAGAGAGCGCGCGACTGTGGGGAAGAGAGCGAGCGAGCGACGGGGGAAGAGAGCGAGCGAGCGACGGGGGAAGAGAGAGAGCGAGCGACTGGGGGGGAAGAGAGCGAGCGAGCGACGGGGGAAGAGAGCGAGCGACTGGGGGGAAGAGAGCGGGCGACTGGGGGGGAAGAGAGAGAGAGAGCGACTGGGGGGAAGGGAGAGAGCGAGCGACTGGGGGGGAAGGGAGAGAGCGAGCGACTGGGGGGGAAGGGAGAGAGCGAGCGACTGGGGGGAAGGGAGAGAGCGAGCGACTGGGGGGAAGAGAGAGAGCGAGCGACTGGGGGGAGGACAGAGAGCGACTGGGGGGGAAGAGGGCGAGCGACTGGGGGGAAGAGGGCGAGCGACTGGGGGGAAGAGGGCGAGCGACTGGGGGGAAGAGGGCGAGCGACTGGGGGAAGAGGGCGAGCGACTGGGGGGAAGAGGGCGAGCGACTGGGGGGAAGAGGGCGAGCGACTGGGGGGAAGAGGGCGAGCGACTGGGGGGAAGAGGGCGAGCGACTGGGGGGAAGAGGGCGAGCGACTGGGGGGAAGAGGGCGAGCGACTGGGGGGAAGAGGGGCGAGCGACTGGGGGGAAGAGGGCGAGCGACTGGGGGGAAGAGGGCGAGCGACTGGGGGAAGAGGGCGAGCGACTGGGGGGAAGAGGGCGAGCGACTGGGGGAAGAGGGCGAGCGACTGGGGGGAAGAGGGCGAGCGACTGGGGGGAAGAGGGCGAGCGACTGGGGGGAAGAGGGCGAGCGACTGGGGGGAAGAGGGCGAGCGACTGGGGGGAAGAGGGCGAGCGACTGGGGGGAAGAGGGCGAGCGACTGGGGGGAAGAGGGCGAGCGACTGGGGGGAAGAGGGCGAGCGACTGGGGGGAAGAGGGCAGAGCGACTGGGGGAAGAGGGCGAGCGACTGGGGGGGAAGAGGGCGAGCGACTGGGGGGAAGAGGGCGAGCGACTGGGGGGAAGAGGGCGAGCGACTGGGGGGAAGAGGGCGAGCGACTGGGGGGGAAGAGGGCGAGCGACTGGGGGGAAGAGGGCGAGCGACTGGGGGGAAGAGGGCGAGCGACTGGGGGGAAGAGGGCGAGCGACTGGGGGGGAAGAGGGCGAGCGACTGGGGGGAAGAGGGCGAGCGACTGGGGGGAAGAGGGCGAGCGACTGGGGGGAAGAGGGCGAGCGACTGGGGGGAAGAGGGCGAGCGACTGGGGGGAAGAGGGCGAGCGACTGGGGGGAAGAGGGCGAGCGACTGGGGGGAAGAGGGCGAGCGACTGGGGGGAAGAGGGCGAGCGACGGGGGGAAGAGGGCGAGCGACTGGGGGGAAGAGGGCGAGCGACTGGGGGGAAGAGGGCGAGCGACTGGGGGGGAAGAGGGCGAGCGACTGGGGGGAAGAGGGCGAGCGACTGGGGGGAAGAGGGCGAGCGACTGGGGGGAAGAGGGCGAGCGACTGGGGGGAAGAGGGCGAGCGACTGGGGGGAAGAGAGCGAGCGACTGGGGGGAAGAGAGCGAGCGACTGGGGGGAAGAGAGCGAGCGACTGGGGGGAAGAGAGAGAGCGACTGGGGGGAAGAGAGAGAGCGACGGGGGGAAGAGAGAGAGCGACGGGGGGAAGAGAGAGAGCGACTGGGGGGAAGAGAGAGAGCGACTGGGGGGAAGAGAGAGAGCGACTGGGGGGAAGAGAGAGAGCGACTGGGGGGAAGAGAGAGAGCGACTGGGGGGAAGAGAGAGAGCGACTGGGGGGAAGAGAGAGAGCGACTGGGGGGAAGAGAGAGCGCGACTGGGGGAAGAGAGAGCGCGACTGGGGGGGAAGAGAGAGAGCGAGAGACTGGGGGGATGAGAGAGAGCGAGAGACTGGGGGGAAGAGAGAGCGCGACTGGGGGTAAGAGAGAGAGCGACTGGGGGTAAGAGAGAGAGCGACTGGGGGGGGAAGAGAGAGCGCGACTGGGGGGGAAGAGAGAGAGCGACTGGGGGGGAAGAGAGAGAGCGACTGGGGGGGAAGAGAGAGAGCGACTGGGGGGGAAGAGAGAGAGCGACTGGGGGGGAAGAGAGAGAGCGACTGGGGGGGAAGAGAGAGAGCGACTGGGGGGGAAGAGAGAGAGCGACTGGGGGGGAAGAGAGAGAGCGACTGGGGGGGAAGAGAGAGAGCGACTGGGGGGGAAGAGAGAGAGCGACTGGGGGGAAGAGAGAGAGCGACTGGGGGGGAAGAGAGAGAGCGACTGGGGGGAAGAGAGAGAGCGACTGGGGGGGAAGAGAGAGAGCGACTGGGGGGGAAGAGAGAGAGCGACTGGGGGGGAAGAGAGAGAGCGACTGGGGGGGAAGAGAGAGAGCGACTGGGGGGGAAGAGAGAGAGCGACTGGGGGAGAAAAGAGAGAGCGACTGGGGGGGAAGAGAGAGAGCGACTGGGGGGGAAGAGAGAGAGCGACTGGGGGGGAAGAGAGAGAGCGACTGGGGGGGAAGAGAGAGAGCGACTGGGGGGGGAAGAGAGAGAGCGACTGGGGGGGAAGAGAGAGCGCGACTGGGGGGGAAGAGAGAGAGCGACTGGGGGGGAAGAGAGAGAGCGACTGGGGGGGGAAGAGAGAGAGCGACTGGGGGGGAAGAGAGAGAGCGACTGGGGGGGAAGAGAGAGAGCGACTGGGGGGGAAGAGAGAGAGCGACTGGGGGGGAAGAGAGAGAGCGACTGGGGGGGGGAAGAGAGAGAGCGACTGGGGGGGAAGAGAGAGAGCGACTGGGGGGGAAGAGAGAGAGCGACTGGGGGGAAGAGAGAGAGTGAGAGACTGGGGGGGGAAGAGAGAGAGCGACTGGGGGGAAGAGAGAGAGCGACTGGGGGGGAAGAGAGAGAGCGAGAGACTGGGGGGAAGAGAGAGAGAGACTGGGGGGAAGAGAGAGAGAGACTGGGGGGAAGAGAGAGAGCGACTGGGGGGAAGAGAGAGAGCGAGAGACTGGGGGGGAAGAGAGAGAGCGAGAGACTGGGGGGGGAAGAGAGAGAGCGACTGGGGGGGGAGAGAGCGACTGGGGGGGGAAGAGAGAGCGCGACTGGGGGGGGAAGAGAGAGAGCGACTGGGGGGGGGAAGAGAGAGAGCGACTGGGGGGGGAAGAGAGAGAGCGACTGGGGGGGGAAGAGAGAGAGCGACTGGGGGGGAAGAGAGAGAGCGACTGGGGGGGAAGAGAGAGAGCGACTGGGGGGGAAGAGAGAGAGCGACTGGGGGGGAAGAGAGCGAGCGACTGGGGGGGAAGAGAGAGAGCGACTGGGGGGGAAGAGAGAGAGCGACTGGGGGGGAAGAGAGAGAGCGACTGGGGGGGAAGAGAGAGAGCGACTGGGGGGGGAAGAGAGAGAGCGACTGGGGGGGAAGAGAGAGAGCGACTGGGGGGGGAAGAGAGAGAGCGACTGGGGGGGGAAGAGAGAGAGCGACTGGGGGGGAAGAGAGAGAGCGACTGGGGGGGAAGAGAGAGAGCGACTGGGGGGGAAGAGAGAGAGCGACTGGGGGGGAAGAGAGAGAGCGACTGGGGGGAAGAGAGAGAGCGACTGGGGGGGAAGAGAGAGAGCGACTGGGGGGGAAGAGAGAGAGCGACTGGGGGGAAGAGAGAGAGCGACTGGGGGGGAAGAGAGAGAGCGACTGGGGGGGGAAGAGAGAGAGCGACTGGGGGGGAAGAGAGAGAGCGACTGGGGGGGAAGAGAGAGAGCGACTGGGGGGGGAAGAGAGAGAGCGACTGGGGGGGAAGAGAGAGAGCGACTGGGGGGGAAGAGAGAGAGCGACTGGGGGGGGAAGAGAGAGAGCGACTGGGGGGGAAGAGAGAGAGCGACTGGGGGGGAAGAGAGAGAGCGACTGGGGGGGAAGAGAGAGAGCGACTGGGGGGGAAGAGAGAGAGCGACTGGGGGGGAAGAGAGAGAGCGACTGGGGGGAAGAGCGAGAGCGACTGGGGGGGAAGAGCGAGAGCGACTGGGGGGGGAAGAGCGAGAGCGACTGGGGGGGGAAGAGCGAGAGCGACTGGGGGGAAGAGCGAGAGCGACTGGGGGGGAAGAGAGAGAGCGACTGGGGGGGAAGAGAAGGAGCGACTGGGGGGGAAGAGAAGGAGCGACTGGGGGGGAAGAGAGAGAGCGACTGGGGGGGAAGAGAGAGAGCGACTGGGGGGGAAGAGAGAGAGCGACTGGGGGGGAAGAGAGAGAGCGACTGGGGGGGAAGAGAGACAGCGACTGGGGGGGAAGAGCGAGAGCGACTGGGGGGAAGAGAGAGAGCGACTGGGGGGGAAGAGAGAGAGCGACTGGGGGGGAAGAGAGAGAGCGACTGGGGGGGAAGAGAGAGAGCGACTGGGGGGGAAGAGAGAGAGCGACTGGGGGGGAAGAGAGAGAGCGACTGGGGGGGAAGAGAGAGAGCGACTGGGGGGAAGAGAGAGAGCGACTGGGGGAAGAGAGAGAGCGACTGGGGGGGAAGAGAGAGAGCGACTGGGGGGGGAAGAGAGAGAGCGACTGGGGGGGGAAGAGAGAGAGCGACTGGGGGGGAAGAGGGAGAGCGATGGGGGGGAAGAGAGAGAGCGACTGGGGGGGAAGAGCGAGAGCGACTGGGCGGGGAAGAGCGAGAGCGACTGCGGGGGGAAGAGAGAGAGCGACTGGGGGGGAAGAGAGAGAGCGACTGGGGGGGAAGAGAGAGAGCGACTGGGGGGGAAGAGAGAGAGCGACTGGGGGGGAAGAGAGAGAGCGACTGGGGGGGAAGAGAGAGAGCGACTGGGGGGGAAGAGAGAGAGCGACTGGGGGGGAAGAGAGAGAGCGACTGGGGGGGAAGAGAGAGAGCGACTGGGGGGGAAGAGAGAGAGCGACTGGGGGGGAAGAGAGAGAGCGACTGGGGGAAGAGAGAGAGCGACTGGGGGGAAGAGAGAGAGCGACTGGGGGGGGAAGAGAGAGAGCGACTGGGGGGGAAGAGAGAGAGCGACTGGGGGGGAAGAGAGAGAGAGCGACTGGGGGGGAAGAGAGAGAGCGACTGGGGGGGAAGAGAGAGAGCGACTGGGGGGGAAGAGAGAGAGCGACTGGGGGGGAAGAGAGAGAGCGACTGGGGTGGAAGAGAGAGAGCGACTGGGGGGGAAGAGAGAGAGCGACTGGGGGGGAAGAGAGAGAGCGACTGGGGGGGAAGAGAGAGAGCGACTGGGGGGGAAGAGAGAGAGCGACTGGGGGGGAAGAGAGAGAGCGACTGGGGGGGAAGAGAGAGAGCGACTGTGGTGGGGGGAAGAGAGAGAGCGACTGGGGGGGAAGAGAGAGAGCGACTGGGGGGGAAGAGAGAGAGCGACTGGGGGGGAAGAGAGAGAGCGACTGGGGGGGAAGAGAGAGAGCGACTGGGGGGGAAGAGAGAGAGCGACTGGGGGGGAAGAGAGAGAGCGACTGGGGGGGAAGAGAGAGAGCGACTGTGGGGGAAGAGAGAGAGCGACTGGGGGGGGAAGAGAGAGAGCGACTGTGGGGGAAGAGAGAGAGCGACTGGGGGGGAAGAGAGAGAGCGACTGGGTGGGAAGAGAGAGCGACTGGGGGGGAAGAGAGAGAGCGACTGGGGGGGGAAGAGAGAGAGCGACTGGGGGGGAAGAGAGAGAGCGACTGGGGGGGAAGAGAGAGAGCGACTGGGGGGGAAGAGAGAGAGCGACTGGGGGGGAAGAGAGAGAGCGACTGGGGGGGAAGAGAGAGAGCGACTGGGGGGGAAGAGAGAGAGCGACTGGGGGGGAAGAGAGAGAGCGACTGGGGGGGGAAGAGAGAGAGCGACTGGGGGGGAAGAGAGAGAGCGACTGGGGGGGAAGAGAGAGAGCGACTGGGGGGGAAGAGAGAGAGCGACTGGGGGGAAGAGCGAGAGCGACTGGGGGGGAAGAGCGAGAGCGACTGGGGGGGAAGAGAGAGAGCGACTGGGGGGGAAGAGAGAGAGCGACTGGGGGGGAAGAGAGAGAGCGACTGGGGGGAAGAGAGAGAGCGACTGGGGGGAAGAGAGAGAGCGACTGGGGGGAAGAGAGAGAGCGACTGGGGGGAAGAGAGAGAGCGACTGGGGGGAAGAGAGAGAGCGACTGGGGGGAAGAGAGAGAGCGACTGGGGGGAAGAGAGAGAGCGACTGGGGGGAAGAGAGAGAGCGACTGGGGGGAAGAGAGAGAGCGACTGGGGGGAAGAGAGAGAGCGACTGGGGGGAAGAGAGAGAGCGACTGGGGGGAAGAGAGAGAGCGACTGGGGGGAAGAGAGAGAGCGACTGGGGGGAAGAGAGAGAGCGACTGGGGGGAAGAGAGAGAGCGACTGGGGGGAAGAGAGAGAGCGACTGGGGGAAGAGAGAGAGCGACTGGGGGGGAAGAGAGAGAGCGACTGGGGGGAAGAGAGAGAGCGACTGGGGGGAAGAGAGAGAGCGACGGGGGGAAGAGAGAGAGCGACGGGGGGAAGAGAGAGAGCGACTGGGGGGAAGAGAGAGAGCGACTGGGGGGGGGGAAGAGAGAAAGCGACTGGGGGGGGAAGAGAGAAAGCGACTGGGGGGAAGAGAGAGAGCGAGAGACTGGGGGGAAGAGAGAGCGAGAGACTGGGGGGAAGAGAGAGAGCGAGAGACTGGGGGGAAGAGAGAGAGCGAGAGACTGGGGGGAAGAGAGAGAGCGAGAGACTGGGGGGGAAGAGAGAGCGCGACTGGGGGGGAAGAGAGAGAGCGACTGGGGGGGAAGAGAGAGAGCGACTGGGGGGGAAGAGAGAGAGCGACTGGGGGGGAAGAGAGAGAGCGACTGGGGGGGGAAGAGAGAGAGCGACTGGGGGGAAGAGAGAGAGCGACTGGGGGGAAGAGAGAGAGCGACTGGGGGGAAGAGAGAGAGCGACTGGGGGGAAGAGAGAGAGCGACTGGGGGGAAGAGAGAGAGCGACTGGGGGGGAAAAGAGAGAGTGACTGGGGGAAGAGAGAGAGCGAGAGACTGGGGGGAAGAGAGAGCGAGAGACTGGGGGGAAGAGAGAGAGCGAGAGACTGGGGGGGGAAGAGAGAGAGCGACTGGGGGGGAAGAGAGAGAGCGACTGGGGGGGCAAGAGAGAGAGCGACTGGGGGGAAGAGAGAGAGCGACTGGGGGGGAAGAGAGAGAGCGACTGGGGGGAAGAGAGAGAGCGAGAGACTGGGGGGGAAGAGAGAGAGCGACTGGGGGGAAGAGAGAGAGCGACTGGGGGGGAAGAGAGAGCGACTGCGGGGAAGAGAGAGAGCGAGAGACTGGGGGGGAAGAGAGAGAGCGACTGGGGGGAAGAGAGAGAGAGAGCGACTGGGGGGAAGAGGAGAGCGAGAGACTGGGGGGAAGAGAGAGTGCGAGAGACTGGGGGGAAGAGAGAGAGCGACTGGGGGGAAGAGAGAGAGCGAGAGACTGGGGGGAAGAGAGAGCGCGACTGGGGGGGAAGAGAGAGAGCGACTGGGGGGGAAGAGAGAGAGCGACTGGGGGGGAAGAGAGAGAGCGACTGGGGGGAAGAGAGAGAGCGACTGGGGGGGAAGAGAGAGAGCGACTGGGGGGAAGAGAGAGAGCGACTGGGGGGAAGAGAGAGAGCGACTGGGGGGAAGAGAGAGAGCGACTGGGGGGGAAAAGAGAGAGCGACTGGGGGGGAAGAGAGAGAGCGAGAGACTGGGGGGAAGAGAGAGCGAGAGACTGGGGGGAAGAGAGAGAGCGAGAGACTGGGGGAAGAGAGAGAGCGACTGGGGGGAAGAGAGAGAGCGAGAGACTGGGGGGGAAGAGAGAGAGCGACTGGGGGGGAAGAGAGAGAGCGACTGGGGGGGCAAGAGAGAGAGCGACTGGGGGGGAAGAGAGAGAGCGACTGGGGGGGAAGAGAGAGAGCGACTGGGGGGAAGAGAGAGAGCGAGAGCCTGGGGGAAGAGAGAGAGCGAGAGACTGGGGGGGAAGAGAGAGAGCGGACTGGGGGGGAAGAGAGAGAGCGACTGGGGGGGAAGAGAGAGCGACTGCGGGGAAGAGAGAGAGCGAGAGACTGGGGGGAAGAGAGAGAGCGACTGGGGGGGAAGAGGGAGAGCGAGAGACTGGGGGGGAAGAGAGAGTGCGAGAGACTGGGGGGGAAGAGAGAGAGCGAGAGACTGGGGGGAAGAGAGAGAGCGAGAGACTGGGGGGAAGAAAGAGAGCGAGAG
>NC_140991.1:259998641-260318641 GCF_052327205.1 Somniosus microcephalus | reverse complement strand
GTACACGTAATGGGAGCAGGTATTGGGAATTCAGGTGCCATGGTGAGTTTGGGTGTACCCAAATTCCCAATAAAGCACTCCAGGTTGTGTGAAGTTTAGAACCAATAGCACTAAATTGGACATCTACTCATGCATTTTTAATTGGCAGACAATTGGCGGTAGGATCACAACACTCATGATCAGACACCAATCTCGGAACCTCTGACTTCTCTAAAAACACGGCATAGATTAGAATTGGTGCATGGCTTTCTCCACGAGTTGTGATGTTATCCACATACATTTCATAACCATTCCAAACCTCTCTTACAAGATATTGCACATTTCACTGAAGAAAATGCAGAGGACAATATAGCGTGACAGCAGATAGTGAGGGTTCAATTCACTCGTGACTCACATGTCCTGTAAGAGAAAGCTGGATATTTTACTTTGTAAACCACCGCTGGTACAGTACATTATACCTTCTGGTATAATCAGTAGGGAAAATTCACCACTCCCAACAGGAGCCACATTGGGAGAATGCAGATCACAGAATTGAAGCTACATTGCTGTAGTTCTATCTCCAACTCGTGCTCCCTTTGGGTGTGGCTCCATGTTGGGAAGAGCAAGATCAGTGCATTTCCCATTAGCCACATTTTATAGAAAATTCTTGAAAGGTGTGCCTAGTGAGCTTGAAGGTATTGGGCCGGATATTCCGATCCCTATGGGTGGGTACGCGCTGTGTACCCACCCGTAGGGACATCGGAAATGCCGGTTTCAGACATGCACTACACATGCGCTGGAAACCGGCATTTCCGATCTGTCAAGAAAGCTCGACAGATCCTCCGGCTGCCCGGAAGCAAGGCCTCTGCGGGTGGCGAGTTCCGCTTTTTGGAGACCCTCCGCCCGCAGAAAACCCTTACAATTCTTGCGCCTGGTAAAAGCAGGCATAAGGCCTGCTTTTACCAGGATAAGAGTTGAAAAAAGTTTTTTTTTTTTTTTTAATTTCCACTGATTTATCATTTAAAAATACTTTTAAAAAAGTAAGCTTATTTTTAGCTCCGTAAAAAACTTTAATTATTTTTTTGAAAAATTTAAAGTTTTGTTTAAAATTATTAATTTATTGTACTTTCAAGTCATTTTAAAAATGTGATTTTTAAAAAAATTATAATTTAATTTTACTATGTTTTGGGGGTGATCTCCATTCATATATTTGATGGGTCTTCCTGTCAAATGTATGAAGGGAGATTCCCTTCTCTGATTGGCTCCCCATGGCCCACATGATCCCAGGGATGCTGCGAACCACCTGCGCCTCTGGGATACGTGGGCCCTGCGCACTTGCAGTTTGGAGAGGCCCAGCATCGGAACTGTGTGCCTCCCGGGAACCCTCAGGTAAGGGCGCAGATTTTTCCAGATCGCAAGCCTCCGCCTGCGATCGGAAAATACGGGCCAATATAAAATCAGCACGGCGCCTATTTGTTATTTCAAAAGGTTATTCATCAACATTTTTGTTTAACAAGTCTGCAATAATATTGCATGACCGGTTAAAAAAAAAAGGAACATGAATTAAATAATTTCCACAGCAAAATGTTTACAATGTTACAATTATGTTACGTTGACAGCAGCTAGTCCATGTCAACATTATGTACCTTAGAAAGAAAGAACTTACATTTATACGGTGTGCTTTCAGGATGTCCCAAAGCGCTTCACAACCAATGAATTACTTTTGAAAGGTAGTCACCGTTCTTATGTGGGCAAACGTGGCTGCCAATTTGAGCACAGCAAGGTCCCACAAACAGTCAAAGTCAGAGTAATGACCAGTTAATTTGTTTTTGGTAGTGTTGGGCAAGGGATGAAAGAACACTAGGAGAAACCTCTGTTCTTCCAATAATGCCATGGATCTTTTATATCTACCTGTGTCGTTGACCAATGCTTTATTAACTTTATTTTGAATTTTGCATCAAAAAATGAAGGACTTGTACATATAGGCCTAGAAATTCACTATGGCCCCGCCAGCTGGCTAACGGCCAAAAGTTAGCGCTGGGCGCGGAGCCATGTGCGACCGTCCGATATTCGCTTTTTGCGCCCAAAGTCGGAACCGGCCGCTATTCCAGGGTGTGCCCGCCCCCGCTTGGGGCGCTGAAACTGAATTTCAGCGCTCTAAGTGCCGCTGCGCCACCCGATGCGGTGCGGCAGGCTGCGGTACTGCAGGCCTCCTCCTTCTCTTAAGGCGGAGGTGCCTGCAACGGGGAGATCGCCGCTGGATTGTGCCGGCAAATGAGCCCGGCACCACGGAGAAGTGCCGGGCTCGCGGAAAGCAGCCGGCAATACCGCGGGGGGAGGTGGTGGAGGAGGCCGGGAAAGGAGGTGCGGGCAGGCGGCCGCCGAAAAAGCGGCCGGCCGCACCTCCACCTTTATGCGCCCCACTAAGGCTGCAGTAAGGCCCTGGTCTCCGGATGTTAGTAGCGGCCGCCACGGAGGAGGCGGCGGCAACTGAATATGGGCGCCGGGCCGGCATCGGGGCGGAAACGGGGCACTGCGCACACCGATGACGTCATCGGTGCCGGCGCAGCGCTACCGGCTACCGCCATTACCGCCGAGCTCAATATCAGCGCAACCTCCTATACTGGCGCAGAAACCCTCTTTAGGCGGTAACTGGGCGCAAAGCTTGCAGCGCCTTACTGAATTTCTAGGCCATAATCTTTGCTGAAACGTCAAGGGAGTGCTTTCTTTTGAATGGGATGTTAACCAGAGGTCCTGTCTGCCTATGGTGCCCCCATGATGAGATAGCCTGCCAGCAACTCACCATTCAAATATAAACACATACACAAAATATAGCCACTTGGGCAAGGTACATATTGGCTACCATCACCTACAGACAGCTCCTCAGCATAATCATAGAATCATAGAAAGTTACAGCACAGAAGGCCATTTCGGCCCATCATGTCCGCGCCCACTTCCCAGCTCTTGGTCCGTAGCCCTGCAGGTTAGAGCATCCCAAGAGCACATCCAAGTACTTTTTAAATGTGGTGAGGGTTCCTGCCTCTACCACCCTTTCAGGCAGAGAGTTCCAGACCCCCACAAATTCAACAGAAAGGATAATCTGATATTCAGTACAAATAGTGCACAGAATATTTTAGAACAAAACTTAAATTTTATACAGCAATACCTTCCCAGTCGGGAGTTTTAATTTCATTCTTCAAGCTCCATAATTTATTTTTCTGAACGTCAGTGTGCCTCAAGAACAGATGGATTGACAGTTTCAGTACGTATTGCTCCCCGTTCTATATAATTTTCATCTTCTAGAGGCTGAAATATATTTGCCCCACAGGGTCTCTGTACAACAGTGACAGAACAACTGTCAAAATAAAGTTGGCCATGGTCCCTTTAAGAAGTGCTGATAACTTGTTTCGGATCAGATTTCTTGCATTGTGGAAAATCTCTTGAAAGTGCAAATTTCACATCTGCAGCCACACATATACTGCTCCAGTCCTCTTGCAAACAAGTTCACTTGTGGCTAAATGGTGACAATGAATTTGTATGGCATTTCTGAATTTACTTCCAAGTTTTGCTTTTAATCAGAGAAAGCAATCAATAATAATCTTTGTTTTTCACCCAACACATTGAAAATAGTTTTTAATAATCATTGACTTTAACTAATTGTTTAATTTAGCGGCTTCATCTGGTTATAATCTAGAAAGAAAAAAACTTGCATTTATATAGCACCTTTCACGACTGTAGGATTTTTCCAAAGCACTTCACAGCCAGTGAATTACTTTGGAAGCATGGTCACTGTTGTAATGTAAGGAAATGCGGCAGCCAATTTATGCACAGCAAGATCCCAAAAACAGCAATGCGACAAATGTTCCATTAAATTGCTTTAGTGGTGTTGGTTGAGTGACAAATATTGGTCATGACATCGGGAGAACTCACTTGCTCTTCTTCGAATAGCGCCACGGGATCTTTTACCCTCACATGAGAGAGCAGATGGGACCTCGGTTTAACATCTCATCTGAAAGATGGCACCTCCGGCAGTGCAGCGCTCCCTCAGTACTACACTGGATCATCAGCTAAAGATATGTGCTCATGTCCTGGAGTGGGACTTCAATCTACAACCTTCTGACTCAGAGGCAAGAGTGCTGCTCCTGAGCCAAGGCTGATATCTACTGTTCATTGCTGTACCAGAATGAAATGCACCAGGAGACAATGTTTTATTAAAAACAATTATTCAGAAAAAGAACAAAATATTTGATAATTTCTCCAATTTTCTTGTCCTTTACCTTGGGTGTGCCAGTCACTCCTTTAGTTATTCAGATGCTCTTTATTTCTGTAATACTACTTTCTATTGTATGACTGAGGTGATCTCTTACACTATCTAACAACACCCTGCTTTGTGTTAAGAAGGTTACAGGTTATTCAACAGATACTTCTTCTCTGTCTTTGTAGCATTGTTTTGTGGCGGAACCACCAGCGGATTACGGACAATTGTATATAATTCCTTTTACAGCAATGTAGCACGGTGGTATAGTGGTTAGCACTGTTGCCTCACAGCGCCAGGGACCCGGGTTCGAATCCGGCCTCGGGTGACTGTGCAAACTCCACACAGACATTCTCCCCGTGTTTGCGTGGGTTTCCTCCGGGTGCTCCGGTTTCCTCCCACAGCCCAAAGATGTGTGGGTTAGGATGATTGGCTATGATAAATTGACCCTTAGTGTTAGGGGGATTAAATACGTGGGGATACGGGGATAGGGTGGGATATGTGTCGGTGCAGGCTCGATGGGCCGAAACGGCCTCTATCTGCACTGTGGGGTTTCTGTGATCTGTGAGTACAGCTGGGGGCTGCACCTTTAATGTATCTGTTAACTGTACTAGGGCTTCTTTCCTGTACTCCGCGTGAGGACGTCATGCCGTCCGTCACGTGATCTCTCAACGGCGGGAAGAACGTGATGACGTCATAGCTCGGAACCTTCTAGCAATAGAGCTCAGAACCTTCTAGCAGTTGAGCTTGGAACCTGCTAGCAGTTGAGCTCGGAACCTGCTAGCAGTTTCCAGAGAGGCTTTCAAGCAGACCAGACCTATTTGCATTGTATCCTACAGTTTCCTGTACAGCTTAGTTTGTTCATTAAATTTTATTGTTTTAGATTTTCTGAGTTGATCTCAATTCTTCAGCTAGGAACCCCAGTTCCTACAGTTTGTTGATTTATTTGTCTGTTTTTCCCTCCTTTTTTCTGATTCTAAGGACTAACCTGTCTTTCATCTTTCAGTCCTGAAGAAGAGTCCCGCCCCAGATGTTGACTTGTCCGTTGTCCACAGAGATTGGCTGATCTGCTATGTGTTTCCAGTAATTTATGGTTTGAATTTTCAACATTTGCAGTTTGTTTGCTTTTTTAATAAATATTTTATGGTTCCATGTAGCTATCCAATTCTACTTCATAACATTTAGTGGCAATCATTTGTAGAGTTTTTTTGTGGAAGTCACATAATCAAAATTGCATACATTTAAAAGCTTCAAGAGACACCCAGTACAAAGAGTTAAGCCACTGAAGAACTACTGTGCTCAAGGTATACACAATTATGATTTGAAGTGTAGAACGAACTGGGCAAAAGAAAAAGGATAAGGGATATTATATTCATGGAAATGATTGGGTTGCTGGGACTTTAAGGAGAGTGAATGGCATGAAAATGTTCTGTAATCCTGCCAGATAATTCTTTTCTGTCTTTGCAAATGCAAACAGAGTTGAGCAAGACGGAGTGTCATTCTCTGGCACGACGGACTTTGTCACTATGGAAGTAATTTCCATCTTTTTCCATGCATTTGACAAACAGTTGCCAGAAGAGAACTAAATTTGTTGCCATAGAAATACTCATGATGAGGTTTACCCAAGAACAGCAGCAAGCTAAAGTAGGATGTGTACTCACTTCTGTACCAAGTTTCTTCATGAGGTGACGGAAAAAATCATCCAGTTCTTTGCCTTCAATATAGCCGTTATCTAGATAGAGTTCAACAAATACTGTAACCATTCCAATAAAATCATTTGCAGAAGTACTGAATAAGATCAGTAAAAACAACCACTTTCTGGAAATTGTGTCTGCTGAAGAACTTTCATTACAGAATAAATAATATGAAAGTAATAAAGTACAGTAAATAGACCTGAATTTATTAGGAAACAACATTGTGAGCATCAAGGCTATACATAGCCAGGATCAAATCTGTACCAAGGCAAACATGGTCAGAGTTTGGGGCACTTTACTGTTAGGTGGATTTTAGCGAGTGGCCTTTTATTATTCATGTGTAAAAAGGTTTTGCATTCAACCTTTTTTTTGTCCACTTAATAGATTTGTAAATCCCAACAACACAGGACAGAAAACTACTTGCCAAGGTGGCTGGCTGGGTTGCCTTAGTGGTGACTGCAGCCTGCTTAACAGACATCGTTCTACCCTAACCCCACAGAGCTATTTAAGAGCTGCAATTTTAAAATGATGACCTGCTTTAGCAGTATAGTAATTCTGCTTGGTTGCTGCTGTTCCTAAAAGGATGTACAGAATTCATGGTGAAGAAATACTGCTCTCAGTGACCAGGTTCCACCGTATTATAGGCTGCCCTGAATGGAGTGAGCAATGCATAGATTGAAAATAAAATGTTTCTTCACTGATTATAATAGTTTAGTTTCAAGCCTCCTTGTAAGATGAGATTTTTTTTTAAAGTTTACTTCACAAAAGGATGAGCAGGTTTGAAATGACACCATACCTAGGTCCACGCTCAGTAAACAACAGAGCATGTGATAGCTGCAGTATCTATACTTTGCTTTATAATGCAGATGTTGGGCTAATTCCACAACAATGGTGTTGACACATTTGATTCTAGAATGAGGGGCATTGTTCTGAATCAGCACCATTTTTCTGATAGCACAATTCAGGCTAGTTCATTCCAAAATGGAGGCAGTAAGTACAATGACAGTTAATGACCCAAAGCAAATGGTAATGGTGCTCCCGACCTGCAGCTTGTAACCTCCCCATTGAAAAATATTGGAATCAGTGTTTTGATCACAGAACTGATACAAATTCTAACACCTGCCCCTTGTACCAGCACTTTATTGGAGATCTCAAGATCAGCTTTTTTTAAATAGCAAAATTGAAGATTTCATAGGATTACGTAGGATATACGGCACAGAAACAGGACATCCAGCTCAATCAGTCCATGCCTGCGTTTATGCTCCACTCGAGCCTCCTCCAGTCTTTCCTCATCTAAATGTATCAGCATAACCCTCTATTAGCTTCTCCCTCATATGCTTGTCTAGCCTCCCCTTAAATACATCTATACTATTCACTTCAACCACTCCGTGGTAGCGAGTTCCACATTCTCACCACTCTCTGGGTAAAGAAGTTTCTTTTAAATTTCCTATTGGATTTCTTGGTGACAATCTTATATTATTGGCCGCTAGTTATGCTCTTCCCCACAAGTGGAAACATTCTCTCTGTATCTACTCTATCAAAACCTTTCATAGTTTTAAAGACCTCTATTAGGCCACCCCTCAGCCTTTTTTCAAGAGAAAAGAGACCCAGCCTGTTCATGCTTTCCTGATATGTATACCCTCGCATTTCTGGTATCATCCTTGTAAATCTTCTCTGCACCCTCTCCAGTGCCTCTATATCCTTTCTATAATATGGCGACCAGAACTGTATGCAATACTCTTAAGTGTGGTCTAACCAAGGTTCGGTACAGGTTTAGCATAACTTCCCTACTTTTCAATTCTATACCTCTAGAAATAAACCCTAGTGCTTGGTTTGCTTTTTTTATGGCCTTGCTAACCTGTGTCGCAACTTTTAGTGATTTGTGTATTTGTACACCGAGAGCCCTTTGTTCCTCTACCCCACCTAGACTCTCACCCTCCAAGTAATAAGTAACCTCCCTATTCTTCCTACCAAAATGTAATACCTCACATTTATCTGTGTTGAACTTCATTTGCCAATTATATGCCTATTCTGCAAGTTTATTCATGTTCTCCTGTAATTTGTTGCAGTCCTCCTCAGTATTGACTATCCCCCCAATGTGGTGTCATCCGCAAATTTAGACATTGTGTTTTTCATCCGTCTCTACTCCATTTCTACAGTTTTTAAACAAAAATAAAAATAGAAAGCACCAAACAGAACTCAGATTTTGATACAGCCAATAACTGGCTAAGATAAATATCCCCAAAATAACCACCTACATCTCTAACCTAAGGGCAGGGAGTGTTCAAATAACGACCGTTAAGATGCTCTAAGGTCATAAATCTGGATGCAGTTTTGCTGCAAACAGCTCTATCAATTTGAAGAAATGACACGTTTGTTGGTCCAAGAGATGGGATAACTAGGGAAGTGGGACAGTGTGAAAAGTCTCAAACTGCAACAGCGGAGTAAATTGGTCGAGTTCACCCATGGAGAACAAAAATTAGCACTCAACCAACTTAATAAAATGTCTGGAACAGGGCACAACCAGAGCAAGTCAAACACAGCCAAAGCCACAAATGGAAATGTGACGGAGTGTTCTGGTTTATCTCAGCCGCCTGCTTGTTCAGTTGTTTTGTCCTTTCCGATCTACTGAATATTCCAGGGTTCAATTTGATCTCCAAAAGTTTCCGTAACATGAAAAGAAAAATAATTTCTACTTTACAGCCAGATTAGGAGTAATAATTTGAGGTTTTTTTCATACATTCACCGGGTGCTTGCACTAACTCATACAACCATCCCTCCATAGATAAAGGGGCTTAAAGGGCTCCTTATTTTGCACTGAATGTGATAAAGTAAAATTGCATTACCATCAGCGTCAAATCGTTGCCAAATCTGAAGGAAACCGATGGCGTCCAGGTTGTCGAAGCCTGGGCTGTCCATGGTGCTGGGGAATGAAAGAAAAAGTTTCGAACTGCTGGCAAGGTTTTCTGGTGGTTCCGCGAACAGGAGAGGTGCAGAGCTTCGGAGTGGCCAGAGGTCTTTCCGCACTCCCAGAAAAAGAGTAGTCCACTGAAACACAGCGGCCACCCTCACACCGAGCCAAACACCCAGGCGCCACCCGTTCCCCAGCGAGTCCGGACTCTGCCCCTCAGCTTTGCTGACGAGCTCCGGCTCCTCCCACCTCAGCATCCTATTGATCCGTTTCAATTGCACTCACTTGTTCGGGGCTCCGAGAAGTCTGCATTGAAAGGCTGTTTGGAATAATAACACGTCCCGAGCAGATAAAGTAATATTCTTGCGAGATCTTTCAACAAGAATAGTGAAATTCTGCCTGACAGCATTTCCATAGCATTGACCCAGAACATAAAAGGTCATGTGGAGGAAAACAATCTCCGAGACAATATTCTAATGGGGTTTTAAACAATCGGGGTTTATGACATTAATGAAGTGCTTATTGTACTGTCTTTCTATTGTAGACGAATCATTTTCTGAGCTCGAGTCCAAACCAGTGCAGTAACTAACAGTCTTGGTTCACGCCCTTGACATAAATGGTCTCTTGCCTGCTAACTAGAGTTGTTAGCCTGCTTCCTCTGATTCTATCCTGGTCTTTCAAGCGGCGTGAGCATCTGGGAAAAAAGTGACCTAACCACCGCCCCAACACATAGCAGACACATCTTGCTATGCAGCTATAGGTCTTACAAATCATAATTGCTAATTTTAACTTATTCTATGTAAAGCCTGCATTCTTAATATGTGAAAAATATTAGTAATGTCATGTTGTTCCTTCTCAAGACTGTAATACACAATATTATCAACCGTAACACCAGGGGGAAGAAATTCCTCTTTGTTTTAGTTCTACTGCTTGCTCATTACTCAGGCTAATGCAACTTCGGTATTTTCTGCATGATAGCAGGGTGCCTACTAACATTTTTAATTACCGAATGTAAAGTGGGCATTTTGCCCATCACATTTCAGATGTCACACTGTCTCTAATCAAATTTGTGTCACACTTTCATTTGATAGGCTCAAATTTCATATTCATAAATGAGCAACAAATCACAATTCAGCTGGTGGGCACGGTGCCAATCAGCAAGTAGCAAACAGCAATAAAAACTACCAATCATGGGAGTTGAAGAAAACCCCCAATAATGAGTAGTCAGTAACAGAAATCAATAATAAAAAGGTGAACCAATCAAACTGCTCAAAATATTCTTGAAAATCCTTTCAATGACCTTGCATTCTCCATGAAGCTGGGGATTTACTGCTGGAAATAAGGTTTTAACATAATAGACAGAAAAAGATGGTATAAATTATAAGAAAAAACATTGTGACATTTTTGAATTGCCTGTAATAATGTTTTCCATTAGAGGCCTTTGCCTATTGAGAAGCCTCAGCCTGGAGTTTAAGACATTCCCAATGTTATTACTCTCACCAGCTGCAGGCTACAGCTTTCAGCAAATATTTGGGCCTACAAGTCGCAGATTTGGTTATAATTGACAGCAAGAATAGTCATTCACAGAGTGCGTCACTTGTTTGTAAACCTTGCCACATCTTGTATATAAATGAAGACTTGCTGCAGATGAAAACCACCAGGGAAGACACTGTTTGAAGCAATTAAAGTACACTTCTTTTGCAGAAAACATCAGAAACATAGCCAGGCCATCTTCAACTCCGAGCTGGCTTTCACTGCTGTAAACAGCTCTTCTACCACATTTGCCAACTGTAATCACAACAACAGTGGGCAAATACCATCACTAATGTGCTGATCCACAGTAATTAGTCCATGTTGGCTTAAAGAGATAATGCTTAACAGCAGAAAATTTGCGTACAACACAGTAAAATGCTCTCATCTTTATGAAACAGTGTATCCTCCAACTGACCATCAGAACACAATGGGAGATCCAACACTGTTCCTAAATATGAGTCTGCATTGCTTTGTGCCAGATATTTTTTCAGGTTAGTGACAACCTGTTATTTTCAGTGTTTTTATAGAAAGAAAAAGAACTTGCATTTATATTGATATTTTCAGGACATTGCTTCACAACCAATTACATTTTGAAATGCTGTCATTATCGTTTTTTAGGCATATGTGGCAGTGAATTTGCACACAGTAAAATCCAGTGTGGAAGAAATGAGACAAATGACCGTTTTGTTGATTTTGGTTGAGGGAAAAACGTTGACTAGGACACCAAGGGAACGCCCTCTACTTTAACTCACACCATAGCACTTTTCACACCTACATGAATAAGCAGGTCTTATCGAAAAGACAGCACCTCTGTCAATGTATAACTCCTCAGTACTGCACTTAAATATCAGCCTAGATTATGTGCTCAAGTTCATTTCTAGAGGGATAGAATTGAAATGCAGAGAAGTTATATTAAACTTGTATAGAACCTTGGTTAGACCACACTTGGAGTATTGTGAACAGTTCTGGTCTCCATATTATAAAAAGGACATAGAGGCACTGGAGAAGGTGCAAAAAAGATTTACACAAAATGATATTAGAACTGAGAGTTGATACCTATCAGGAAAGATAAAACAGGCTGGGGCTCTTTTCTCTAGAAAAGAGAAGACTGAGGGGTGTCCTGATAGAGGACTTTAAGATTATGAAAGGGTTTGATAGGGTAGACGTAGAGAAAATGTTTCCACTTGTGGGAGAGACCAGAACTAGAGGCCATAAATATAAGATAGTCACTAATAAATCCAATAGGGAATTCAGGAGAAATTTCTTTACCCAGAGAATGGTTAGAATGTGGAACTCTACCACAAGGAGTAGTTGAGGTGACTAGCATAGATGCATTTAAGGGGAGAGGAATAGAAGGATATGTTGATGGAGTTGGATGAAGAAGGGTAGGAGGAGGCTCATGTGGAGCATAAACACCAGCATTATAAGCATGGCTCGTATCAGGCACTACTGCACCTAAAAGGTTTTCCTTCACATGTTATGCTGCTATACCCTGGAAAATGCTCCCACACTTGTATTTGTAATGCCATTACATAGCAATCGCCGATTAGGTTCATCAAGTCTGCACCAGCATCATTATCATCCAGTCTAATCCCACTCTCCTACTATCTCCCCTTTTTTTCAAGTTATCGCTAATTTGTTTCAACATAATTAATGGATTCTCCTTCAACAATGATTTGTGGCAGAGAATTCCACATTTTAATCACCCCCATGTAATTTTTTTCTAACCGCATAGTATAGGGGCAGTTTTGTGTCTGGAGTTTTGTGTCTGGAGCACAAATGAAGGTGTGTAGACCATACCAACCAACGTCACCAGTAAGCTGCACTCCATCCTGCGCGGCCTGCCTCCCTGACTATGCAGCCCATTCAAATTGTTGTGTATGCGCAATATCTACAATGTGAAAGCCAGTGAGCGGCCTGCGCGGGACCTTGCAGATGACTGCACGCGCAGCTTAGCGGGAACATTGGTTCCAACTACCAGATATCCTCCGGGTATGGTAAGACCGGTTCTTAATTTTCATGTCTCTAATGTACAAGATAAATCTACACTCTATGAGATGGCGCTCTTGGTTTGACCATTGTGCAGCAGAATGGTTCATGGTGAACAATGTTGGAAAGTGCCTTGGTGTAGGAACGGAGGTTCCTAAAGAAAAGACTTAGTTCGACTCAGGCAATCAAAATAACGACCTTTAATGGAACAAAACAGGTTTAAACTGGAAACTGCTGGAATACATCGAATACAGGTCTGCTCTCCTTGAAGGCTCCACGGGGACTGATCCTCTGGTCTGAAAGCTGACGTCATGACGTCATCACGTTCTTCCCGCCATTGGGGAATCACGTGACTAACGGCATGACGTCATCACGTTGAAACCGCGCTGTAAAGGTAACTAGACATAGTACAGTTAAACAGTGTAATTAAAGGTACACACACAGGCAGTAACTACATTGCTGTTAAAGGAATTATGTACAACCGCTCTGAGTCCTTTGGTGGCTCTGCCACATGGGGACATTTTACTACATTAAAGGCACAATATAAATGCAAGTTGTTGTTGAAAGAAGTAAACTACAAGGGTACAGTAGTGTAGTGGTTATTGGCACTTAGGCTGAGAGTTCAAATCCCACTAAATTCAGTAAATGAGCTACATGGATTTTAGCAAGGTTTTTGACAAGGTCCCACATGGCAGACTGGTCAGAAAAGTAAAAGCCCATGGGATCCAAAGAAAAGTGACAAGTTGGATCCAAAATAGGCTCAGTGGCAGGAAGCAAAGGGTAATGGTTGACAGATGTTTTTGTGACTGAAAGCTGTTTCCGGTAGGGTTCCACAGGGCTCAGTGCTAGGTCCCTTGCTTTTTGTGGTATACAGCAATGGTTTAGATTTCAATGTAGGGGACATGATTAAGAAGTTTGCAGATGATACAAAAAGTGGCCGTGTGGTCGATAGTGAGGAAGAAAGCTGTAGACTGCAGGAAGATATCAATGGACTGGTCAGGTGGGCAGAAAAGTGGCAAATGGAATTCAATCCTGAGAGGTGTGAGGTAATGCATTTGGGGAGGGCTAACAAGGCAAGGGAATACACAATAAATGGTGGTGTAGAGAAGTGTAGAGGAACAGAGGGACCTTGGAGTGCATGTCCACCGATCCCTGAAGGTAGCAGGACAGGTAGATAAGGTGGTTAAGAATGCATGCAGGATACTTTCCTTAATTAGCTAAGGCATACAATATAACAGCAAGGAGGTTATGCTTGAACTGTATAAAATACTAGTTAGGCCACTGTGTACAGTTCTAGTCACCACATTACAGGAGAGATATGATCTCACTAGAGAGGGTACAGAGGAGATGTACGAGGGTGTTGCCAGGACTGGAGAATTTTAGCTATGAGGAATGATTGGATAGGCTGGGGTTGTTTTCTTTGGAACAGAGGAGGCTGAGGGGAGGCTTGATTGAGGTATAAACTTATGAGGTCTCGATAGAGTGGATAGGAAGGACCTATTTTCCTTAGCAGAGAGGTCAATAACCAGGGGGCGTAGATTTAAAGTAATTGGTAGAAGGATTAGAGGGGAGTTGAGGAGAAATATTTTCACCCAGAGGGTGGTGGGGATCTGGAACTCACTGCCTGAAAGGGTGGTAGCGGCAGAAACGCTCATCACATTTAAAAAGTACTTGGATATGCACTTGAAGTGCCGTAATCTACAAGACCTGCGCAGACCAGCTGGCTCCTGTGTTCACGGACATTTTTAACATCTCATTGCAGCAGTCTGTTGTACCAGTGTGCTTCAAGGAGACAACCATTGTGCCGTTACCTAAGAAGACCAAGGTAACAGGCCTCAATGACTATCGTCCCGTGGCTCTAACATCTATAGCCATGAAGTGCCTGGAAAAGCTGGTTATGACACACATAAGCAGCATCATAGCCGATTCCTTGGACCCATTCCAGTTCGCATATAGGATGAACAGGTCTGTAGACGATGCCATCTCCCTAACACTACACACTGCCCTGGAGCACCTAGACAGGAGGGACACTTACGTCAGACTGTTGTTCATTGACTACAGCTCTGCATTTAATACTATTATTCCCTCCAAGCTGGTCCTGAAACTGAGGGACCTAGGCCTAGGCACCCCCATCTGCAATTGGATTCTGGATTTCCTGACTGGTAGGCCTCAAGTGGTGAAAATAGGGAACAACACCTCATCCACTCTGGCCCTCAACACCGGAGCGCCACAAGGCTGCTGCCTCAGTCCTTGGCTGTACTCTCTGTTTACACATGACTGTACAGCCATACACAGCAACAACCGGATTATCAAGTTTGCCGACGACACCACAGTAATTGGCCTGATAAGCAACGATGACGAGACGGAGTACAGAGATGAGATAGTCCAGCTGATGAGATGGTGCAATGACAACAACCTTGCCCTGAACGTTGGCAAGACTAAGGAGCTCATCGTGGACTTCAGAAGCCACCAAGGGAACCATCGCCCCATCAGCATAGGCGGGACACCAGTGGAAGTCGTCAGTTGCTTCCGATTCCTGGGACTGCAGGTCTCTGATGACCTGGCCTGGAACCACAATACTGAGGCTATGCTGAAGAAGGCACACCAGGGCCTCTACCCTCTACGGTGCCTGAGGAAATGCGGCATAAGCACACAGTGGCTTGTGAACTTTTACCGCGGCACCATAGAGAGTGTCTTGACGAGTGGTGTCAATGTGTGGTATGGTAACACCACTGCACAGAACAAGAAAGCCATCCAGAGAGTTGTAAATACGGTAGAAAAGATCATCGGGTGTGCACTTCCGTCCATCGAGGAGATCTTCCAGACCAGGTGCCGGAACAAGGCCCACTCCATCATCCAGGACCCCAATCACCCTGGGCACAAACTGTTCTCCCTCCTGCGGTCCGGACGTCGGTACCGCAGCATCCGAACCAGGACCAGCAGGTTTAAGAACAGTTTCTATCCACAGGCAGTGCGCCTACTGAACTGCTAACCGCACTGCCCCACATATTATAGTTATATGTTTATGTAAATATATATATTATACTTATATTACCATATATTTATCATATTACATTACTATTACTTCCAGTGGTAATTGAGGCTTTTTTGCACTATTCATCATATCCTGCAACTTGGACTGTTATTGCTATACTTTCTGCTTATTTGCTTATTGTTTTTATTTATACTTGTTTTTACTTTTTGCTTTTATATTTATATGCTTTTATTGTGGGAGTGAGTGGGGAGTAAGCATTCCATTGTACTAGTTACATATGGCAATAAAATGATCTTGAATCTTGAATCTTGGATACGGACCAAGAGTTGGAAAATGGGATTAGGCTGGATAGCTCTTTTTCAGCCGGCTCAGTCACGATGATTTGAATGGCCGTCTGTGTTGTAATCTATGATTCGATGATTTTGTGGACTAGCACCAGAAAAACATTGCCATGAAATCTGCCAGATTGTTGTAAAAACCTAACTGGTTCACTAATGTCTTTTAGGGAAGGAAACCTGCCATCTTTACCTGGTCTGTGCCTATACGTGACTCCAGTCTCACAACAGTGTGATTGACTCTAAACTGCATCTGGAGTGGCCTAACAAATCCGTCAGCTAGCAAGGGCACAGAATAGCGGACTTCAATGTCCATTACCAAGAGTGGCTCGGTCGTACCACCACTGACTGAGCTGGTCATCCTGACGGACATAGCTGCCAGACTGGGTTTGCGGTAGGTGGTGAAAAAAACAACACGAGGGAATAACCTACTTGACCTTGTACTCACTAATCTACCCATCACAGATGCAACTGTCCATGACAGCTTTGCTAGGAGTGATGACTGCACAGTTCTTGTGGAGACCAAGTTCCAGTTTCATACCGAAGACATCCTTCATCGTGTCGCGTGGCAGTACCACCGTGCTAAATGGGATAGACTGAGAACAGATGTAGCAGCTCAAACTGGGGAATCCATGAGGTACTGTGAGCCATCCGTAGCAGCAGAATTGTAAACCAACACAATCGATAACCTCATGCCCCAGCAAATCCCTCACCCCTCCATCACCATCAAGCCACGTGGCCAACCCTGGTTCAATAAGGAGTGTAGAAGAGCATGCCAAGAACAGTACCAAGCATAGCTGAAATAAAGTGTCAACCTGGTGAAGCTACAACACAGGACTACATGTGTACTAAATAGCAAAAGCAGCAACTACTAAGTGGCAAACAACAATCGTGCCCCACAAGTGCTAGGCAATGACTATCTCCAACAAGAGAGACCCTATACACCTCATGATATTCAACGGGATTACCATTGTCGAATGCCCCACCATCAATATCCTGAGGGTCACCATTGACCAGAAGCTCAACTGGAGCAGCCACAGAAATACTGTGGCTACAAGAGCAGGTCAGAAAGTGGGTATTGTGCAGCGAGTGTCTCACCTCCTGTCTCCCAAAGCTTCTCCACCACCTACAAAGCACAGGTCAGAAGGGTGATGAATTACTCTTTACTTGTTTGGATGGGTGTGTTAAGGATCAACTGTCAACCTCCTTCTTTCTATGGTTCACAACAACATGCTTTGAGTGAGCAAGAGAATTTTTAATCTTATTTTCTGCATTTTCATTTTATTTTCATTTAGGATTGTATGGTCTATTGTCCTTTGTTTGAAGGTGTTGAAGTACATTGAATGTGTTTTATACTGTTTTATTATTGTTGTTGGTACCATATCCCTTGTATTTTGACCACGTTTTACTCTGTTTTTTTATTGTTGTTGGTACTGTACAGGTAGGGTTGGAGTTAGGGTTACACTGCATTTGAGCGGGGGTGTGGGACTAATGGGTTGCTCTATAAAAGAGCTGATGCAGACTTAATGGGCTGAATGGCCTCCTTCGTGTTGTACTGTTCTATGATTCTATGAGACCCTTGATGGTGGAGTATACAGAACAGAATTTGATACGCAGCAGAGGTGATCAATCTAACGATATATAGAGAGCAGCTTTTTTGGTTTCTATACATTTTGAGCTCTCCAAATAATTGTTGAATACCCTGCTCCTTTATACACCTTAGTTTGTCTACATCAGAGATACATGTCACAGAAAAGACCTCATGATGTATTTGTTCTTGAATCCTTTGAAAACAGTCCACTTACATAAACAGTTGCAGTTGTTCACTTCAAAGGTACTTCTCTCAAACAAGATTTCCTGGGGGAGAAATTCGGTCAGTTAGTGCCTCCTGTTAGCATCTGGCAGGAGCGCTAACAGGGCACTAATGAAGTAATGCCGGGGCGAGGTAAATCCAGGACACACGCCAAATCCAGTCGCTCCTTAGTGCCGCTGCTAACAGTTAGCACCTAGGGCTTTAGTGCCAGGCAGATCGTGCGTCAGTGAAGGTGCAACGCTCACTGAGCGCCCGATCTGCCAAATTGATTATCACCCCCTGCCTTAGCACCTCACCCTGGCAACGACAGGAAGAGGAGATGTGAAGCAGGCATATGGCGGTTCCAGGGGCGATATTTAAAGGGATCAGCCGCAGCTGTCAGGTTAGTGCTGTTTCACTGCTTCCTTGTCAGTTTGCGATTATGCAAGGATTTAATTCAGTCATTTAAAGGTTCTTTAGTATCAGGAGTGGCTACTAAAAATTTGTTACATTTATTCTGACAAATCAAAGTGCTACATATCGTTATATTAAAGGGAGCTGTACTGGCAGTCGACCTCGCCCTCCCGGATCTACTGCGGAGGGAGCGAGAAAGATTGCAAAATGTGGCCAGAGGGAGAAGAAGGGCCATCAAGGCTCTCAACAGGAGGCCTTAACCTCCGTGTATTCAGAGAGCACTTCTCCTGCCTCCAATATACCGAGGAGCAGTATATTAGAAGGCTACGCTTCAGCAAGGATGTGGTCACCGAACTCTGCCACCTCCTGCAACCAGACCTCGAGCCTCAGATCAGGTTGACCACGGCTCTCTCAGTGGCAGTCAAGGTCACCGTCGCCCTCAATTTCTTCGCCAGGGGATTCTTCCAGTCTGCAACAGGAGACATAGCTAACATCTCGCAGTTCGCCGTCCATCGCTGCATCCAGGAGGTCACAGAGGCTCTCTACAGTAGGAAAAGGGATTACATTTCCTTCCCCATCACCAGAGAGAAGCAAGACGAACGTGCATGTGGCTTTGCCAGGATAGTGGGCTACCCCATGGTGCAGGGCACCATTGACTGCAGCCCTGTGGCTTTGCAGGCACCGCATAACAATCCTGAGATCTTCCGTAACCGCAAAGGCTACCATTCACTCACTGTGCAGTTGGTGTGCGACCACAGACAGCAAATCCTCAATGTGAATGCCCGCTATCCTGGCAGCAGCCACGATTCCTTTATCCTGCACCAGACTGGGGTGCCAGCACTCTTCCAGTCACTACATCAAGCTCGCGGCTGGCTGGTCGGAGACAAGGGTTATCCACTCTCCACCTGGCTCATGACTCCCCTTCACAACCCCAACACTCCTGCCCAGCACTCATATAATGAGAGCCATGCTGCCACCAGGAACATCATCGAGCAGACCATCGGGGTGCTCAAGCAACGGTTCCGCTGCCTTGACCACTCAGGAGGAGCCCTCCAGTACTCGGCTGAGCAGGTGTCCCATTTCGTCTGCTGCATGCTCCACAACTTGACCATCATGAGGGCCCAGCCCTTGCCACCAGGGATTGTGGGACCACCTCAGGAGGAGGAAGAGGGTGAGGAGGAGGAGGAAAAGGAGGAGGAGGAAGAGGAGGAGGAGGAGGGAGAGGAAGATGAGCAGGAGGTGCGAGGGAGGAGGCAGCCACTCAATCGGCCTTCTGGGAGGGCGGTCCATGACTGCCTCTTCAGACTGCGGTTCCAATAAATTCAAACCCAGATCCCCGTTGCTCACCGCATCCCCATAATTCCATCTCTGTTGCGGCCATATCACAGCGCAAAGCTAAAATAAGAGACACTACAAAATAATCCAAAGCCAATTAATAAATTTATCATTAATCAGCGAACACATATTCACAAAAACAATATTAGCTATTCATCCTTGTGCAATCCCTTAGTGCCCCTTGTTACTGTGCCTTTGCCTACTCTAGTGCTCCTACGAAGTGCTGGCCCATAATGGCTGAAGCACAGCGGGTGGAAGGTTGCTGAGTGTCCGTACGGGAGACTTCAGATGGCCTTGCAGGACACCCTCGACCAGCTCTGGGCCCGGAAGGTCTGGCTGTAGACTGCACCACCTCAGCATGAGCGACAGCAGTCGGGGCTGGCCTGCTGCAACACCGTGAAAGCCCCGGTGGACGGTGGTCGACCCAGCCACAATGGTAGCAGTCAGAGCTTGCGTGGCATCAAGCTGAGACTGCACGAGAGCTGTCCGAGAATCGATGGCACCAACCTTAGCACTAAGACATTGTGTGGCCTCCGCCTGTGCTGCAATGGAAGCTGTGGCATTGCCCATCACACGCGGCATGAGGTCTGGGTCGCCACGGTCTCTCTGGGACTCCACCGTCCTCTGCAGACTGCAAATGATGGGCTCCATGTTGTGCGCACAGCTCTGTGCAATGTTGGAGGTGGACTTCTCCACGCTCCTTACCATTGCCGAGAGGCTCTCAGGCACCCTTGCCATTGCACCTATCATCTCCGTGTGCATGCCCATCACCCTTCTTCGAAAGGCCTCCCCATCGAGGTCCTCATCTGAGTTCTGTGCAGCAGAATTTGCACACAAACTCACCCTCTGGGGAGCTGGCTCCCAAGCTACCCTTTTCCCCCGGCCTTGTTGCAGCCCGCTCGTTCCCGGTGCATCACCCTGTGCAGATCCCGCTACTATACTAGCCTCTAAAGAACGCGTAGTGCCAGTATCTGAGCTGTTGCCTGTGGGTGAGACATGCAGTGACGCGGTGTGTTCTTCCTCCTCCTCTTCTCCCCCCTCACTCTCTATGGTACCCTCAGGGACAGGCTGCTCAGGTGCTTGCTCATTATCTGAAAGCATAAAGGCACAAGAGTCGGGTTAAGGTGATGGGAGTGGGGCAGGAAGGGAGAAATGCATGCATACAGCATGATTAGCTGGAAAGTGGGAAAGGCTTGTGGGGTGAGGGGGAAGTGGGATGCGAGAAGAAGGAGTAGGGATGAACATACCGTTGTTGTCCCCAAGGGGGTCTACGTCGCCAGTGGTCACGGCGCCCACCACCTGGCGCCCAATGATTTGCAGCACTCTTTAATCTAGCTCAGAAAGTGGTTGGGTGTCAGGTTGTCCCCCACCTGTGCGCTCCTGCTCCCTCCTGTTGTGAGCCACCTTGGCCTGCAAGAGCGAGGAAAGTGTGTGAGTGAATGTGGAGCAATGTATTTGGGTGATGTGCCTGCCATAGTTGAATAGCTGTCATTTTGTGCAAGGGATTGTTGGTGGGTGAGTGCTGGGGGTGTGGTGCTTTGACCAGTGTGTGCAGACTGTGGTTCAGACAGTGGTATGTAGTATTTGTTGAAGCATTGACTCACCCTGACCACCCGAGTGTGGTCGTTAAATTTCTTCTTGCACTGTGTGGGGGTCCTGGGGCCCACAGTGCTGCCCAAGACCTACTGGGCTACCTCCCACCACATGGTGCGGAAGACTTGCAGTGAGGGCCTCCTGCCACTTGCCGGGTAGAGCACCACCCTCCATCTCTCCACAGCGAAGAACAACGCCTCCAATGCCTGGTCGCAAAATCTGTGGGCTCTCTCCTTGGGCCGTTGATCTGCCATAATGACACCTCCTTCAGTAGTCTGGTTCCTTCTCCTCAGCCTTCCACTGCTTGCTGAGACGGCTGCAGAACCAGCAATGCTGAGAATGAGGTTCTGCAGCATAATTGAACCTCCTCTTTAAGAACTGAAGAGAGCCTTGGCAATGATGACTAGCGATTAGACTGCACCTGAAATTGCTTAGCGCTTTGGGTCAAATGCCACTGGGCTAGGCCGTTAGTGTTTGATTTAGCGCTCCCATCCTTTCTTTGAGTGATGACACTGAATTTTGCATGCAGCGAGATTCATTAGTGCCTGGCGCTAAATCTCAAACTTTTCCAAAGTTACCGTCCATTCCTGGGCAATGATGAATTTCGCCCCCCCCCCCGATTTAACTGTTCTTGAATACTTTGAGAAGTAAGCTTATTAACTGTTACCTTTCTATACTATAGTTAATGGATCCCTCTACCTATGTTTATTACACAAGCCACTAAAGTTATACCTTAATCACTAATGGTTGATGTCATTAGTGTCACTTATTGTCTTGCACAAGCACCTCTCATAGATAATACTCGGACATTAAAAGCAGAAGATAAGCCATGCTTTCTCCTCATGGCACTTCTAAACCATCCTGTTTATCTTGGAAAGCCTGTTGTACCAAGATATAAGGAAGATTATTAACTCTTAAACTCTATAAGATGTCAATATGCAACTCTCTCGGATGCCCAACAGGGTGCAGCTGCAAAAACGCTCAAGAAGTTCAACACCATCCAGGACAATGCAATCCATTTGACTGGCAGCCCATCCATCACCTTAAAAATCCACTTGCTTATCCACCGGTGTACTGCAGCTGCAGTGTGTACAATCTGCAGGATGCATTGCAGTAACTCGACAAGACTTCTTCAGCAGCATCTCCCAAACCTCTACCACCTAGAAGGACAAGGACAGCAGGTGCATGGGAACACTATCATCTCCAAGTTCCCTCTAAGTCGCACACTATCCTGAATTGGACATATATTGTTGTTCCTTCATCGTCGCCGTGTTAAGATCCTTGAACTCCCTACTTAACAGCACTGTGGAAGTACCTTCATCACACAGACTGCAGCAGTTCAAGAAGGCGGCTCACTACCACCTTCTCACGGGCAGCTACGGTCGGGCACTAAATGCCAGCCTTGCCAGCAATGCCTACATCCCAAAGAATGAAAAAGAATGAAGTGACTGTGAAGTAAAGGTTGGGCGGGGTGTAAAACAGGCGACCAATTTAATGGCCCATAATTTCCGATAGGAGGCTTCCTGCATGCAGATGCCTGCTATCGGGAAAAAATTTATGCCCTTACCTGAGGGCTCCCAAGGTCCGGCCATTTCTGCTCCTGGGTTTCTCCTGGTGCGCACGCGCAGAGGCCCAGGTATCCCAGGGGCGCATGCGGTTCGCAAGCGTCCCTGGGATCACGTGGGCCAAGCGAGCCAATGGGAGAAGGGAATCCCCCTTCATACTTTTGATAGGTAGACCTGTCAAAAGTATGGATGGGGCTCACTGAAAAAAGACATCAAAACATTAAATACATTTTTTAAAAACCATCACGTTTTTAAAATTAGTTAAAATTACATTAAATTAAATATTTTAAACAAAAATATAGGCCTAGAAATTCAGTTGGCGCCGCGCCAGGGCTTTAGCGCCGGAAAGTTAGCGCCGGCGCTAAGTCCCCCTGCGCGCGCCAAAAATTCAGTAGCGCCGCGCCCAAACGGCTGCCAGCGCTACTGAAGGGTGTTTGCGCCTGAAAATGGGCGCTACCTGCCGCATTGCGGCGCTATTCCGGCGCTGCGGCGCCCGATGCGGTGCGGCAGGCTCGGGAAGTGCAGGCCTCCTCCTTCAGTTAAGGAGGAGCTGCCTGCACCCGCCCGCTGGCCGGTAAAATCTTCACAAAAATGAGCCCGGCACCTCGGGGAAGTGCCGGGCTCGCAGCCCAGAAGCATCTGTTCCGCGGGGGGGTGGGTGGAGGAGTCCGGGGAGGGAGGTGCGGGCCGGCCGCCGCGCGACCTTAATGCGCCGGCGCAAACTCCTGTAAGACTCGGTTGCCAGAGTCTTAGTTGCGGCTGCCACGGGCGAGGCGGCCGCAACTCAATTTCGGCGCTGAGGCCCGTCACCACGGCAACCGGGACGCTGCGCACACCGATGACATCATCGGTGCCGGCGCAGTGCAACCGGTCTACCGCCGATGGTAGGGCCCCAGGGAATTTCTGAACCGGCTGTAAGTCCAGCGCAATGACCTCTAGTGCCGCAAAATGGGCGCAAAGCCCACTCAATTTCTAGGCCATAATTTTTTGAAAAAAAATTAAAGGTTTTTATGGGGCTAAAAATAAACTTGCCTTTTTTAAAAGTATTTTTAAATTATAAATGAGTGAAAAAAAATATTTTTGCCTGAAATTGGCACATGCAAGGTCCCTACGGGTGTGTACACAGCTCGTACACACCCGTAGGGATCGGAAATTAAGGGCCATTCAGTTTCCCGCTGGGTGGGTTAGGTTAAAAGTACCCCTTGGGGCTCAGTCAGCTGATATTAATGCAGGATGCATCGAAGGCTGAACCAGACTGTTCACAACTGTGGCATCCTATTTGACCCTGAGCTGAACTTCCGACCCCATTTGCTCTCCATCACCAAGATCGCTTACCTTCCACTCCGTAATATCGCCAATCTCCACTGCTGTCTCAGCATGCTTTTGTTACCTCCAGACGCGACTATTCCAATGCTCTCTTGGCCTGCCACCCATATTCCACCTTCCGTAATCTTCAGCTCATCCAAAACTGTGCCCATATCCTAACTCGCACCAAGTCCCATTGTTCACTGCGTTCACTGACTTCTTTAAAATTCTCATGTTCAAATCCCTCCATGACCTCGTACCCTCCCTATCCCTGTAACCTCCTCCAGCTCTGCAACCCACCAAGATCTCTGCATTCCTCCAATTCTGACCCTTGTACATCCCCGATTTCCTTTGCCCCATCATTAGCAGCTGTGCATTCAGCTGTCTAGGCCCTAAGCTCAGAAATTCTCCCCTAAACCTCTCTGCCTCTCTCTCCTCCTTTAAGACGCTCCTTAAAACCTACCTCTTTGACCACCTGTCCTAATATCTCCTTACATGGCTCAAGGACAAATTTTGTCTCATATCCTCCTGTGAAAAGTCTTGGGATGTTTCACTATGTTAAAGTTGCTATATGATGTAATAAAACTCACTACACACTTGGTTTGAGCATAAAGCAAGGCTTTAATCAACTTGTTTCAGAACATGGAGGTCTAGTTGTATCCACTAGCTCCTTGTCTTTACAAAATGTCCCTGGAAAGCTGGGGCCAACGCCCGAGTATTTATACTCCTTGGACGGCGCCACCAGCTGGCCGTCCAGTGTTATTTCATAGGTAGTTTCTCGATGATGAGATTTATGACACTATATAAATGCAAGTTATGGCCATCACATTTTCTTCCACAAGGGAGAGGCCGCACAAGCAGGCTCAGCCTCCTTTGGAAGAAAGAAGGGAATGTGTTAGTGACATGTGCTGAACATCCTGGAGAGTTGTATCTTGGATATCTTGGAGAGTTAAGGGTTAATAATTGAACTTCCTTGTTTCTTGGCACAGTAGGTTTGCAAAGATAAACAAGCTAGCAGTGGGGTGCCACATAAGAAAGCATGGCTTATCTTCTGCTTTTAATGTCTGACGATTATCTACAAGAAATGCTTGTGCAAGGAAATAAGTAACTGTTAATAAAACATCACAAAGGATTTGAGAACAGTTAAAAAGTCGGGATGTTCTGATGAAAGATCATCGACCTGAAACATTAACTCTGTTTCTCTCTCCACAGATGCTGCCTGACCTGCTGAATGTTTCCAGAATCTTCTGTTTATATTTCAGATTTCCAGCATCTGCGGTTTTTTGCTTTTGTTGAAGTCAGGAAGTCTTGTTTGAGAGAAGTACCTTTGAAGTAAACAACTATGACTGTTTATGTAAATAGACTGATTTCAAAGGATTTGGGAACAGATAAATCAGGAAGACTTATCTGTGAGATGTACCTTTGATGTAGGCAAAATTATTAAGATGTATAAAGCGGCAGGGTTTTCAACAGTTAGCTGGAGAGCTCGAAAGATACAGAAACTGAAAAGCTGTTCTCTATTTATATAGTTAGGCTGATCATCTATGCTGTATATGAATAAAGTCTGTTCCATATACCCCACCATCAAGTGACTCTTGACTACTCAAAGCGGGTCATTGTGAAACGTAGAAGAAAGGAGGTTGACTAACAGTTGATCCTTAACAACATCCTTGTGAGGTGTTTATAGAATGTGCCTGTCATGGTTGATTAGTTCATATTTAGTGTGTGTAGATGTGAGGTGTGGGGAAGGGAGGGTTGCAACAGTCATGAGTGTGAGTATGAGAAGGAGGTGGAGTGGTGTTGTGCAATGATTTTAAGGAGAGTGAAGGGATGCGGTGGGGGGAGGATTGTGAGGTGGTGGGGGTGTAAGCAGAGAGTAAGATGTATTTTTACCTTGAAAACTCTGGTGAGGTCATTGAACTTCTTTCGGTTTTGTAGCCATGTAGCTAGGCTCCTGGCATTGACTTCGCTGCGACCTCGTCCCATTGGTGGCAGAGGTGCTGCTTAGAGAGCATTATGCCCTTAGGAGTGAGTAGCATCTCCTGCCATATCCTGGACCAGAGCAGGTCCTGCTGTGAATTATTGACAATACAGAGCAGGTCCTGCTGTGAATTATTGACAATACAGAGCAGGTCCTGCTGTGAATTATTGACAATACAGAGCAGATCCTGCTGTGAATTATTGACAATACAGAGCAGGTCCTGCTGTGAATTATTGACAATACAGAGCAGGTCCTGCTGTGAATTACTGACAATACAGAGCAGGTCCTGCTGTGAATTATTGACAATACAGAGCAGATCCTGCTGTGAATTACTGACAATACAGAGCAGGTCCTGCTGTGAATTACTGACAATACCGTGCAGACCCTGCTGTGAATTACTGACAATGCAGAGCAGACCCTGCTGTGAATTACTGACAATACAGAGCAGGTCCTGCTGTGAATTACTGACAATACAGAGCAGGTCCTGCTGTGAATTACTGACAATACAGAGCAGGTCCTGCGGTGAATTACTGACAATACAGAGCAGGTCCTGCGGTGAATTACTGACAATACAGTGCAGGTCCTGCTGTGAATTACTGACAATACAGAGCAGACCCTGCTGTGACTTACTGACAATACAGAGCAGGCCCTGCTGTGAATTACTGACAATACAGAGAAGGTCCTGCTGTGAATTATTGACAATACAGAGCAGGTCCTGCTGTGAATTACCGACAATACAGAGCAGGTCCTGCTGTGAATTACTGACAATACAGAGCAGGTCCTGCTGTGAATTACCGACAATACAGAGCAGGTCCTGCTGTGAATTACTGACAATACAGAGCAGGCCCTGCTGTGAATTATTGACAATACAGAGCAGGTCCTGCTGTGAATTACCGACAATACAGAGCAGGTCCTGCTGTGAATTACTGACAATACAGAGCAGGTCCTGCTGTGAATTACCGACAATACAGTGCAGGTCCTGCTGTGAATTACTGACAATACAGAGCAGGTCCTGCTGTGAATTACCGACAATACAGAGCAGGTCCTGCTGTGAATTACCGACAATACAGAGCAGGTCCTGCTGTGAATTACCGACAATACAGAGCAGGTCCTGCTGTGAATTACTGACAATACAGAGCAGGTCCTGCTGTGAATTACCGACAATACAGAGCAGGTCCTGCTGTGAATTACCGACAATACAGAGCAGGTCCTGCTGTGAATTACCGACAATACAGAGCAGGTCCTGCTGTGAATTACCGACAATACAGAGCAGGTCCTGCTGTGAATTACCGACAATACAGAGCAGGTCCTGCTGTGAATTACCGACAATACAGAGCAGGTCCTGCTGTGAATTACTGACAATACAGAGCAGGTCCTGCTGTGAATTACCGACAATACAGAGCAGGTCCTGCTGTGAATTACCGACAATACAGAGCAGGTCCTGCTGTGAATTACTGACAATACAGAGCAGGTCCTGCTGTGAATTACCGACAATACAGAGCAGGTCCTGCTGTGAATTACTGACAATACAGAGCAGGTCCTGCTGTGAATTACTGACAATACAGAACAGGTCCTGCTGTGAATTACTGACAATACAGTGCAGGTCCTGCTGTGAATTACCGACAATACAGAGCAGGTCCTGCTGTGAATTACTGACAATACAGAGCAGACCCTGCTGTGAATTACTGACAATACAGTGCAGGTCCTGCTGTGAATTACTGACAATACAGAGCAGGTCCTGCTGTGAATTACTGACAATACAGTGCAGGTCCTGCTGTGAATTACTGACAATACAGTGCAGGTCCTGCTGTGAATTACTGACAATACAGTGCAGGTCCTGCTGTGAATTACTGACAATACAGAGCAGACCCTGCTGTGAATTACTGACAATACAGAGCAGGTCCTGCTGTGAATTACCGACAATACAGAGCAGGTCCTGCTGTGAATTACTGACAATACAGTGCAGGTCCTGCTGTGAATTACTGACAATACAGAGCAGACCCTGCTGTGAATTACTGACAATACAGTGCAGGTCCTGCTGTGAATTACTGACAATACAGAGTGATGATGCAAGAAAACTATTAGGCACTTGGTCAGAGTATTAAACAAGGCTTTAACCAACTGTTTCACAACATGGAGGTCTAGTTGTCCTTCACTAGTTCCTGTTTACAAAATGTCCTGAGCAAGCTGGGCCCGTGCCTGAGTACTTATACTCTCCCTGGACAGCGCCACCAGCAGGCCACCCAGTATTGTATCATAAGTCATTTCTACATGAATGGCATGATTCATGTCATTCTTCCCGCCTGAAAGATTGGAAGTCCGGCGGCTTCTTTCTACCGAATTAGTCGGGCTAAGAATAGACGCAGTCATTTGCATCTCCATCGGTGGCCGGAAGGCACGTCTCCTCGGACCGTGTTTTGGTTCCTGGGTCGCTTAGTTCGTACCGGCAGGCTGGCAGAGTCCATGTTGCCTTGATCGACCTGAGGGGGACTGGGGAGATCGTTGCTCCGGGTGCGGGCCCCCACAGGCGCAGAGCTGGCTCCACCCTACCCAGTAGTCGGCGACTGACTGCCGTCCTGGCTTTGGCTGGGCATCCCGCCGGCCATCCCGCGAGGAGTGCTCTGTTCCCCTGGTTGATCCGGCGGAATAGCTGGCAGATCCCTTGACGTCCCAGGTAGGGCGTCATCCTCAGAGGAGCGCAGGGTATCCGTATCATTAATACGGATCCCACCATCGATTGGGTCCGTGGGACCGGCTGGGCAGGGAGTCAGGTCCCAAAGTGACATTGCGGATTTTCGGCCATCAGGTTACCGCACGTATGCGTACATGGGATTGACATCCGTCAGTTCCACTTCGTCGATGAAGGGATCACTCTTAGAGGATCGGACAAATCTTCGGAGCAGCACGGGGCCAGGAGCTGCCAACCATGATGGTAGGGATGTCCCATGAGTGGAGCGACGCTGGAACCCGAAGAATCGTTCGTGAGGAGTAGCGTTGGTGGATGTAGAAAGAAGAGACCTGATGGAATGCAATGCGTCAGGGAGCATAGTTTCCCACTGCTGGTCTGCTAGGTTGTGTGACCTCAGTGCAAGACGAACAGCATTCCAAATGATAGTGTTGTATCTCTCAACCTGTCCGTTTCCAATAGGATGAGACGGTGTCGTTCTACTTGTGGCGATTCCCCATTGGGAAAGATAACTTTTGAGTTCGCTTGACATGAAGGAGGGCCCCCGATCAGAGTGGATGAAATTGGCTGTACCGCAAAGGGAAAAGACCTGATTGAGGCATTTGATCACTGTGGAAGTAAGCATATTGGGACAGGGGAAAGCAAAGGGAAAGTGTGAATATTCGTCCACCATAATAAGTAGGTGTTTCGCGTTGAGGAAGGCAGTGGCCCTTTAAAGTCAATGCTGAGTCGCTGCATAGGCTGTGTAGCGCGTATGAGCGAGCCATCCGACGGACGGAAGAATTGCGGTTTTAATTCCATGCAAATTCTACAAGTGGAGCATGTTCTTCTCACGTCTTCCGTAGAAAATGGGAGATTTTTAGATCGCACCAAGTGTAACATACAGGTAACGCCAGGGTGGCATAAGTCAGTATGAAGATCCGCAAGAGTAGAAGTTAACATGGAAGAGCAGAATGCAAGCGTGAGGGTATCCGGGGCCACATTCTCTTTGCCGGGTCGATAATGTATGGTGCAGTCAAAGGCGGCCAATTCCATCCTCCAGAGCTGTATTTTGTTATTCTTGATCTTAGTGCGTTTCCGGTTATCCAGCATAAATGCCACGGAGCACTGATCGGTTATAAGCGTGAAATGGTGACGAGTGAGAAAATGACTCCATTTACGTACTGCTTCGATGATAGCCGTGTCCTCCTTCTCGACAGGAGGATAATGGAGCTCGCTACCCTGCAAAGTTCTGGACAGAAATGCAACGGGTCGACCACCTTGATTCAAGGTAGCCGAGATCGCCACCTCCGATGCATCACACTCGACCACGAAAGGAAGATTTTCATCGATGGAACGAAGCGTGGCTTTTTCCAGTTGTTGCTTGAGGAGGTCAAAAGCTGAAATAACCGTTGCCTCCAACGGAAATGACTTCGTGTGAAGCAGGGGCTGGATCTTGTCGGATGTATCCACTTTGCATAATAGGCGAACATGCCGAGGGCCCGATGAAGAGAGCCGAGATTCGTAGGAGGAGGGAGCTCCTGAAGCGGACGAAGTTGCTCCGGATCCGGTTTCATGACACCATTGCCCACCCAGTAGCCAAGGATGTTGACTGATGGTACTGATTTTACAGATTTGGACTCATTTAAGGTTAAGTTGCGACGACGGAGAACGCCAAGAAATTTCTGGAGGTTGGCATCATGCTCCTTCTGGTCATGACCAGCAATGGTGATATTATCCAGATATGGAAAAGTGTCCATTAAGTTCTCCTGTTTGACTAGGCTATCCATTGCCCATTGGAAGACGGCCACCCCACTGGTGACCCCAAATGGAAGGCGACAAAACTGGCAACGCCGACCATTGGCCTCAAAGGCAGTATACTTTTTTTCAAAGTCCTTTAATGGTACTTGATGGTATGCGCTCTTTAAGTCAAAAGTTGAAAATACCTTGTAGTTGGCAAGGTTATTGACCATGTCATCGATGCGTAGCAGTGGGTAGGCATCCAGGTCAGTATACTGGTTAATAGTTTGCGAGTAATCAATGCAAAGACGTTTCTTGTGTTGCTTCAGAGGAATTTTAACAACGACGACTTGAGCCCGCCAGGAAGGTGAACATGGCTCAATGATACCGTCAGTTACCGTCGAGAGATCTCTGCCTCGATAAAGGATAGATCATCTTGACTGAAACGTCGTGATTTAGTGGCTATGGGCTTACATCGGGGGGGAAAGATTGGCAAACAAGGAGGGCTCGTCGAGCGAAGCCGCCGAAAGCGCACAAAACGGTACTTTGGAAATAGTAAGCTCCGGCTTTGACCCTCCAAACTCGAAAGTGAGTCTTTTGTGTTGTTTCTGGAAATCCGGTCCCAGGACCACATCACTGCATAGGTTTTTGAGCACCCCGAGCCGGGTGGAGAAATAAGTGCGGCCATTGAGAATAAGGTTGACAAAAGCCGGAGGAGCTGGTGGTCAGTGTCGTCAGAGCCATTGCAATTTCCCTGTCCGAGGGGTAAATATGCAGTTTTAACTTATGGACAGCCTGCTCACTGATGAAGCTGTCAGAGCTGCATGAGTCGATTAGTGCACTCAAAATGTGTCCATTTACCGAAACCTTCATGGCTGCATGGGACAGGCTTTGGGGAAAAACAGCTGTGATTGGGGGGAGGAGCAGTTTTACCCTTGACAGTTGTAACCTCAGTAGTGGCTCTTGGGGGAGAAGCAGTTTTATAGATAGCAGCTGTAACCTTAGTAGTAGCTCTTGGGGGAGAAGCAGTTTTATAGATAGCAGCTGCAAAACTAACAGGGGCTCTTGACCGGTATACCTTAGAAAAGTGACCTTTCTTACTAACAGAGGCTCTTGACTGGCATACCTTAGAAAAGTGACCTTTCTTACTGCAATGATTGCAGGTTGCGTTACGAGCAGGACAAAATTTCCTACAGTGGAATGCACCTCCACAGAAGAAACACTTCCTTCCAGATTGCCAAGATGCCGCTAGGGCAGGGTCATCATCAGTGAGGGCTTCTAGGGTAGGGTCGTTATCGGCTAGGATAGAGTCATCATCAGCGAGGGCTTCCGCCTGAGGCCCATTGGAGGAGTCACCAAAAGCGATAGCAGCAGTCCGTGCATGCGGTAAAAGATAGGCATCTGCATTTTTTTTGCTAAGTCCAGAGAACATGCCTGGTCATAGGCAGCTTGTAACTTGAGGGTTTTATTCTCCAACAGATGCTGGCGTATGAAAGGAGACACAATTCAATTAATAAAAGAATCACGAATTAACTCCTCCTGGTACTGCTCAGCTGAGACAGCTTTGAGATTACAATCCTTGCTGAGCCTGCGAAGCTTTTGAAGGAATTCGTCAAGTGATACCCCGGGTTGTTGTCAAGTTGTGGCCAGTAGATGCTGAGCAAAAATTTTGTTTGGGGCCTTAACATATAGTTGCTGTAGTATTTGGATAGCGGAGTCATAGTCTACACAGTCTTCGGTACAGTCAAACACAGGAGGGGATACATAATTGGCAAGTATCTCTAACTTATCAGGAACATTCTCACCACACACCGTGAGGAAGTTGCTGAAGGTACGATACCAGTGTTTCCATACCTTAGCAGTTGTAGGTGAATTTGGGTCCAGGTCAAGACGGGTGGGTTGGAGTAGTTTCTCCATGATGCATTGATTACTACCTTTGGTTCCCTTCTACCGTTTGAGACGTAGCCGCCTGTTCCCAAAACCACTCAGAGTGTGGAGCAGCAAACAGTTGATTAAATTGGCATAAGAAAACTACTGGCACTTGGTCAGAGTATTAAATAAGGCTTTAATCAACTGTTTCACAACAAGGAGGTCTAGTTGTCCTTCACTGGTTACTGTTTACAAAATGGCCCATGCCCGAGTACTTATACTCTCCCTGGACAGCGCCACCAGCAGGCCGCCGAATATTATTTCATAAGTCATTTCTACATGAGTGGCAAGATTCATGTCACAGAGCAGGTCCTGCTGTGAATTACTGACAATACAGAGCAGGTCCTGCTGTGAATTACTGACAATACAGAGCAGACCCTGCTGTGAATTACTGACAATACAGAGCAGGTCCTGCTGTGAATTACTGACAATACAAAGCAGGTCCTGCTGTGAATTACTGACAATACAGAGCAGGTCCTGCTGTGAATTACTGACAATACAGAGCAGACCCTGCTGTGAATTACTGACAATACAGAGCAGACCCTGCTGCGAATTACTGACAATACAGAGCAGGTCCTGCTGCGAATTACTGACAATACAGAGCAGGTCGTGCTGCGAATTACTGACAATACAGAGCAGGTCCTGCTGTGAATTACTGACAATACAGAGCAGACCCTGCTGTGAATTACTGACAATACAGAGCAGACCCTGCTGTGAATTACTGACAATACAGAACAGGTCCTGCTGTGAATTACTGACAATAGAGTGCAGGTCCTGCTGTGAATTACTGACAATACAGAGCAGGTCCTGCTGTGAATTACTGACAATACAGAGCAGGTCCTGCTGTGAATTACTGACAATACAGAGCAGGTCCGGCTGTGAATTACTGACAATACAGAGCAGGTCCTGCTGTGAATTACTGACAATACAGAGCAGGTCCTGCTGTGAATTACTGACAATACAGAGCAGGTCCTGCTGTGAATTACTGACAATACAGAGCAGACCCTGCTGTGAATTACTGTCAATACAGAGCAGGTCCTGCTGCGAATTACTGATAATACAGAGCAGGTCCTGCTGCGAATTACTGACAATACAGAGCAGGTCCTGCTGTGAATTACTGACAATACAGAGCAGACCCTGCTGTGAATTACTGACATGACAGAGCAGACCCTGCTGTGAATTACTGACAATACAGAGCAGACCCTGCTGTGAATTACTGACAATACAGAGCAGGTCCTGCTGTGAAATACTGACAATACAGAGCAGACCCTGCTGTGAATTACTGACAATACAGAGCAGATCCTGCTGTGATAGGGACAGAGTGATCTCCTGGACGAGTTTCGATCGCCTAGAAGGGTCGGAGAGGAATTTCCCAGATTTTTTCTCCCAAATTGGCACATTGGGTTTTTTATCTGGTTTTTCGCCTCTCCCGGGAGATCACATGGGTTCGGGTGGGATGGAGAGTGAAAGTAGATTTGAGGTTAAGATCAGATCAGCCATGATCTTATTGAATGGCGGAGCAGGCTCGAGGGGACGATTGGCCGACTCCGGCTCCTATTTCTTATGTTCTTATGAATTACTGACAATACAGAGCAGACCCTGCTGTGAATTACTGACAATACAGAGCAGGTCCTGCTGTGAATTACTGACAATACAGAGTAGACCCTGCTGTGAGTTACTGACAATACAGAGCAGGTCCTGCTGTGAATTACTGACAATACAGAGCAGGTCCTGCTGTGAATTACTGACAATACAGAGCAGGTCCTGCTGTGAATTACTGACAATACAGAGCAGGTCCTGCTGTGAATTACTGACAATACAGAGCAGGTCCTGCTGTGAATTACTGACAATACAGAGCAGGTCCTGCTGTGAATTACTGACAATACAGAGAAGGTCCTGCTGTGAATTACTGACAATACAGAGCAGGTCCTGCTGTGAATTACCGACAATACAGTGCAGACCCTGCTGTGAATTACTGACAATACAGAGCAGGTCCTGCTGTGAATTACTGACAATACAGAGCAGGTCCTGCTGTGAATTACTGACAATACAGAGCAGGTCCTGCTGTGAATTACTGACAATACAGAGCAGGTCCTGCTGTGAATTACTGAAAATATAGAGCAGGTCCTGCTGTGAATTACTGAAAATACAGAGCAGGTCCTGCTGTGAATTACTGACAATACAGAGCAGACCCTGCTGTGAATTACTGACAATACAGAGCAGGTCCTGCTGTGAATTACTGACAATACAGAGCAGGTCCTGCTGTGAATTACTGACAATACAGAACAGGTCCTGCTGTGAATTACTGACAATACAGAGCAGGTCCTGCTGTGAATTACTGACAATACAGAGCAGGTCCTGCTGTGAATTACTGACAATACAGTGCAGGTCCTGCTGTGAATTACTGACAATACAGTGCAGGTCCTGCTGTGAATTACTGACAATACAGAGCAGGTCCTGCTGTGAATTACTGACAATAAAGTGCAGGTCCTGCTGTGAATTACTGACAATACAGAGCAGGTCCTGCTGTGAATTACTGACAATACAGAGAAGGTCCTGCTGTGAATTACTGACAATACAGAGCAGACCCTGCTGTGAATTACTGACAATACAGAGCAGGTCCTGCTGTGAATTACTGACAATACAGAGCGGGTCCTGCTGTGAATTACTGACAATACAGAGCAGGCCCTGCTGTGAATTACTAACAATACAGTGCAGGTCCTGCTGTGAATTACTGACAATACAGAGCAGGTCCTGCTGTGAATTACTGACAATACAGTGCAGGTCCTGCTGTGAATTACTGACAATACAGAGCAGGTCCTGCTGTGAATTACTAACAATACAGTGCAGGTCCTGCTGTGAATTACTAACAATACAGAGCAGGTCCTGCTGTGAATTACTGACACTACAGAGCAGGTCCTGCTGTGAATTACTGACAATACAGAGCAGGTCCTGCTGTGAATTATTGACAATACAGTGCAGGTCCTGCTGTGAATTACTGACAATACAGAGCAGGTGCTGCTGTGAATTATTGACAATACAGTGCAGGTCCTGCTGTGAATTACTGACAATACAGAGCAGGTCCTGCTGTGAATTACTGACAATACAGAGCAGGTCCTGCTGTGAATTACTGACAATACAGTGCAGGTCCTGCTGTGAATTATTGACAATACAGAGCAGGTCCTGCTGTGAATTACTGACAATACAGTGCAGGTCCTGCTGTGAATTACTGACAATACAGAGCAGGTCCTGCTGTGAATTATTGACAATACAGTGCAGGTCCTGCTGTGAATTGCTGACAATACAGAGCAGACCCTGCTGTGAATTACTGACAATACAGAGCAGGTCCTGCTGTGAATTACTGACAATACAGTACAGGTCCTGCTGTGAATTATTGACAATACAGAGCAGGTCCTGCTGTGAATTACTGACAATACAGTGCAGGTCCTGCTGTGAATTACTGACAATACAGAGCAGGTCCTGCTGTGAATTATTGACAATACAGTGCAGGTCCTGCTGTGAATTACTGACAATACAGAGCAGGTCCTGCTGTGAATTACCGACAATACAGAGCAGGTCCTGCTGTGAATTACCGACAATACAGAGCAGGTCCTGCTGTGAATTACTGACAATACAGAGCAGGTCCTGCTGTGAATTACTGACAATACAGAGTAGGTCCTGCTGTGAATTACTGACAATACAGAGCAGGTCCTGCTGTGAATTACTGACAATACAGAGCAGGTCCTGCTGTGAATTACTGACAATATAGAGCAGGTCCTGCTGTGAATTACTGACAATACAGAGCAGACCCTGCTGTGAATTACCGACAATACAGAGCAGGTCCTGCTGTGAATTACTGACAATACAGAGCGAATTACTGACAATACAGTGCAGGTCCTGCTGTGAATTACTGACAATACAGAGCAGGTCCTGCTGTGAATTACCGACAATACAGAGCAGGTCCTGCCGTGAATTACTGACAATACAGAGCAGGTCCTGCTGTGAATTACTGACAATACAGAGCAGGTCCTGCTGTGAATTACTGACAATACAGAGCAGACCCTGCTGTGAATTACCGACAATACAGAGCAGGTCCTGCTGTGAATTACTGACAATACAGAGCGAATTACTGACAATACAGTGCAGGTCCTGCTGTGAATTACTGACAATACAGAGCAGGTCCTGCTGTGAATTACCGACAATACAGAGCAGGTCCTGCCGTGAATTACTGACAATACAGAGCAGTTCCTGCTGTGAATTACTGACAATACAGAGCAGGTCCTGCTGTGAATTACTGACAATACAGAGCAGGTCCTGCTGTGAATTACTGACAATACAGAGCAGGCCCTGCTGTGAATTACTGACAATACAGAGCAGATCCTGCTGGGAGTTACTGACAATACAGAGCAGATCCTGCTGTGATAGGGACAGAGTGATCTCCTGGACGAGTTTCGATCGCCCAGAAGGGTCGGAGAGGAATTTCCCAGATTTTTTCTCCCAATTTGGCACATTGGGTTTTTTATCTGGTTTTTCGCCTCTCCCGGGAGATCACATGGGTTCGGGTGGGATGGAGAGTGAAAGTATATTTCAGGTTAAGATCAGATCAGCCATGATCTTATTGAATGGCGGAGCAGGCTCGAGGGGCCGATTGGCCTACTCCTGCTCCTATTTCTTATGTTCTTATGAATTACTGACAATACAGAGCAGACCCTGCTGTGAATTACTGACAATACAGAGTAGACCCTGCTGCGAGTTACTGACAATACAGAGCAGGTCCTGCTGTGAATTACTGACAATACAGTGCAGGTCCTGCTGTGAATTACTGACAATACAGAGCAGGTACTGCTGTGAATTACTGACAATACAGTGCAGGTCCTGCTGTGAATTACTGACAATACAGAGCAGGTCCTGCTGTGAATTATTGACAATACAGTGTAGGTCCTGCTGTGAATTACTGACAATACAGAGCAGGTGCTGCTGTGAATTATTGACAATACAGTGCAGGTCCTGCTGTGAATTACTGACAATACAGAGCAGGTCCTGCTGTGAATTACTGACAATACAGAGCAGGTCCTGCTGTGAATTACTGACAATACAGTGCAGGTCCTGCTGTGAATTATTGACAATACAGAGCAGGTGCTGCTGTGAATTACTGACAATACAGAGCAGGTCCTGCTGTGAATTACTGACAATACAGAGCAGACCCTGCTGTGAATGACTGACAATACAGAGCAGGTCCTGCTGTGAATTACTGACAATACAGAGCAGACCCTGCTGTGAATTACCGACAATACAGAGCAGGTCCTGCTGTGAATTACTGACAATACAGTGCAGGTCCTGCTGTGAATTACTGACAATACAGAGCAGGTCCTGCTGTGAATTACTGACAATACAGAGCAGGCCCTGCTGTGAATTACTGACAATACAGAGCAGATCCTGCTGGGAGTTACTGACAATACAGAGCAGATCCTGCTGTGAATTACTGACAATACAGAGCAGACCCTGCTGTGAATTACTGACAATACAGAGTAGACCCTGCTGCGAGTTACTGACAATACAGAGCGGGTCCTGCTGTGAATTACTGACAATACAGTGCAGGTCCTGCTGTGAGTTACTGACAATACAGAGCAGGTCCTGCTGTGAATTACTGACAATACAGAACGGGTCCTGCTGTGAATTACTGACAATACAGAGCAGGTCCTGCTGTGAATTACTGACAATACAGAGCAGGTCCTGCTGTGAATTACTGACAATACAGAGCAGGTCCTGCTGTGAATTATTGACAATACAGTGCAGGTCCTGCTGTGAATTACTGACAATACAGAGCAGGTGCTGCTGTGAATTATTGACAATACAGAGCAGGTCCTGCTGTGAATTATTGACAATACAGTGTAGGTCCTGCTGTGAATTACTGACAATACAGAGCAGGTGCTGCTGTGAATTATTGACAATACAGTGCAGGTCCTGCTGTGAATTACTGACAATACAGAGCAGGTCCTGCTGTGAATTACTGACAATACAGAGCAGGTCCTGCTGTGAATTACTGACAATACAGTGCAGGTCCTGCTGTGAATTATTGACAATACAGAGCAGGTGCTGCTGTGAATTACTGACAATACAGAGCAGGTCCTGCTGTGAATTACTGACAATACAGAGCAGACCCTGCTGTGAATGACTGACAATACAGAGCAGGTCCTGCTGTGAATTACTGACAATACAGAGCAGACCCTGCTGTGAATTACCGACAATACAGAGCAGGTCCTGCTGTGAATTACTGACAATACAGTGCAGGTCCTGCTGTGAATTACTGACAATACAGAGCAGGTCCTGCTGTGAATTACTGACAATACAGAGCAGGCCCTGCTGTGAATTACTGACAATACAGAGCAGATCCTGCTGGGAGTTACTGACAATACAGAGCAGATCCTGCTGTGAATTACTGACAATACAGAGCAGACCCTGCTGTGAATTACTGACAATACAGAGTAGACCCTGCTGCGAGTTACTGACAATACAGAGCGGGTCCTGCTGTGAATTACTGACAATACAGTGCAGGTCCTGCTGTGAATTACTGACAATACAGAGCGGGTCCTGCTGTGAATTACTGACAATACAGAGCGGGTCCTGCTGTGAATTACTGACAATACAGAGCAGGTCCTGCTGTGAATTACTGACAATACAGAGCAGGTCCTGCTGTGAATTACTGACAATACAGAGCAGGTCCTGCTGTGAATTATTGACAATACAGTGCAGGTCCTGCTGTGAATTACTGACAATACAGAGCAGGTGCTGCTGTGAATTATTGACAATACAGAGCAGGTCCTGCTGTGAATTACTGACAATACAGAGCAGGTCCTGCTGTGAATTACTGACAATACAGAGCAGGTCCTGCTGTGAATTACTGACAATACAGAGCAGGTCCTGCTGTGAATTACTGACAATACAGAGCAGGTCCTGCTGTGAATTATTGACAATACAGAGCAGGTGCTGCTGTGAATTACTGACAATACAGAGCAGACCCTGCTGTGAATTACTGACAATACAGAGCAGACCCTGCTGTGAATGACTGACAATACAGAGCAGGTCCTGCTGTGAATTATTGACAATACAGAGCAGGGCCTGCTGTGAATTACTGACAATACAGAGCAGGTCCTGCTGTGAATTACCGACAATACAGTGCAGACCCTGCTGTGAATTACTGACAATACAGAGCAGGTCCTGCTGTGAATTACTGACAATACAGAGCAGGTCCTGCTGTGAGTTAATGACAATACAGAGCAGGTCCTGCTGCGAATTACTGACAATACAGAGCAGGTCCTGCTGTGAATTACTGACAATACAGAGCAGGTCCTGCTGTGAATTACTGACAATACAGAGCAGGTCCTGCTGTGAATTACTGACAATACAGAGCAGGTCCTGCTGTGAATTACCGACAATACAGAGCAGGTCCTGCTGTGAATTACTGACAATACAGAGCAGACCCTGCTGTGAATTCCTGACAATACAGAGCAGACCCTGCTGTGAATTACTGACAATACAGAGCAGGTCCTGCTGTGAATTACTGACAATACAGTGCAGGTCCTGCTGTGAATTACTGACAGTACAGAGCAGACCCTGCTGTGAATTACTGACAATACAGAGTCGACCCTGCTGTGAATTACTGACAATACAGAGCAGACCCTGCTGTGAATTACTGACAATACAGTGCAGACTCAGCTGTGAATTACTGACAATACAGAGCAGGTTCTTCTGTGAATTACTGACAATACAGAGCAGACCCTGGCATAAATTATGTGATCTTATTGAATGGTGGAGCAGGGTCGAGGGGCCGTATGGCCTACACCTGCTCCTAATTTTTATGTACTTGTGTGCTGATGTGGGCTCATCATTTTGTGTCAATGTAGACTCTTTGTTTTGTGTCGATGTGGGCTCTCCGGTTTGTGTTGATGTGGAAAATTAGTTTAAAAGGTATGACGGTAGATAAGCAGTGCCGATTATTTAAAGAAATATTCCAAAATTCTCAAAGAATATACATTTCATTGAGAAATAAAACTCCACGAAGAAGTGATCCATCCGTGGCCATATAAAGAAGTTAAGGATAGTATTAGATTAAAAGAGGAGGCTTATTGTAGTGTATGTACCTTGAAGAGGAACTATATTTTTGAAGCCCCTGTATACTGTAGTACCAGTAGTGACCACTCGGGTATATAAGCCTGTGTAGCGTCTTGTGTAGTTAGTTCACCTCCAGACTTTGTTCAGTAAACACTTGTTAATTCAACTCCTGCATTCCGTGTCTCCATTAACACACAGATCTAACACTTATAATGTTGCAAAGAATAGTAGTAAGCCTGAGGATTGGGAGAGCTTTGGAACCCAGCAAAGGATGACCAAAAATAATTGATAAAGAGAGAAAATCGAATATGAGAGTAAACTAGCAATTCTTATGTTCTTCTGTTGTTATCAGAGTGGCGACGAGTTAGAAACGAACTTACCTGCAATTCGGCAGCACCTCAAGGGGATCGATTCCTCAGACAAAGGTCGAAGCCAGAAGCAAGAAAAAAAAACTGTGGTTTCACCAGCTAAACGGGCTGGTGGCAGGTAGTGCACTGATCCTTCCTGGGCTGCGGCGGGCTAGAGCTCGATCGGGTGGCTCTGCAACGGGGCCTGGCAGCGAGTCGGGAAGCAGAAGCAAAGAGAGAGAGAGGGTGGAGCACTCAGGGCGCGGCCGGTGCTGCAAAGCAGGTCGGCGTTCGGACCGAGCAGAGGGAGGGGAAAGTCCCAGAGGGTCCGCTCCATGACGGGAACGGTTCTCCAAGTAACGGAGAAACTATTGAAGCGATATATAAAAAAAAAAATAGAAATACCGCGAAAAGCTGCAGGTTGCAACGGGAACCGCGGAGAACAGCGTTGGCAGCAGCGGCAGCGGCGGGAAAGCGCGGGAGGCGCCATTTTAGATTTTCAAGATGCCGAAGACTGGCAATATTACTGCTTTCGATAGTGATATAGAAGATTGGACCACATATGTGGAAAGAGTGGAGGTATATTGCAAGGCGAATGAAGTAGCGGATGATAAAAAGGCATCGGTACTTCTAAATCTGATGGGCGCAAGGACATACGGGCTGTTACGAAACTTGATCACTCCAGCCAAAGCGATGGACAAGAATTTTAAGGAGATTGTTGATACCTTACAGGAGCACTTAAACCCAACACCGCTGCTGATAGCGGAACGATTCAAATTCTTCAGGAGGAATCAGCACAAGAATGAAAGTAACGCTGATTACCTCACCGAATTATGAAAGCTGTCAAAGCACTGCCAATTCGGGGCAGGACTGGCAGAATCTCTACGAGACAAATTCGTCTGCTGTCTCCTAAGCGAAGGAACACAGAAAAGACTACTTTCTGAGAAAGATTTGACACTGGACAAGGCTTTCAGTGTGGCTGTATCATACGAAGCAGCAGCAAGAGGAGCTGCAGAGATACAGCAAAAGCCACAGGACTTCGGCACCCATGAAATGACACGGGGTTTCGAGAGATGTTATCGCTGCGGCAGATCCACCCATGACCAGAAGGACTGCTGGTTCAAGGACAAAGCATGCAGGCAATGCGGAAAGATGGGACACATTGCACGTGTATGCAGATCTGGAAAGAAATCCGCTGACAGTAAAAAGGTCAATAAGGAAAAGTACAAATGATGACGGACAGTAGCTCCGAAGACCAGAAGAGCGATAGCGACTCCGGAAACAAGAGACTAAGCTGTCTCAAATTACATAATGTAATTGCCAAAGAAGATTACCAGACCATTTGGGTTACCCTCACGATAGCGGGGTCCCCAGTCAAAATGGAGCTAGATACAGGATCAGCTCTGACCGTCATAAGTCGATGGGATTACGAGCGGCTATTTCCGCATATACCTTTGAAAGACACATCCATTATCTTGAAGACATATACGGGGCAGAAAGTATACCCCAGAGGAAAAATAAGGGTGCCTGTTGTATACAACGGCAAGGAAATACAGAAGTTGTATTTATACGTTCTGCAAGATGGTGGTCCACCGTTGTTGGGACGTGAATGGATCAGAAAGATACGTTTAGACTGGCACTCCATTCAGGCACTGACGGTGACCAGTAAGAAAAAAAACGATGATGACGTCATACCTGGATGATTAAAAGAAATCTTGGCTAACGCCAAAGAAGTGTTTCAACAGGAACTAGGAACCCTGAAAGGCGCCACCGCCTCAATAAAAGTGGAAGATGCGGCAATTCCCAAGTTTTTTAAGGCAAGGCCGGTGCCATACGCAATTCGTCCAGCCGTCGAGGCAGAGCTGGAGAATTTGGAAAAAGCAGACGTGTTATCCAAGGTAGATTGGAGCGAGTGGGCAACACCCATCGTCCCGGTCATGAAGAAAACGTTGAATAATGATAAATCTGAAGAACAGAGAAAAGTTTGCATCTGTGGGGACTTCAAGGTGACTGTAAACCCGGTTCTTCACATGGTACAGTATTCTCTTCTGAGGATATAAGATATTTTCGCCTCACTATCCGGAGGGAAACGTTTCACCAAAATTGACTTAGCACAGGCATATCTACAGATGGAGGTTGAGGAGGCCTCTAAAAAGTATCTCATGATAAACACACACAAAGGCCTGTACCAGTACAATTGACTGGTTTTCGGAGTGGCATCAGCTCCGGCTATCTGGTAAAGAGCTATGGAGCAAGTCCTGCAAGGGATTCCGGGGACTCAATGCTACCGAGACGACATCCTTGTAACAGGAGAAAATGACAACGAGCACCTTGCCAACTTGGAGCAGGTGCTCACGAGGCTGAGAGAACGGGGCCTACGAGCAAATCGCCCCAAGTGCGAATTTTTCCAGAAACAAATATCATATTGTGCCCATGTCATTAACGAAGAAGGGTTGCATAAGTCACCTGAAAAAATTGAAGCGGTCGTAAAGGCCCCAGCGCCTGAAAATGTCTCACAATTAAGGTCGTTCCTGGGATTAGTAAATTACTATCATAAATTTTTACCAAACTTGTCGACGGTTCTGCACCCTCTTAACGCACTGCTACAAACGGGAGTAGTTTGGAAATGGAGCGAAGACTGTAAACGTGCCTTCCATAAATGCAAAGACTTGATCACGTCCAGGGAAGTGTTGGCTCATTACAACCCATCACTGCCAATCAGACTGGCGTGCGATGCATTCCCTTACGGCGTGAGAGCGGTATTATCGCATAGATTCCCTGATGGCTTGGAGCGGCCGATAGCTTTTGCGTCACGCTCATTGAACTCAGCTGAGCATAACTATGCCCAGATCGACAGGGAAGCACTCAGCCTGGTGTGGGGGGTGAAGAAATTCAACCATTACCTACACAGACAAAAATTTACCTTGTTGACTGACCATCAACCCCTCGTCTCCATATTCAACCCTAAAAAGGGCGTTCCCATTATGACAGCGCAAAGGCTACAGAGGTGGTCCCCTTTCCTAGGGGCGCACCAATATGACATAGAATACAAAGGAACAAAACAGCATGGGAATGCTGACGGTTATCGCGCCTACCGTTGCCAACGGTGGAAGAGGCGCCTGCAGTAGACCCAGTGGAGATGTTCCACTCGACCATAGTGGAATGTCTACCGGTGACAAATTCTACCATTGAAAAGGAAACGCGAAATGACCCGACTCTCTCACAAGTCTACGATTTAACGGTGAAGGGATGGCCAGCACATGGCGAACCACTGTTGCCAGCATTCTCGCAAAGAAGAGAACAGCTGTCAGTGTGCCGAGGAACCTTGATGTGTGGATCCAGAGTGGTGATTCCACCCAAACTCAAGGATAGAGTGCTAAAGGAGCTTCACGAGGGGCATCTGGGTGGAGTGAAAATGAAGAACTTAGCCAGAGCGTTTGTGCGGTGGCCAGGTATCGATGGAGACATCGAAGAAATGACCAAGAGCTGTCTAGGATGCCAGAAGGTCCAAAACGCCCCACCACAAGCCCCTCTACATCCATGGGAGTGGCCCTCATCTCCATGGCAAAGGGTACATATCGACTTTGCTGGTCCATTTATGGACTCAATGTTCTTAATCGCGGTGGATGCACACGCCAAGTGGCCGGAGGTATTAAAGATGTCCTCCACCACCACGGAAAAAACCATCACAGTATTAAGGACCATATTCGCCAGGAATGGGCTGCCTGAACAGATCTGTTCTGATAATGGACCGCAATTTGTATCCGAAGAATTCAGGAAGTTCTTAAAAAACAATGGGGTTAAGCACTACACGTCCGCCCCATACCATCCCGCCACCAATGGATTGGCTGAAAGGTTTGTCCAGACCTTCAAGAAGGCCATAAAGGCCATGGGTAATGAAGACATAAATCTACAACATAAGGTAGATAACTTCTTGTTTGCGTACAGGAATGCAACACATGTGGTTACAAACCAAACCCCCGCCATGATGTTTTTCAATAGAAGCCTAAGATGCCAGCTGGATTTGGTCAAGCCAAATGTCAGAAGGGACGTAGAGAACCGGCAATTTCAAAGCATGAATGAAAGGCCAACTAGAACCTTCCAGGTAGGTCAACCAGTTTTGGCCCGGGACTACCGTACCGAGAAATGGCAGCCTGGAACTATTTGCACACGACTAGGACCGCTGATGTATACCGTGGACATTGGAGAAAGCATAATAAGGCGCCATGCTGACCAGATCATAGAGTCATCCGAAAAAGGACAACCTACACCACAACTCTATATGCCTAGTGATGAAGCAGAGATACCCATAGTATCTACCTCCGATCCGGTGATACTGGAACCAGATGAACCCGACACTGGCATTGAAGCCGAATCGACCTTGCCAAAAGAACCTACTACACCACTGAGGCGTTATCCGGACTGAGTCAGGAAGCCTCCAGAGAGACTGAATTTGTAATTGATTAACTTCAGCAAATGTGTATATTATTGTTCTTGTAAAAATGTTATGTACTATTTATCTAAAAGGGGAGGAATTGTAGTGTATGTACCTTTAAGAGGAACTATGTTTTTGAAGCCCCTGTATGCTGTAGTACCAGTAGTGACCACTCGGGTATATAAGCCTGTGTAGCGTCTTGTGTAGTTAGTTCACCTCCAGACTTTGTTCAGTAAACACTTGTTAAATCAACTCCTGCATTCCGTGTCTCCATTAACACACAGATCTAACACTTATAATGTTGCAAAGAATAGTAGTAAGCCTGAGGATTGGGAGAGCTTTAGAACCCAGCAAAGGATGACCAAAAATAATTGATAAACAGAGAGAAAATCGAATATGAGAGTAAACTAGCAATTCTTATGTTCTTATGTTGTTATCAGAGAATCTGGTTTCCCTATCTGGAGGTCTTCCAGCCATTTTCCAACTGGGATGTTTCTCTTTTATCTGCAACCAGAGTGCATCACCCCTTTAAGAGATGCTGTCTGCCTTTAAGTAGCATCAGAGACACCCGCTTTCCTACCCACAAAACATTGCAACCAATGAATTGTGAGGGTCGCGCTGGCTGCATGCCTAAATCATTATCATGAGGTCCCCATACCAATTACATGTGGTCCACATGGGACCACACGAATAGGCACATAAAGTGCACTCTCTGCCTCCGGGCCCTGCGCACCCATTTTCGGGCACGATCAAATATCTAGACCATCACCGTTTGGACTCCTCCCCCAAACGCTATAGATGACACTGTGCCTTTAGACTCCAGCAAGCTCTTCCAATGTTCTGTGCTATAAACTCACTTGTGGATTCCAGTGAGGCGTCACAGGCACGTAATAAGAATAGAACAGGTGGGAGGAAGCCCTGTGCAAAACACAAGAGAGGCATCGGGATGTTCCAATGCAAAACTCTTAAAGGGACAGGTAGATGGCTTCCATTTTGAAATGCTGACCTATGTTTAAATCCACGGGATGTTATGAAACGGAAAGAGAAAGGATTTGTTGTTCTCCCTTCAGGAAGATATGGAAACAATGCTTCATACCTGAATTGTTTTTATAGTAGCATTTACATGTATTATCCTCACTCTTCAGTTTGAACACCTCAGTAATCAGTGATGAGATGGTGGAAGAGAAAAAGGACATAACTGTGAGGAGCAAAACTGAAATGTATTACTATGTATACTATACTAACTGGGGGTGCCCGGCGGTGCCGAGGCTTTTTTGAGGGCATGTTGTTGTTGGAAGAGAGAGAGAGAGCGACTGGGGGGGGGGTGGGGGGGCGGAAGAGAGAGAGAGAGCGACTGGGGGGGGTGGGGGGCGGCAGAGAGAGAGAGAGCGACTGGGCGGGAGGGAAAAAGAGAGAGCGCGGCTGGGGGGGAAGAGAGTGAGCGGCTGGGGGGGGGAAGAGAGAGAGCGGCTGGGGGGGAAGAGAGAGAGAGCGGCTGGGGGGGAAGAGAGAGAGAGCGGCTGGGGGGGAAGAGAGAGAGAGCGGCTGGGGGGGGAAGAGAGAGAGAGCGGCTGGGGGGGAAGAGAGAGAGCGGCTGGGGGGGAAGAGAGAGAGCGGCTGGGGGGGAAGAGAGAGCGGCTGGAGGGGAAGAGAGCGGCTGGGGGGGAAGAGAGAGAGCGGCTGGGGGGGAAGAGAGAGAGCGGCTGGGGGGGAAGAGAGAGAGCGGCTGGGGGGGAAGAGAGAGAGCGGCTGGGGGGGAAGAGAGAGAGCGGCTGGGGGGGGAAGAGAGAGAGCGGCTGGGGGGGGAAGAGAGAGAGCGGCTGGGGGGGGAAGAGAGAGAGCGGCTGGGGGGGGAAGAGAGAGAGCGGCTGGGGGGGGAAGAGAGAGAGCGGCTGGGGGGGGAAGAGAGAGAGCGGCTGGGGGGGAAGAGAGAGAGCGGCTGGGGGGGAAGAGAGAGAGCGGCTGGGGGGGAAGAGAGAGAGCGGCTGGGGGGGAAGAGAGAGAGCGGCTGGGGGGGAAGAGAGAGAGCGGCTGGGGGGGAAGAGAGAGAGCGGCTGGGGGGGAAGAGAGAGAGCGGCTGGGGGGGAAGAGAGAGAGCGGCTGGGGGGGGGAAGAGAGAGAGCGGCTGGGGGGGAAGAGAGAGAGCGGCTGGGGGGGAAGTGAGAGAGCGGCTGGGGGGGAAGAGAGAGCGCGGCTGGGGGGGAAGAGAGAGCGCGGCTGGGGGGGAAGAGAGAGCGCGGCTGGGGGGGAAGAGAGAGCGGCTGGGGGGGAAGAGAGAGCGGCTGGGGGGGAAGAGAGAGCGGCTGGGGGGGGAAGAGAGAGCGGCTGGGGGGGAAGAGAGCGCGGCTGGGGGAGAAGAGAGAGCGGCTGGGGGAGAAGAGAGAGCGGCTGGGGGGGAAGAGAGAGAGCGGCTGGGGGGGGAAGAGAGAGAGCGGCTGGGGGGGAAGAGAGAGAGCGGCTGGGGGGGGGAAGAGAGAGAGCGGCTGGGGGGGAAGAGAGAGAGCGGCTGGGGGGGAAGAGAGAGAGCGGCTGGGGGGAAGAGAGAGAGCGGCTGGGGGGGAAGAGAGAGAGCGGCTGGGGGGAAGAGAGAGAGTGGCTGGGGGGGAAGAGAGAGAGTGGCTGGGGGGGAAGAGAGAGAGCGGCTGGGGGGGAAGAGAGAGAGCGGCTGGGGGGGAAGAGAGAGAGCGGCTGGGGGGGAAGAGAGTGCGCGACTGGGGGGGGAAGAGAGAGCGCGACTGGGGGGGGAAGAGAGAGCGCGACTGGGGGGGGGAAGAGAGAGCGCGACTGGGGGGGGGAAGAGAGAGCGCGACTGGGGGGGGGAAGAGAAGTATCTCAATAACAAGGATAATCAAATTAACTTCTCCGCTGCAGTAACTAGTGTGATTACACTGCATTTGTAACTTGACTTTTTTTTCGTGTATAAAGAGATAGAATTGATATTCCCTTCTTGAAACACATTGAATAGAGATTTCCTTACATCCAAGGTGGTTACACTTAAGGTGCAGGACAGGAAGTTTTTTTTGTTGTAACAAGTGAGTTTCAAATTTGGAAGGGTTCGATCTGCTGCTTGTTCATATGTCTCACGAAGATTGGAATGTACCTAGCCAGAACTAAGTGAAGTTAAGAAGATATAGGGCTATGGGGAAGACAGCAGGGCAGTGCTATTACTTTTGGATTGCTCTACCAAAGAGTGGGCACAAACATAAAGGGCCGAATGAACTTCCTCTGTGCTGTAATGTTCTGTGGTTCTAATGCAGCCTTGGGGTGAGGTACAAGTGCCCTGTGAATGAAGAGTATGCCACTTCAAGAGGGCTGAACACCTACATTGCCCAGTGGATAAGTAATGCTGTGAGCCTTGTTTTTGCTGGCTAATCAGGGAGCAGTAGCTCAGACGCACAAGTTAATAACCTGAAATGTTTCACTCATACAGAAGAGATCCAGAGAGGATAAAATAAAGTGAGGAAAACGGAAACAACAATCCTTGCTTTCATCTACATATGTATCATTCCAGCCTAAAAATATCAATACTGGAAGATGATGCTATCACAATAAGAGTGACTGTTCTGATCGCTCCCAGTCAGGACATTAAATTCCATTGTTAAGTAATAAACCATTTTGATTTCTTAAAAGAAATAATTTACACATTGGCCTGCTGGTAACATACACACCTGTTTCTTTCTGCTCTTCCTGCTCACAAGAAGCTCACATAATACCCGAGGGAAAAGATCCCCCAGGAACAAGCTCATGAACATGAGAAGTATATTTTGGGACATTATGGGTATGATAATAATAACCTAGTTGATCGGCAAAACTGAACTGTTTTCCTGCAGGACCTGAGCCAGAAAATAAATAGAACAAAACATGACAGAACAGGAGAGGTAGAACTAAGGAAGGTTATTACAGCATCCATCTATCTCCTATAGCACTGGACAGTCACACAAACATCCAGGCAGTTCGGTACCTTCACCACCAGCCTGTCTGGGACAGGAGCTAAAGGTACTGTACGGTGCTGCTGGTGCGCAGAAGGCACAGCACTCACTTTTCACATGCTCTGACATCAACTGGCAATTTTTCAGCAAACTTCTATTCTGTCAATTCTAATTTGGTTGAATAAGAGAGTCAATGAGAAAGACTATGTTGGATCATTTCAAAAACTAAGCTCTCCTGGAAGAAAAAAGTGAGTACAGTACAATTTACTGTACACACAAACAAATCGTCTCTGTTAACGCATTGGTTTGTCTCAGTTGGTAGCACTCTTGCCTCAGAGTCAGAAGGCCATTGGTTCAAGTCCATTCCAGGACTGGAGTATATAATCTAGGCTGACACTCCAATCCAGTATTGGGGGAGTGCTGCATTGTTGGAAGCAACATTTTTCAGATAAGACATTAAACGGAAGCCCTTCCTGGACATGAAAGAGCTCAGGGCACTATTTGAAGGGCAAGGAGCACTCCTCGTGTCCTGGCCAACATTTATCACTCAACCCAACACCACCAAAAACAGATCAACTCGCCATTTCTCTCAATTGCTGTGTGCTAGATATTGCTGTGCGCTACATTCGCCTACATAGTAATCCATTGGATACAAAGCACTTTGGGATGTGTTACATAAAAGCAAGTTCTTTCTTTTTAAGAATGGAATATAAATCAAATGTAATGTGACTGTGATTTACTTAAAATTGTAAGCAATTTGATATTTATTACTTAGGTATTTGCCTATTAATATTAATAATAAATAAATGTACATTTGTAGCTCATTCTAAGAATATAAACTTTAATTGGGATATATATATTATGTGTACTCCTATCTATACACCGTTCAGGATCTTGCGACCCTGTAATTTGTACAAGTGTCAAAAGCTGTGATGAGGGCACACAGTTCACACGACTACAGCACCATCTTGTGGCCATATTGCATTAGAGCATTTGAAGAAATGGGTAATTCTCTACTTACTCATAACACCCTTTGGGAATAAATCCAATAGGCAGCTGTTTAGTCAATGGTACACTATATGAGTACTTTACTGATGATTTCAAGCTAAATTATCCTTTTAATTGCAAAATGACAGAAAAAATTGGTTTGAATAATTACCGAAGCCAAAGCTCATACCTGCCAAATGCAAAGTATCTGCGAAGTCATACCCGAGAAAGCACCTCACAGACCGCACAAATCTAGGTAGATATGTATTGCTATTGACTATGTAAAAGAATGATGGGGAGCTTTTCCAGTCGGGCTCATAACGGGCTGATATTGGCAGTGCGTCCAGCCAAGGCTGTAATGGGGAGGCTCACACCATTCTCAGGTTCAGGCCTCATTTAAATTTTACCGATGAGCTGCAGGTGCCAAATGGGCACTCCGCTGCAGGTTGCCAGTTTGGTGTGGTGGAAAATTGGCCAGCTTCTCCTCCTGGCTCCATAATCAATTTTTTCTTTAAAAAAGCAGACATTTACCTTTACTGGTTAGACTGCTCCAATGCCTGATAAGACTGGGTCCAGCATGCACTTCGCACACTCTGTCCATTTCTGCATGAAAATTGCAAATAGGGTCCGACAATTAGGGGTCCTTGCATATTTAAACAGCCTCCTGTCTGCTTTGGGCGGGAGTGCTGGGCGCCCAATTACAGGCCTACCTGAAAATTGAATCAAAGCGGGCAATTTTCCCAGCCCTGGGGAGGCAGGTATAGAGGCTGGACTGCCGGGAAAATGGCAGAAACTGGGATTGGGTACCGACCCCGCTCCCAACCCACCTCCGTGCCATCTTCCTGGGAGGCGGGTCCCCGAGTCGCGCAGGGACCCGTCTCGAGACGGGAATGGGATTAGAGCCAATTAACTGCCTGTTAACAGGTAGTTAATAGGCAGTTTTGAGGCTTTTCCCCATTTTACGCCTGCAATTACGGGCTTCCCGACGACTGCGAACCTCACCAGGGTCAGCAAGGCGAGCAGTGGGTCTGCGGGGGTGAGAGGGATCGAAATGTCAGCTGTACAGGTGAGTGATGGGTGCAAGTGTGGACAGGTAATTATGAGAGGTGAGTGTAAAGTGTTGGAAAAAGTTTCCTTACCTTTGCTTCTTTCTGCAGGCTTCAACCGTTGAGGATCCGGAGGTGCCTCATCTCAACAGCAGAGATGACAGAATGGCTGCTGCATTCTCAGATGCAGCAGCCATCTGCTTTCTGCAGAGGAGAGCGGTCTTGGTGAGCCTTTGTGCAAGGGCTCACCTTAGAACAGAGATGGTCAGTGTTTGACAGCTTCTCAAAGCTGTCAAACACTGACAATTCATCTGTCAAAAATTTTTCAACAGATGAAGCTTCATACGCTGACGTCATCTGTCATTGGCTTTCCCTTAATTGGCCGGTAAGTCCACAGGGCGGGCTTAACAAGGCCAATCAAGGGAAAATAGCGTGGATTGGTCAGACGTCGCTGGGGACAGGACTGAAATCTGGAAACCAGAAGTCCCACCTCCAGCATGTCTCCATTGACAAAAGTCCAGGCCAGAGTGTCCAAAGGTCTCCATCAGGTTTTACTCTTCCAGTCACCAGTTTCCCAGGTGAGAAACAGGCAGTTGAAATTTGCCCTCGCCAACCCCTCCGATTTATTATTTCCATGAGAGACGACATTTGAGAAAAAGAGTAAATTGGCTCCCGGGACATTACAGCATGCCCATTCTACTCCTTTATAACTTAATCCTTTTCATTGTGAAAGAAAAGAAAGAACTTGCATTTCTATAGCGCCTTTCATAACCTCAGGATCCCCCAAGGCACTTTACAGCCAATGAAGTACTTTTGAAATGTTAGTCATTATTGTAATGTGCTTTCAGTCAGTTCCCTAATTCTTTCCTACTCCCGCCAGCATTCCCCCATAAAAGACCTTGGGTCATTTTGGTATGTAAAAGGCACCATGTAAATGTAAGTTCTTGTTATATGATTACTCCCTAAAAGTACTCAAAAATGACTTCCCAAAATGAGCAAATTGGAAACATTTCCAAAAAGACATGACTGAAAGTGTCTTTTCATCTCAGCCCAGGGGACTGTAGCATGCAAGAGGATGGCAGGTGAAAAGAATTTAGTTCAAGATGTAAACAGTAAAACCTTCAAATGAATATTACTTTAATTTGTTGCACACAGACATGCAATTGGCTACTTTCTACCCCACTTCACATTATTGGTAAAAGAGTGATCTAACTTAAGTAAAGGACTCTGAATAGGACTCAAAGGGCAGGACTTTCATTCGACCGTGGAGTCGGGATTGGAGGTGTGTGGGGGGTTAAAATCCCGAAATCAGGGGTCCAGACCCCTACCCGCACCCAACCCGTCTCCATGCCAGTTTCAAAGGAGGCGGGTACCCGCCCCGCACTGGGACCCGCCTACCCGAGGCAGGAAGGGATTAGTGCCAATTAACTGCCTGTTAACAGGTAGTTAACAGACAGTTTTTAGCCTAATCCCTATTTTTAAGGTTGAAGTGTGGGATTCCCGATGGCTCCAAAACATGCCAAGTTAGAGGAGGCGGACCGTTGGGATGAAGGGCTTGGAGGGGTCGAGATATCGGTGTTCAGGTGAGTGATGTGTGCAATAGTGCAAAGGTAAGTGTGTTTGGTGTGTCTAAAGTGTTTAAAGAAGTTCAAATTACCTTTTCTTACCTTTTCAGCCTTCCTTCCTTTAGGTCTCGGGAGTCCCTCATCTCACCAGCACAGAAAGCAGAATGGCTGCGAACTGTCAAAAGTGACAACCTTCAGCTTTCTGTGCAGAGAGATTTCTAACTGAGTCTGTGGAGAAGGACTCATGTTAGAAGTAAGACTGTCAGTGTTTGACAGCTTCAAACAGCTGTGAAACGCTGATATTTCATCTGTCAAAACCTCTTGACAGATGAAATTTCAGTCTGTGACGTCACCTGTTGCCGGCCTCCCCCTTTCCAGCCCCCGCACCGATCGTTCTCCAGGCCGACCCTGTTCTCTCCCTCCCCCCGGCCCCCCAATGATACTCTCCCTTCGCCCCCCTGACCAACTCCAGGCTGGCGCTGATTCTCTACCTCTCCCCCCGACCCCCACTCGCCATCACCTCCAGGCCCCCTGATGTTCTCTGCCTCCCCAATGCTCTTCTGGCCCCCCGATGTCCTCTGTCTCTCCCCGCCCCAATGCTCCCCCGGCTCCCCAGTGTTCTTTGCCTCCCCACCCCCGCAATCTGATCAACCCCCGGCCAATCCAATCAGACTCCGCCTCCCCCGATTGGACTCCGGCCCCCCAATGCTGGAGTCCGGCCCTCCCAATCAGCCCCCGGCCCCCAATGCTCGACTCCAGCCTCCCCCTGATCAGCCCTGGCCCCCCCGGTCAGCCCCCGGCCCCCTGATGCTCGACTCCGGCCTCCCCCCAATCAGCCCTGGCCCCCCTGATCAGCCCTTAGCCCCTTGATGCTCGAGTCTGACCTCCCAACCACACACCGGCTCCCACTCAATCCCTCTCAATCTGGCTGGCTGCGGGTGGGAAACAGAGGTTTGAAATGCAAATCAGGCCCTGCCATTAAATCTGGCAGGGCCTGTGGGAAACCTGTTCTCCTGGGTTTCCCAACCGCTTCCGAGCACCGTCCCCCCTGCTCCCAGCCCGTCAAAGGATTGAAATTCCGGCCTTTGTTATTGTGCCTTTTTGTTATTGGTGTAAATATTATTCTATTTTTCCATTTCTGGTAGTGTAAAGTTAATTCTTCTACATCTGATTTGTAGCTTTAGCCTGAATTCTTAGGCCCAACAATGTGAAAGAAATAACTTGCATTTATAAAGCATCTTTCACATTCTCTGGACATCCCAAAGTACTTCACAGCCAATGAAGTACTTTTGAAGTGTAATTACTGTTATAATCTAATTTGCACACAGCAATGCTCCACAAACACCAAAGAGATAAATGACCAGATAATCTGTTTTAATGAGATTGGTTGAGGGATAAATATTGGCCAGGACACTGGAAGACATTCCCTGCTCTTTGAATAGAGCCATGGGATCTTTTACGTCCACCTGAACACGTGCTTCGGTTTAACATCTCATCCAAAAGACGGCATGTCCAATAGTGCGGTACTCCCTCAATACCTGCCAAATTGTCAGCCTGGATTATGTGCTCAAGTCCTGGAGTGGGGTTTGAACCCACAATCTATTGACTTAAGAGGTGAGATTGCTACCACTGAGCCAAGGCTGACACTCTGGATGCACTATCTTTCAAAAGCACAGGTACATACAGAAGGCGTCTGTATTTTAGCACTTAAAATATATGTTCAGTAAATTCCACAGTTGCTTAGATCTGACCTCAATCTTTGCCATTTTGAATGATGGATAAACACACCAACACAAGTATTGAGCAAGTGTGAAGCTCGATCAATGACTATCGCAACATAGTGTGGAGATGCCGGAGTTGGACTGGGGTGGACAAATGTAAGAAGTCACACAACACCAGGTTATAGTCCAACAGCTTTATTTAAAATCACAAATCACGAAAGCTTGTGATTTCAAATAATGCTGTTGGACTATAACCGGGTGTTGTGTGACTTCTTACATTTATCGCAACATAGGCTAGAAATTAATGTTAACATTAGCAGAAGTGTGGGACATGTTTGCATGACATTCCTCTGTTATGTTTTTAACCTCATATTTAAATGGTACACCAGAAATAAAATTCAAAATACTATACATTTAATTGTCCTATTACAAATTTCTCAATTAAATTGTCATCTCGAGAACTCAGATCTGGCACCCTGCTCTCCTCTTGTCCCCTTTCCAGAGTAAAACACTTTCTAAAGACCTGTGTCATGTCTTCTTTTCCCCAGTGAAAATAAATATAATTGCTTGAACCTTTCTACATGCACAAACTTATTAGTACAGACTGTTAGCATCAAAGTCTCTCCTTTCTCTAATGGCAGCAAGGATTCTCAATCAATTGAGTTTGAACAGTCTTCACTCAGTTCCAAATGGCCATGAGATCAAAGTACAAAATTGCTCATTATTTGACTGCAGTCACCACTAATTGGCATTCCCGCTCAGAATGGTCACAAGGATGTCTGGTGTGCGAAATAGAAACAGCACTGGTACAGTAAAAAGTACAGTTCTGAAACTGATTTTAAAGCATATTTTGGGAGTAAAATGGAGGGAACTGTACCCTTACTGTACCCAGAACTTACTTGTTGTTGACACTGGCCGGGGGATGGGGGTCAAGATTAGAAACAAGTTCTGCAGCCCATTGTTCCAAATATGGGAAAAATTCTTTACTTAACAATGGAGGCAATTTCAATTAATATGGATTATCTGTAATGCCAATTACCTCTAAGTAATCACATCCTTTTAGTTCAATCGCTACAGGGACTGTAGAGCAAAGTATATAGTTTCAATTTAATTTATATAATATAGATTAAAAGAAAGCAAATTGGAAATATACAGCAGGCTTGTTAGCATCTGAAAGACAGGTTAATGTTTTCGATGAGATCTTTCAGCAGATCATTTATGGTACGGAAGAGAACCTTATTTTGGATTGATAAAAACAAAGAAAGGAGGTTACAATAATCGATTGAGGTCAAAAGTACAAATGCAGTAAGCAAGACTCCTCTACAGTTATCCCTGGAGTACTCTAGATAGTTACTGGACTTTGCCCTAAGCACTGGTAACCATCATGTGTCAGAACCATTCCAGATTCTGACCCTCTCCCCCCACGCTCCCCGCTGGTGGGGTCCTCTTTAAATATGAAGATCCTTTGTGACTGTGACAAAGGTAAACTATCCCTCCTTGTCCTTCTTGACTTGTCTGCAGCCTTTGACATAGTTGACCACTCCATCCTCCTCCAATGCCTCTCCACCGACATTCAGCTGGGTAGGACTGCACTCACCTGGTTCCATTCTTATCTATCTAATCGTAGCCAGAGAATCACCTGCAACGGCTTTTCTTCCCGTTCTCGCATCGTTCCCTCTGGTGTCCCCCAAGGATCTATCCTTGGCCCCCTCCTATTTCTCATCTACATGTTGCCCCTTGGTGACATCATCCGAAAACACAGCGTCAGTTTCCACATGGACGTTGATGACACCCAGCTCTACCTCACCACCACTTCTCTCGATGCCTCCACAGTCTCTAAATTGTCAGACTGCTTGTCAGACATTTAGTTCTGGATGAGCAGAAATTTTCTCCAAATATTGAGAAGACCAAAGCCATTGTTTTCAGTCACCGCCACAAGCTCCGTTCCCTAGCCAGACTCCATCCCTCTCCCTAACATCTGTCTGAGGCTGAACCACACTGTTCGCAACGTTGGCGTCATATTCGACCCTGAAATGAGCTTCCGACCACACATCTGCAGCATAACTGAGACCGCCTATTTCCACCTCCTTAACATCGCCTGTCTCCGCCCTTGCCTCATCTCATCCACTGCTGAAACCCTCATCCATGCCTTTGTTACCTATAGATTTGACTATTCCAATGCACTCCTGGCTGGCCTCCCACATTCTACCCTACGTAAACTTGAGGTCAACCAAAAAATTCGACTGCCCGTGTCCTAACTCACACCAAGTCCTGTTTGCCCATCACCCCTGTGCTCGCCGACCTACATTGGCTCCCAGTTATGCAGCGCCTCAATTTCAAATTCTCATCCTTGTTTCCAAATCCCTCCATGGCCTCACCCCTCCCCATCTCTGTAATCTTCTCCAGTCCCACAACCACCCCCCCCCCCCGAGATATCTACGCTCCTCTAATTCTGCCCTCTTGAGCATCCCTAATTATAATCGCTGAGCCATTGGTGGCCGTGCCTTCTGTTGCCTAAGCCCTAAGCTCTGGAATTCCCTGCCTAAACCTCTCTGCCTCGCTACCTCTCTTTCCTCCTTTAAGACGCTCCTTAAAACCTACCTCTTTGATCAAGCTTTTGTCACCTTATGTGGATCAGTGTCAAATTTGTCTTAAAATAGTCCTGTGATGCACCTTGGGACGTTTTACTATGTTAAGGTGCTATATAAATACAAGTTGTTGTTGTTGAAGATCAGGCGCCGATTACATCATCATCCTGTGGATGCTACCTGCAATACCAATTAGCACTGGTGGCACAAAGGCAATTTAAAAGTTCGATAATCTGACAGTTAAAGCCTAATTCAACGTGTTATTCCGCTACCTTCTGAAGAAAAGGAAAGTATACAGCATAAAACCAGCAGCTGGAACAAAGTGAAGAGGATTCTCTGTTCACTCCCTGGGCGTACTACAAATTTACCGAGACATCTGGAGAACTATGGCTCACCTACAAGAGTAATCTGGAACATAGAAGCTAAAAAATATATTTTGGGTAAAAAAGAGTAAAGAGATCCCAAAAATGTAAGTCACCTTAGTTTACTGAAGATAAATTCCTCACCAGGACTAAAGGCTTCAGGCACTTCTCCATCTGCATTGAAGTGCAACCGTGCCTTATTTATTTGCATGTCCTTTGTTTCTTCAAGGTCTGTAATCGCTTTAATGCTTCTTTCCATTACCTGACTAAGATGATCTGATAAGCAGTCCACTGAAACTGACCCTTTGTTTTTTCCCCTCCTCCCTTTTTTGATTCTATTAACATGCTTGCTCATCCCTTACTATTCAGTTGTGAAGAGCACAAGCCTGAAATATTGGGCGCCTGGTCTCTCCACAGATGCTGACTAATCTGCTGTATGTTTCCAGCAATTTCTGTTTTTGTTTCAGATTTCCAGAATGTGCAGTATTTTTGCATTTTGTATTTTTAGTGTCCGTCAGAACAGGCACTTCAATCAATCTAAAAAAAATACAAACAGAGTTTATTCATTTCAAATTGCATAATTTCAAAGATGACATTTTTTTCCCCTTCCAATGTCTTCAGGGACTCATTATTTTAATGACATAAAAAATAAAAATGTGGGCATCATTTCCAAATCTCGGCAAAAGGAGAATTAAACTGGACAGATACAAAAGACCAAAGAACATCCAAAGTGAAAGCTGGAGGAAAGCAGCCAGGTTTATGTGGGCTTGCAACCAGTCACGTACCAGCCTAATTTCATTAAGGTCAAATTAGAGCAAATTGAATTATCAGAAAGTCAAAAGAACGAACAAGAAGGTCATTTTATAAAAGACCAGGGACAAACATTTAAAAAGTCCCCCAAAAAATTCCCCTTTGTCAGTGTTACCTACAATTTAACTGAATTTCTTAGCTATCTAGAAACCTTCAATTTCTGGTCTCCAAACAGAAGCCCATTCAGCTGACAACACCAACCTTGGTCAAGAAGTGGCTTTTTGTAAACAAATTCATTCTCAGGATGTGGATGTTGCTGGCTTCTGATGCAATTAAGTGTGGTGTGTGGTGAATTGATAGTGACATGTTTCCCACAGGTCACCCTGATAGACAAAGAGAGCAACAATGTTTTGTTTACATAGGCTTTTAAAAACCAGCTACTTGTATTTCAAAATCACTGAGCAGCTTCTCTTTGTCACTGTAGTATGTGCGGTGACAATATTGTAATGATTAGCAGAAGACCAGGCAGCACATAATATGAACTCAAAACTACAAAAAAGGCTGAGGATAAGCATGGTATTGGGACTCTGGAAAGATATTTTGAAACAGTTTTTCTTTTGTCCTTGATGTCTCAACTGGTTGATGGGGTAGGTAGCAATAGGGAGCAGGAAAATCCCAGATTTGATCTTTGTTCTATGCTGAGTTAGCTTCTCTCAGCCAGGGTAGAGGTAGGGCACTAAAATTTGTCTCAGCCTCCCTATGCATAACAGCACACAGGAAGAGTAACTTGCAACAGGATTAAGTTTGAGATAATATACATTAAAAAAAAAATGTACAGCTACCCTTCAAATTGATTTTCCCACGCACCTTCATGGCTGGAAGTTGTCACTTAGGCAAGGGAGCAGAAAGTGACCAGCAAAATGGATCTATACCCCGGCAAGGAATTCATAGCTCCAGGAGAGGATGAGGGGAGAACATTGACAGGAAAAGGATTTTAAAAAAACTTTGGTCTAGAAATTGGGGAATGCTGGAAACCTGCCGGTAACATCGGCGGTCAAGGGTAACGGCCGCCGGCCGAGAGCGCGCAGGCAGAACCGACATTTTGGTATTGCCCGCTCATTATCATCAGCGTGACGCTTTGCTAGTGCAATGCGCTCTTTGCAGCGTGAATTTCAGAAGGAGGCCAAAGGCTGCCTGTCTCCCGCTCGCAGTGTAGGGGAGCGAGGAAGAAAGGAGCGACCCGAACAGTTGCTGTATGTGCTCCAAAAATAGTAGTTGCCACCCGATGTTTAGCGATTTTTTTTTGTTTGTTTACAACATGAATGCAGATAAGAGAGATTTTATCACAGATCATTTTCAATCGCTGCAATGGCGTTCAACCATTGATTTACTGACCCACAAACACTGGAGGCCTCCTGGAAAGCGGCCAGAAAATGCACCCCTCCGATGGGCAAAAACTGAAAGTTTTAAAGAACATTGGCAAAGGACGTGCTTGAAGTTCTGGCGCCCATTCTCATGAGTCCTGCCAGACTCCTCATGGCTGTTAATGCTGCTGAAAGTGCCAGCAAATACCGATGTGATTTAGCGCGGGTAGCAATGTGAGCGGAGGACTCCAAAATGGAAGAGCTGGCGTCAACTTGGCATTGCATGCCAATTGACATCACACTCCACCTCATTAAAATACTCTTGCCGATAGAAGTTAACGGCAGCGCTGATGACCTGCTAAAAATGCCAGCTGTCGCGGTACCCACCACCAGCTGGTGGAGGAGCACCGGCCGCCATTTTTTCGCCATTTCTAGGCCTTTATATTTAATGAGACAACTATAACACCACCAAGCTCTCCTGAAGTTCAACTTAGTGGTTGGTTGTAGAAAGTACAGAAATGTGAGGGCCAATTTGGTGCGGCTTCACGCTCAACACAAATGCCAGTTGCAGAATCAGCCCTATGGTGTTAGGTGACTTATTTGAGACCTGCACTCCTGTCGGGCGATGCTCCACACCGGGAGCGGAGACTGACAAAATCAATCATTTAAGAGAATCTCTACTGGAGTGCCAACGGGCAAGCCAGGGATTTCTTAAAGTCTAATTAATGCATGCTTCGCCTATCCTAGGTTCTGCATATACAGAATAGTGTTCTAGCTGGCATTACTGTTGCAGGGATAGATGCTTTGTTGGTGGAATTCTGTGCAATTACTTTGGACCAATACAGAATGTCAAGATGGAGCTCCAGTAGTTTTTTGTCTGGTATAAGTAGTATTGTCTGGTAGCTTAAAAGTGCTAACACTGCACATGCAGTCACTCTGGGCATAAACCTGTAGAGACGGTGAGCCTGCCTGAATCTGCTGATTCTTTAGAAGGTACATATCAACATCCTCAGCTCTTCCATGGGACTGTGTGGCTTTCGATTGTACTAGTCAAAGATGAAGAGTTGGATTATCTCTGCAGCTTGCCAAACTAAAATATGTACTTTAACGTTTTTAAAATGTAAATACTAGACATCAATTTTTGTGAAGGGGTATTTCAAAGCAATTAACTTGAATAACCTTTATTGTTCATGCTAAAGATAGAAAGAACCTCAAATAAACTGTTGGCCACATTGGAGTCCAGAACTAGAATAGTAGAATTCTTATGAGCATGCTCCACAGTTGCAACTTCAGTTCTTCTCTCTTTTGTGTTTTCATCAACACAATGGGACAAAAGTGCTGCATAAATAATTTAAAATGTAAAGCTAAGCACGGCTTAGAGGCAGTGTCTTACAATGAGGAACATGACCTATTTTTCATAATGCAAACCTGCAGGCAAGTGCCATTATCCCCAGAGTGCTTAAAATTCCTTTTACAATCGTTCGCTAATATACGAGAACGTGCACATGTAAAACATATACTCATGAACTGCAGTCGATTGGAAGGAGATAAGGAATTCACACAAAAAAAGGACAGTTAAACTCAACTCAATAATCAAAGCTCCAGACAATTACTCCAAATTCAGCCCAAAGCTCCTGAAGCAGACCTCTGCAGAAAATCATTTTCCATGGATTGACAACAGTATGAGCAGTTCTGGGCACCACAGCTTATCCACATTAGTGGGCTAACAGCCTTTTGGTTCTGACTAGCTCTGAGTTTATGAACAATTCTTCCCTCGCTAGGCCAGGTTCCCCACTTGGATCTAATTGCACTGACTGACCTTGAATATGGGATAACGGCCTGGATTTTGCGGTCAGTAGGCGGCGTACTCCAAGTACGCCATCATAACTCCTTTGAAATCCACCGCAAGTTCGGGATTTCCGCGTGAACAAGCCATTCACATGGCCCACGAAAAAGCAGTTTTTAACGTTGAGTTGAGCTATTTGCCCACCGACTGGCCCGCAATTGTGTACAGAAATGTTACGGTGGATGCAAACAGGCTCAGGACCTGTTTACATCAGCGTAAGGGGCTACCTCAGACTTGCTTTAAACATTTTCAGATTGGAAATTATACACATACACTGTATCAAATGAGTTTCTGCAAATATTGGCCCAGTTTAGAGTTTTGAAAATGATCAAAAAATTCAATTTTTAGTGAGGCTGGTAGAATTAATTACGAATTAAATTCCAATCCTGTAAATTGTAATTAAATCTGATTTTGTGATTGCATTGATTCTCATTACGGGATTTCCTTCGGAAATTATTAAAATCGAATTCTGTTTTGTGGTTGGAGGACCAGGCCCATGTGATCCCAAGTATGCTTCCGCACCACCTGCGTCTCTGGGATCTGTGGGCCATTTGCTGCCCTCCGCCTCGCATCCTCAGACCGCAAGTTTTCGCAGCCTCGCCGCCATCAGGTAGGTGCGTATTCCTTTCGCGGGTCAGAGGCGTACTCCGACCGCAATTTTTGACCCATTATTTTTGTTACTTCTGATCACAGGATGTGGGTGGACTGTTGCTCTGACTTCTTCCCTATTTAGTGAAGAAAGAACTTGCATTTATAGAGTGCCTTTTATGTTATCAGGAAGTCCCAAAGCACTCCACAGCTAATGAAGTGCTTTTGAAGTGTAGTCACTGTTGTAACATAGGTAAATGTAGCAGGCAATTTCTGCACAGCAAAGTCCCACAAACAGCACAGAGATAAATGACGAGATAATCTGTTTCAGTGGTTTTGATCAACGGATAAATGTTGGCCAGGACACCAGGAGAACTCCGCTGCTCTCTTTTGAATCATGCCATGGGATCTTTTATGTCCACCTTGATTGCTCCTCGGTTTAATATCTCATGTGAAAGATGGCACTTCCAACAATGCAGGCTTCAATGTCAACCTAGATAATGTGCTCAAATCTTTGGAGTAGGGCTTGAACCCATGACCTTCTGACTTAGGCAAGTGAGCCAAGGCTGAGACTCCAGTTCCTCCAGTCTGCCAATAAAGCTAAACTACCTCCCCCCAAAAGATGGCTGTGCTGGGCTTAAATAAGCAAATAATAGGCATGGATGTTCGTAAAAAGTCTGAACATAAGAAATAGGAGCTGGAGTAGGCCATTCGGCCCCTCGAGCCTGCTCCGCCATTCAATAAGATCATGGCTAATCTTCTGCCTCAACTCCACTTTCCTGCACTATCCCTTGCTATCTGAAACAAGATAATGAATTAACTTTCGTCCATAGTCATTGGCTCATTAACACATAAACGCCTCTTTGTCTCAGTGACTGCAGCACATGGCTGCACGGAAAATTCTAAACCAGTAAAATTCCACTTTAATTTAAAGCACATTACTTAAACTTAACTCATTTCCAAATCCTCTCTGTGGAAAAACGGTCCAATAAACCAGCACAGATACAGCGAGCCAAATGGCATCTTTTTGTGCTGTAAATATTCATGGTCTGTTATAAATCACAGTTCTCTTGCAAACTATTAGTCTAATTCTCTTCATCTCCCTGCTTTTAATAACAAATTTGATTCGTTTTAGCTTATTGAATCAGTGTTTTTTGTGCAATCTATCTGCTTAACTGAAAGAGGGGTGAAAATCTCATGTAAATCCCAACATTCAATTTACCTCAACTGGAATCATTGTTACCCTTCCGATCCACATTGTGCAAAGGCGAAAGGTGAAAAGAAGTAGATTTTAGATCATAAAGGCAGAATTATTGTCAGACCATTTAGTGGGAAAATGGTGCAAAATTACCTAAAACCATAATGCATATGAATGACCAAGTGCAAATTAGAACGATAAAATCATATATATACACAGCAAGTTATTCACAAGTAATTTTCCAATTTTAGTCTCAAAATGAACAAACTACTACCTTATTGCTGATACTTCAATTACCTTCACTGTGATTGACTGTTGTGTCCATAACCACCTTCATCCCAGTACAAAGACAAAACCAGTGCAACATGTGGTGATGAACTGTGACTGAGGAACAGTAATGCAATGGCAACAAAACTGTAGAATCATTCTCTTTATTGGTACAAATATATACACGAAGAAATCCCCTCTACACTGGAACTAACCTACAGTGAGCAATATATGCCACTGGAAGGCATAATGATTAAATCATTTCAGATGTAAAAGTGGGTAGATAAACAGATCATCAGCTAGTCTAATGATTAAAATTAAAATAAACTTCCCTGTTCCAACATGAAACTGCTAAAAGTTACACCCCACCTGATATACCATCGTCCCTACATATTCTTGCTCATTGTGCTTATGGCAATGTTTATGAAAACTGATTTAATAATCTGAAATGGAGAATCTGTACACCTGGAGGACAAAAAATGCCCTGCTAGAAGATTACAAACGCTTATCCAAGCTCCCCTTTTATTTATAATAAATTATACAAATTTATTTCATTAGTGTGCTCCATTAGTATCATTACTTTGCTCAATTGCATACAGGATTATATCTTGCGTGCACATCTGACACACACAAGCACACAGGAGTACATCCGTAAACTTGCTGCACGTTGTACAGAAGCCGACACTAAAAAGTTTCCAGTTCGGTTGCTCGGTTTACAATGTCCTTGTACAAGGCATGTATTCCTCACAGCTGCTTCACAGAATTCCAGGACATGAGAGAAATTGCTGGCATTTGCAGGCAAAATTTAAAAAAAGGAATGTTAACTGTTGTCAGAGGTCGGGAGCAGGGGAAAGGGATGAAGTGAAGAGATAGGAATGACGGGGGAGAAAATAAAAATATGCTTGCAGTAAATAAATGTAATAAGCAATCTTTTAAAGAATCAAGTTTAAAAAAAAAAAATAATTGTTTGTTTTGAAAGCCAGGAATCCAGATGCGGTTTTCCAGTTTTTAAAAAAAGTATTAATTTGATGGTTGGCTGGTGAATAGAAACATCTCAGATCGTCTTTACACCCTGATTGCTTGTATCACTGTGTGCTCTTGTGCTGATCAACCTCCCTACCCCAAAGCCTCTATACAAATATGTAGTCTTTGTCTCCTTCCTCTCCAGAATCGCTGGACTTGCTGCCATTCTTTCCCTCTGTTTTCGAATGTTGCCGCTCTCTCTTGGACGTCTTCTCCTTCACTCGCAACTCTTGATTCTCAGAAAATCGGCCTGGTTTGCTTTCTTCGGAGTGCGGGCTTTGCTTGGAACTTGCTTCCGACACAGAACTTTGGCGTACTGGTGATTTTTAGTAACAACGAAGAAGAAAAGATTACGTTTAAAACACATCAAACAAGGTAAAACAGAACAAAGACACAACTGTTACATGGAGTCACTAATAGTTCATGAGAGCATGTTCAAAAGATTGGGTTTTATATTGAAACTTAGTCTCGAAGGTAGAGGTGGTTCTAAAGCCTTGTCCTGAAGCAACTGACATTTTGAAATGCACCCCTTGTCCCGTCATGCAAAGCAAAAATAAAAACACCATTCAGTGGTTGAAGTTCAAATGCTGGAAAGACAATCCATCACCAATAGGTCAGAATTTAAACCTGTAATTGTGCTATGATCATGCAGTGTACAAGGCATACAAATCAGCTTGATGCTAATGGCAGCACATTTCTCCAGATATAAACTGTAAACAAAACTAACACCTATTTGAAAACCTTAGGAACCAAAATTCATGAATCGGGAGACGCTTTCAAACCTGATGGGGAGAATTCTGGAAGCTGATAATTTACTTTGTTAATCTGCAACAGTTGGTTCACTTGTGCATTACAATGGCCAAAATAATGAGAATATGTAATAAAACATTTGGGTTTTTTCTCCTTAGACTCACAATTATAAACAGACCATTCTCCAGCAGAAGGGCTGGATCAGGCATGTGCTCCCAAGTCATTGCCACTCTTAAGTAGACATTAGTTGGGGTAAGACAGCAGCTTCAGATGACATTTCTGTCAACATCTCCTCCTATGTAGAAGTACCCAACTTCCACTTGAGCTTCCCTCCAATAAGCTTGCGAGACTGGGAGATGATAACATGTCATGATGTGAACTTACCTCCTCTGGATGATAGAGGGTACTGGTAAGCGCATAATGGAAGTTACTTCTCTTACCTCACATAAATGTCAAGAATAAGAAACAAATATAAACACATAAGACATGCATACTCAGGGAACAATGAAAATTTAAGCACTGTCAATCCAAATAATACATTCACCCTCTCATGAATAAAGGATGAAAAAAATGCAAATAATGCTGGAAACACAAAGCATCTGAAACAAAAAATGACAGGTTAACATTTTGGGTAGAAACATTCATTCCGATGGGAGTTCCTGGATAAAGGATCGATACGCAGTGACCATAACCTCAATTCCCCTTTCACCATTTGTCCCACACCTTACCTTCCCTCTGTTACTGACCATCACAGTGTCCTCTTGGCCACGATGCTGAAATAAAAGCCACCACAAAGCAAACTTTCCAATCCAACTTTATATATGTATCCATCCAATATGACATCAAGGAATCAACTCATCACCCTTATACATTCCATTAGTGACTGTCTTGTGTGTGCCTTTGCCTATCCTACTGATGTTACACAGTGCTACCCCAGTGGCTGCAGCATGGCTGATGGAAGGCTGCTGACTTTCAGTGGGGGTCACTGCAAATGGCCTGGCTGGTCAAACTTGAGGAGCTGGTGGCTGGGAGTGTGAAATCGAGTGACGGTGTTTCTTCTTCTTCGCCCTCCTCTCCCTCTTCTTGGTCAACCACTGACTGGGCAGGCTGCATTTCTTGGGTGTGTGAAATGAGGAAGGGACAAGGGTGGAGTTGTGCTGAAGGGAGCATGGGAAAGCAAGAGGTGCATGCGAGAAGGAGGATAACGTATGAGGATACTTGCATCTTGTATCCTTTCAGCCCTACCGCTGGCCAAGGGCTCAGCCATGTCCCTGCAAGCATGGCCAGCACCGTCTCCTCCAAGGGGTTGAGGTGAAGCTAGGAATGGAAGTTGTGCCTTGTGTTTGGTACAGATTGTTGGTAGGTGAGTGATTGGGGAGGGAGGGGGGATGTCATGCATTGAGAAGTGTGTGAGGCTAGTGGTGCAGTTGGTAGGAGACGACTTTTGAAGATGCATTCACTGACCTTGACCACTGGTCTGAGGTCATGAAGCTTCTTTGGGCACTGGAACCATGGTCGTGGGGGTGACACTGCTGGCAGTGACAGCCTCGGTGATCTGGTCCCACTAACGTCTTTTTGGAGAGCCTCCTGGCTTCTGTAGGTAGAGGATCTCTCATGCCGTGTTGACCCCCTGCACAAAGCTGGAGTGCTGCGTTTGAGACCCTGGGTGCCCCTTCCCTGGCTTGCTGAGCCATTTGTGCAAGTGCTGAAGCACTTTCCCCATTTTTTTTTTTTTTTTTTAGGTGCGGAAGGCAATTCAGCTTTAAGAGCTGAAAACTGCCATTTGGGAATTCTTTTTAATGTTAATTTTTTTTCAGAAGGCAGTTGAGCTGTATGGTCTAAAAACTTCCTATTTTTAAATGATTTTAATTTTTTTTCATTTTTAGAAGGCACTTCTCCTTTATAAAATGACAGCCTTGCTTTAAGAGAAGGCTGTTCTTGCTGCAATGACACTACTTCCACGCTACATTGGACCTCCTGCCACGAAAAAGGCCTTGCACGGTGAGTTTAGCGCTGGGCTAATGTTAATTAGCAACCAGCACCAATATTCTGGTCCTGCCATTGCCATTCATTTTGGCGGCTGTTAGCTCTGGCCCGCGGTGGCATTGTCAGGTTTTTAGCACTCTCCTATTTTTAGCCCAATGTGCCTTATCTTCACTACAACTACCGTATGAATTATAACAGAACTCAAACAGATTTGAGTACCACGCGGTTTCTACCTCTGCTGGAATATCAACTCATTTAGGAACATAGTAACAGGAGTAGACAATTTAGCCCCTTGAGCCTGCTCTGCCATTCAGTTTGATCATGCCTGATCTGTATCTCAACACCATTTACCTACCTCAGTTCCATATCCCTTAATACTCTTGCCTAACAAAACATTTGGGTTGAACATCTCATCTCCACCACCTCCAAATGATCTTTTAGAACACTGCGATTTATTAATCTATTATTGTATTAATCTTCATTCTTTACTTATAACTATTTTTCAGGTTTCCAGTTCATGGGATTCTGATTTATAGTTAAATTTGATTATTTCTGTTGGCCTTTTCAACCCACGGTCCCCAACTGCTGCTGGAAATGGCAGATTACTTGTTATATATTGAGTCTTTCTTTTTCTTTGGCCGAAGTTCAACCTCCACCTACAGTTAGTAATCCACTAGGGGGAGTCAGATGGTTGTGGTTAAAGCTCTACTCTCGGACTGGAACAGGCCGACACTAGCACTGAAGGAGTGCAGCAACGTCAAAGGTAAAGTCTTTTGGATGCGATCTTAAACCAAGGAGACCCTTTGTGCCTGGATGTAAAAGATTCCTTAGCACTATTCACAGAAGAACAGGGAGTTCTCTCAGTGTCCTGGACAACATTCCTCTTTTCACCATCTCCACCAAAAACAGACTGGAGACAAAAATCCTTAGAACTACTCCACCGCCTTAAGTGCGATGTAGTGGGAATCTTGCTATGCTGCTGAGCTCCACTCCTGCCCTTGCTGGAGTATCAGGATTCAGTTAATTTAAATATTGTTGGTGGGTGCCTATGGCAGTAGGAGTGCAACTTCGGTGCCTGCTTTGTGTGGGCAGGAAAGAGAGAAAGTTAGAGTGAAGGAAGGTACAGCACTAGGCATCAGAGGACATTTGTAGGTATGAATATAATTACTAGCAACACACTTGTGGATTGAACTGGTAGATAAAACAGAACAGCTTTTCCTGTTACTGGGGCTATTCCCTGCCCAATTTCCCCATATTCACTGCAGCCAGGTAACTGAGTAGCCCTAGGATCAGGAAGATTTGCCTCAATATTTTTACTTGTTGGTGTAAGTCATCAGAGTGGAAGCATTCCTAGAGGCTGGCAACATCATTACTGATTACTGCAACTTTGCAGGCTGTTCTTAGGAAACTCTCCAAGCTAACATTTGATTTCCTGTCTTGACTTCAGAATGTAGGAGTGCATCTGGAGCAATGGAGCTACAACATCTTTGTAGCTGTGATCAATGGGTCTGCCATGTAAAACCCTTGTGCTGTCTTTGGGGCAGGTTGCACACTTAAGTCAAAGGACAATGGAACACAACATAGTTAGGTGTCACTAAATTAGTTACTTGGAAAGGAGCCATGGCATTCGATGCAGATGCTGAAACAAAGAGCTGGCATTGGTGAAAGTCTGAATCAAAGTTTTGAAGCATAATATAAAACTAAAAAGCTGCTCTATGTCAGAGGTTTTGGAACGTTGCCGAGTCCCAGAGGATATGATACATTGGTACACAGCATGTGTTGCATGAGGTGTAATTTCTTGGTCTTCTGATAGAAGAGCATAATCTGTTTCCATGTAAGAATTGGCCCAGCATGTGTCAGGTTCGGAATTCAACTATTGTTAACGCAGCTAGGCATTCCCGAGAGAGCCAGATTGGAGAGAGGGCAGAGCGATTTCCAGGCTGGTACAAACCTCTTTTCAGGTTTGAGCTGATGTTGCTAGTATGGTGATCTACAAAGGGCAGGTTGTGCGAGGGGAATTAACTGGGAGGTCTCGGCCTCCATGCCTGGTCCGATGTTCAGAGGGAGGCCAGATTCCAGGCTGGAGTAGGAATCCCTAATGAAATTGGGAAAGTTGCAGCTATTTGAGATGTATTCACAGATTCTCAATTGGCCAGAGGAACTTGGAAAAGGGTCTGTTGCGATCTTGGAGTTGTTGGGCAACAACTTTAACTGGCAGCAACTGGAACATGTCGGAGTTCACAGGGAAATGTATTCATTTTTGTTGTGCTTGGTTTTCCCCAAGAGTGATTTGGGCAAGTTCTTTTATCTTTCCAAGGCCCTATGTATTATTAGTCTGGGGTGAAATGGAAGTGGAGATAAATTTCTTTCGTACAAGTCATTGAGTGTGATAGTTAATATGCCTATGTGTTTGAAGCAATATACGGACTATGCAAAGAGGTAAAATATGTGGATGTATGTGAAATGTCCTGTTTGATAGCCATATCTTTCATTTTGGTATAGTTAAGTTTGTATCTTAAGACCAAGTCAAACACCTTGATATTTTGGAAAATGTTGAACAATTAGGTGGAGTGGTAAGTTGCATAACACAGATGCTTTCATTATCATACAGTGATAGTCTGTGCTCAGCTTTCTAGGCTGTACTGAGAATGTCTAAAGTTTCTGCCAGAAGCTCTATGGCCATGTCAAAGGGGAGTGGACAAAAATTATCCTGACTGGGCCAATATCCCAAAAATTTGACTATAAGTTGATTGCCCCGGAGCTGTACCTCCAGTCCACGATAAACACTTCCAAAACTCATCTCCAACCTGCGTACCATGTTTGTCTTCAAATTACAAGGCACAAACCAAAGGGGACCTGGGAAAGCAAGTGCCAATCTGGCCTGTGACTAGAAGCTAACAATCCCAGACCTCCAGATTGCAGGAGGAACAGAAAAAGATGTGGAGGCAGCTACTCACAACTACCTCATGCAGCAAAATAAAGTTTATTTATTTAGCATATTGCACACCACAGATGTTTCACAAATTGCATTCCAATTGTCAGAGACACCTGCATTCAGAAAGATACATGATACACACATTCTACTCATAGTCCCACAATTCTTGCAGAACCAGCCTATGCCTATTGGGTCTACCCACTATGTAGGCCAGAGCAATTCTCTGTTAGCTGCGGCTTATATTTCATTCAAAACAAACGTGGATAAAAAAAAATCAACCAAGCACTTTGAGGCACTTTCTAGAAACCTCATGACTCAGGCACACCTTCCACATACCCAGGACAAGCCTCAAGGAGGGAAGAATGAGCCAATCTGTACTGTGACCACAAGCCTCTTTTCAAATCCCCAAAAAGGGGAAGTAGTCATCTCTGCAAGATTACTTTGCTACGCAGACTGAAACTTTGACACTCTCCTAATCCAGCCAAATCCCAGGTACTGCGTCACTAAATTATCCTGTCCCCTTCTCATAGCCAACTGTTCCCTGAGTGTGCACACTGTTCCCTGAGTGTGCACAACCACACCAACAGCCAAAATCAGCCAATACATTCTCCTTTACATATTCTGTGAGAAAACTGTATAGTGACTTCAGAAAATATATGTGCATACTCTTTTTTCCTGAATAAAAAAAGGACTTCTATAGAATCATAAAAATTTACAGCACAAGAGGCGGCCATTCAGCCCATCGTGTCTGTGCTGGCCAAAACAAAGAGCTATCCAGCCTTGTAGGCTACGGCACTTCAAGTGCATATCCAAGTACTTTTTAAATGTGATGAGCATTTCTGCCTCTACCACCCTCTCAGGCAGTGAGTTCCAGACCTCCACCACCCTCTGGGTGAAAAAAGTTCTCAACTCCCCTCTAATCCTTCTACCAATTACTTTAAATCTTCGTCCCCTGCTTATTGATCTCTCTGCTAAGGGAAATAGATCCTTCCTATCGACTCTAGCTAGGCCCCTCATAATTTTATACACCTCAGGTTATGATGGAGCTGTACAAAATGCTAGTTAGGTCACAGCTGGAATACTGTGTGCAGTTCTGGTCGCCACACTATAGGAAGGATGTGATTGCATTGGAGAGGGTGCAGAGGAGATTCACCAGGATGTTACCTGGGCTGGAGCGTTTCAGCTATGAAGAGAGACTGGACAGGCTGGGGTTGTTTTCCTTAGAGCAGAGAAGGCTGAGGGGGGCCCTGATTGAGGTGTACAAAATTATGAGGGGCATAGATAGGGTAGATAGAAAGGAGCTTTTTCCCTTAGTAGAGGGGTCAATAACCAGGGGGCATAGATTCAAGGTAAGGGGCAGGAGGTTTAGCGGGGATTTGAGGAAAAACTTTTTCACCCAGAGGGTGGTTGGAATCTGGAACTCACTGCCTGAAAGGGTGGTAGAGGCAGGAACCCTCACAACATTCAAGAAGCATTTAGATGAGCACTTGAAACGCCATAGCATACAAGGCTACGGACCAAGTGCTGGAAAATGGGATTAGAATAGATAGGGCTTGATGGCCGACGCAGACATGATGGGCCGAAGGGCCTCTTTCTGTGCTGTATAACTCTATGACTATGACTCAATTAAGTCTTCCCTCAGCCTCCTCTGTTCCAAAGAAAACAACCCCATCTATCCAATCTTTCCTCATAGTTAAAATTCTCCAGTCCTGGCAACATCCTCATAAATCTCCTCTGTACCCTCTCTAGTGCAATTACATTTTTCCTGTAATGTGGTCACCAGAACTGTATACAGTACTCTAGCTGTGGCCTAACTAGTGTTCAAGCATAACCTCCCTGCTCTTGTATTCTATGCTTCGGCTAATAAAGGAAAGTATCCCTTATGCCTTCTTAACCACCTTACCTACTTGTCCTGCTACCTTCAGGGATCTGTGGACATGCAGTCCCTTGTGGCAGGGGACTTTCCGAGTGGCAGGCAGTGACTAGTGGGGTACCGCAAGGATCGGTCCTAGGACCCCAGCTGTTCACAATACATATTAATGATCTGGACGAGGGAATTGGATGTAATATCTCCAAATTTGCAGACGACACAAAGCTGGGTGGGAGGGTATGCTGCGAGGAGGATGTCATGAAACACCAGTACGATTTGGACAGGTTAGGTGATTGGGCAGAAACATGGCAAATGCACTATAATGTGGATAAATGTGAGGTTATCCACTTTGGTGGCAAAAACAGGAAGGCACATTATTTGAATGGCAATAGATTGGGAGAAGGGGAAGTGCAAAGAGACCTGGGTGTCCTTGTGCACCAGTCGCTGAAGGTAAGCATGCAGGTGCAGCAGGCGGTTAAGAATGCAAATGGTATGTTGGCCTTCGTAGCAAGAGGGTTCGAGTACAGGAACAAGGATGTCTTGCTACAGTTGTACAGGGCCTTGGTGAGACCGCACCTTGAGTATTGTGTGCAGTTTTGGTCGCCTTATCTGAGGAAGGACGTTCTTGCCATGGAAGGAGTGCAGCGAAGATTCACCAGGCTGATACCTGGGATGGCAGGAATGACGTATGAGGAGAGATTGTGTCGATTGGGCTTATACTCACTGGAGTTTAGAAGAATGAGAGGGGATCTCATCAAAACCTATAAAATTCTGTCAGGCCTGGACAGACTAGATGCAGGAAGGATGTTCCCGATGGTCGGGGAGTCCAGAACCAGGGGTCATAGTCTAAGGATAAGGGGTAGGACATTTAGGACTGAAATCTGAAATGAGGAGGAATTTCTTCACCCAGAGAGTGGTGAACCTGTGGAATTCTCTGCCGCAGAGGGCGGTGGAGGCCAGTTCATTAAATATATTCAAGAAAGAGTTGGATATATTTCTTAAGGCTAAAGGGATCAAGGGGTATGGGGAGAAGGCAGGGACAGGGTACTGAATTTGGATGATCAGCCACAATCTCATTGAATGGCGGAGCAGGCTCGAAGGGCCGAATGGCCTACTCCTGCTCCTATCTTCTATGTTTCTATGTTTCGCCTTGTTAGCCCTCCCCAAATGCATTACCTCACACTACAGATTCTGAAAGACTCTAAGAAGAAACTCAGAACCCAGAGATCACAAACAGAACTCTGACCAACTTCTGATGAAATAATCAACTGAGAACACTGCTGGCAACAATGGGAGAAAAAGAACAGATGGTATGGACCAGATTGAGACTTTGCAAACAGCAGAATGGAGATGGTTACCTGAACGCATTTCTTAAATTTCACCTTCTGTAAGTGGTTCCTTCCCTGCCAATATCTATTTATATGTAGGGGTTGAACAAGTAAGTATTAAAATTATTTTTAAAACAAAAATCATATTTTGGTGTTGTATCAGCAACTTCTTCAAACCAGTCCTTTACGTTTACTTATACATCAATCCTAAGCTTCAAAATAAATTATTAAAAGTTATAACAATTGGCTTTCCTGAAGACTCGGATGAGTCTACCCAATTAGCAGCTAAGCCCTACAGACCAGAACCCCAGTTTGCACTGAGTTAACTGGTCTTGGTCACAGAGTTAGTTGGTATAAAGTGTCCTGAGTTGGGTAGGAGGAAATCAGCCAGGGTTCCTGCTCTAGATCACTACCCAATGAACCTGGCTGGGCGTTTGAATGTGTGGACGTCGAGTGAAGACTGGATCAGCCTCGATTGTGATGCCCCGCCCCTCCCCTCCACCCCTCTCCCACAACTGAATATTGTGCTGATATGCACAGTCAAGACTCACACATGAATACGACCACCTGGGCAAAGGTAGCAGCAGTTGCCTAGCAATGCTGCCTTTAATTTTTTTTTGGATGTGTGGCTCCTTTAAGGGGCTGCGCCGCCCATTCAAAATACCGCACATGTGCGGTTTTTCCTATTTAAAAGCCGGTGAGCTGGCTGCATGGGTGCTGCAGAGCTCTGCGTGGCTGCGCAGCTTAAAGGGAACATTGTTGCCTAGTTCCGAGTCAATGCATTCAGAAGATGAGTTTTTGTTAGGTTAGGGTATCAACGGATATGGAACTAAGGCGGGTAAATGGAGTTGAGGTACAGATTAGCCATGATCTAATTGAATGTGGAGCAGGTTCGAGTGGCTGAATGGCCTACTCCTGTTCCTATGAGAGGGATGAAAATCAGGAAGAAAAGTGAACTAAATCCAGCTTTTCATCTTCACAATCTGAGCAGAATTGGAAACTTAAGGATAGAATAGATTAGCATGGACAATATTGTCCATAATTGCAAAGGACTAACCAATCAATACCGTAGCCTCTTCTGAGCAAGACATTTTGTAATCTCACTGTAATCTTCATTAAAAGTTACCCAATCTCTTTACATACACAGAGATCACATGTTTCAAGGCTATAGTTAGGGGATGAAAGGCTTATATGCACAGTAAAGGCCAAAGAGGTGCAGAAAATTAAACAGCTCTATTCCCAAACTGGTGAAATATATCCTGCACTAAGTTCATTAATCAGCCTGAATTAATGTATTCAGGAAATACAGCACACAGTATATGTTCACATGGTGATCACAAAGAAAATGAATGAAATGAACACGTAAATTGTGGCACACAAATGTTAGTGGCAAAGTCTGGGTCGTCGACATAATACTTGGTGAAATTTGAAAATTTTTGTTCAACCAAATATCAAATGAAGCCATCACCGTCACTATAAGGACGAACATCAAAGCAAAGCTTTCACAACTGTAGCATCCCTATCCCTGGTCCTTTTGGAAGCTTAGCTTTAACTCAACAAACTAGCTTCTTAATTTCTGTAATCATTCCAAATGTTAAAAAAAAATGCTAATTTTATTTGAGTTCAACGGAAGTCACAGTTATAATGGAATCCCCAGTACATAAATTTCACAGGTTGCTTGATTCTGAGTGTATAAAATAAACATGAGACAGGGAATGAGATACTACAGCTTTCAATCACAAGGTATGAGATCTGCCTCCAAGCATGAAAATGGCACCAGCAAATTTCTAGCAATCTGATAAGCAAAAATGTGTGTTCACAGTCCGTGCCACTCATGGACGGACGGTATATATCCTGTTGTACTGTCTTTTGAAAACTGGACTGCTTCATTGCAATGAGTCAAAAGCGACAGCCTAAATGTCTCAAAGCCACTGTGTAGCAGTCCAGTCCAGTTTCTTCCAGACTTGCACGCTGTTAAGTGATCCAAAATGTAAGTACAAACTCAATAGCCATGGAAGTTTTATAATTTTTAAAAAGAGAAAATTAACAGTTTTTAAAACCAAAGACAGGTTTATGCTTCAGCATTTAAGCTCATCTTTTCTGATTTAGATTTTACATCCATTCTGCATGAGCCCCACTCAAACCTTTTCTGGGGTTATGATGCGAAAATGCCATTATACACCAGATCCAATAATACAACTTTGTACTACAGTTAGAGTTTTGTAATTTGTTACTCCAGAAATGCACTTATTATTAGTTTGTATGGATGTCTCTGAATAAATTGTATATTTGCTGGTGCCAACTTCACCCACCACCACTCCAGGAAGGCAAAAATTCTGACCAGTTATAGGCTGCGATTTCTTGCGCTCAATCTCGCTCGCATCATTCACTGCGCCAGTTGATGATTGCCTCAGTGTTCTTTTGACACGTACTCCATTTTTTGCCATTTCAGAATCATGCTCTGTGTCAGCTCTACTATCAAGTCCAAATAGCTCTACCAGGGAAAAAGGGCACTTTTTAATCTTTACTTCATACATACATTCAATGCATAATGGAGCAGCACAAAATACACCTGAAGAAGGTCTGCATTGACCTTTAGCTCACTAAGTTTTCTTGTTGTCCAGAAGTTTTCCATTTAAGAATTTATAAAGATTGAGTTTTCTGTTTCTTGTTTTGAACAGTAGAAATAAATTTAAATGCACAGAATTACTTGTTTTTAGTAATATTTTAGGAAACTGAAAACTTCTCTTTCTGGTTTACCATGTGTAATGCAATTCCCAGTCTCAAAGTGATACATGCTGCCTACCTTTCAGACATCAGTGCTCAATGTTGACATAAAATAATCTTGCTCATCTCACTACTTAAATACTGTTCCAAAAGTTTAAAACGATGAAGGCACATTTGTGTAGTTGACCAACACTACTGAATTAGAGTCATTTTGACATTTAAATGCATAGAAATGCTCATTATTTAGATTTTAAATGATCACAAAACATCACTAGAATTCCTAGTGCAGAAGTTATGTATTTCAATATAGATTTTGTTCCTTTTGCAAATTTACCTTTGCTTCAATTTATGGAGACAAACAAATGGAAATACATGAACACACATTTTGTGACTATTCTAAATACATGTTTTGAATATGTAAAATGCATACAAGATGGTTCACACTTGGTAGTGGTTGGTGCAATTGCAATAACTGAAAAGATATGCATTATTGGCAATTATAGAATCAAGTGTAAAGGCAGGGAAATTAGATTTGCATATCTAACCTTCTAATACATCATCTTTTTAGAAACTTTATTGCTGTTGTACACCACCAGTTTACAACTCTTCAACCCAACACATACTAGACCCCTACCAGTCTCCAATCAGAACCAGGCAGGTACCGGACAGAACAAGCTAGTGCGTTCTGATACATTGCAGAAGTATGATTTTTTTCCCCAAGTTTTAAATGTGCCTTACCATTCATAAACTCAATACTGAGAGTTCTTCTACTGAAGTACTGGCAGTATATCTGGTCTGATTCTTTTGGATTACTGGTAAGGTGAGAGAGGTGCTAATACAGGTTAAAGAGTTAACTGTCTGCTGTATTGTTCAATTGCACTTCAGTAAAACATTCTAAGCAGCCCACCCTGCCCTCCAACTTCAGAAATTATATTTGCCTCCCTTGCCTTGCATTAAGTGATGTCAGCCTACCTTCATGTGAAGACGACCAGCTGCTGGGCCCACTGAAAGGAGGGCTACTCTGTCCATCTTTATCCGATGGTATTCGCCTTAGAACAGGTGGGACCAGAGCAACTTTGGGGGAAGTGTGACCAGATGGTGATTCTGGGTTTTCTTCTATAACAAGGAGTAACAATGCCATCACTTTTGTTAATGTTGTTTTTCCACAAACAATATTAGCAATGTCTTGAGATAAACTACTGCTTTGCATCCAGTGATCTCAATTAACCCTTTTCCAACAAATTATGGGTCAATTTACAAAGGGTTTAGTCAGTGACTTTTCCCCCTATAATTAGCACAAATCCTAATGGAAATTTTACAAAACACACATCACAGTTTCATTAATATGCAACTGAATATTTATACTAGTTGCTGAAGTATGGATGTGTTTTAAGCTATCAAATCACTTGATTCACAGATACATTGCATATTTTTGTTCAGGTATAAATGTAAATATCAGACAGGTATAAATGTAAATAAGATGAGTTTTAAAAGCTCTCATATTTTCAACTGATGAGGGAGACCAACTATAAGTAATCCATCAAATCCAGTTTCTATTAGAGAATAGAGTTGTACTGTGTATTAAGTTTGAGAGTGATGTGTCCAAGTCCAAAACTAGGGTCTTAAATTTAAACAAAGCCAATTACAGAGGTATGAGGGGTGAGTTGTCAGAGATAGATTGGGAAATTAGATTAAAAGATATGATGGTAGATAAGCAATAGCAAACATTTAAAGAACTAATTCATAATTCTCAACGAATATAGACTCCACTGAAGAATAAAAACTCGACTGGAAAAATGGTACAACCATGGCTAACTAGAGAAGTTAAGGACAGTATTAGATTAAAACAAAAGGCTTACAATGTTGCGAAAAAGAGTAGTAAGCCTGAGGATTGGGAGGGTTTCAAACAGCAGCAAAGGATGACTAAGAAATTGATAAAGAGGGAGAAAATAGAGTGAGAGTAAACTAGCAAGAAATATAAAAACAGAATCTAAGATCTTTTACAAGCATGTAAAAATGAAGAGATTAGCGAAAGTAAACGTGGGTCCCTTAGAGGCTCAGACAGGAGAAATTATAATGGGGAAAAAGGAAATGGCAGAAACATTAAACAAATATTGTGTGTCTGTCTTCACAGTAGAAGGCACAAACAACATACCGGAAATTGTGGGGAACCAATGGTCTAATGAGGTGATGAACTTAAAGTAACTAACATCAATAACGGAAAAGTACTGGAGAAATTAATGGGACTAAAAGCCGACAAATCCCCTGGACCTGATGGCCTACATCCTAGGGTTTTAAAACAGGAGACTGCAGAGATAGTGGATGCATTGGTTTAACAGTCCCCATGGATTGGAAGATAGCAAATGTAACCCCGCTGTTCAAGAAAGGAGGGAGAGAAAAAATAGGGAATAGGCCAGTTAGCCTGGCATCAGTACTAGGGAAAATATTAGAATCTATTATTAAGGGCGTGGTAACAGAGCACTTGGAAAATCACAATATGATTAAGCAGAGTCAACACGGTTTTATGAGAGGGAAATCATGTTTAACAAATCTATGAGAGTTTTTTGAGGTTGTAACTAGCAGGGTCGATAAGGGGGAATGAGTGGATTTAATATATTTGGATTTTCAGGAGGCATTCAATAAGGTGCCACACAAGATATTGTTACACAAAATTTGGGCTCATGGGATTGAGGGTACTATATTAGCATGGAGTGAGGATTGGTTAATGGATAGAACACAGAGACTAGGAATAAATGGGTCATTTTCGGGATGGCAGGGTGTAACTAGTGGGGTGCCGCAAGGATCAGTGCTGGAACCGCAGCTATTTACAATCTATATCAATGACTTAGATGAGAGGAAATAACAACAGAAAATGCTGGAAAAACTCAGCAGGCCAGGCAACATCCGTGGAGAGAAATTAGAGCGACGTTTCGGGTCAAAACCCTTTTTCAAACTGGAAAGGAAATAAAATAGATCGAAGGCAGGGCTGCGATAGAACAAAAAAAGTAAAAGAAGTAAAAGAGACATTAAGAGGTATTCAAAACCAGAATACCTCTTAATGTCTCTTTTACTTCTTTTGTTCTATCGCAGCTGTAAAGTCTGTGGTTTGTGCAGTTAATAAATACACAGACTTCAGAAGTAACAAACAAAACAGGTCTTTACTATTCGAAGGTCCGGGCGAATCTGCCCCAGAAATCCTGCTACAACACTAACATACTGGTGTGGTCACTATCGGTATTACAGTATACAGAAGCCAAACAAATAGTGCCACACCTAAAGTAGTTCCCTTAAAGGTGAACGGTTACATTCAATAGTTCCCTTAAAGGTAGACGGGTACATACACTACAATCCTCCCTTTTTAGCTTATTACTTACAGAGTCCCCATTAAACATACATATCTTCAACTTCCTATAAAACAAATTACAGCTATAATCTTGGTGGAGTCAATGTCATATAAAACAATTTACAAATATAATCTCGGTGGAAACAGTTCACAGGTTCCGTCTCTGCGGAAACAGTTCATAGATTCAGTCTCTGATCTTGACTCGTTCCGAACAACATCTCTTTGGTGTAGCCGGTTCACCTGGCTAGCGTGACTCCTCCATAGCCTTTTTCTTGACGTAGCAGCTTGAACTTTCGTCCTGTTGAACCAGCAGTGCGGACTTTTACAACCAACTGGCTGTCTTGACATTTTCCAGTTTTTCAACTAATTTAGCTCCTTTCGTAGTGTTCCGCCTGAGATGGTAGAAGTGCTAATATTTTAGACAGTTATTATCTTCTGCTTCTTCTTTTTCTTTTCTGCCTTTTTGAAACTCTCGGAGCTCCTTTCTCGGCTGCCAGCTGTAGCGCCACCAACTCTCTATGTTCCTTAGACCTTAAGTGCTTCCTCCGGATTTCAGCACTTTGGGAGTTTTCATCACAAGCTGGGCAGACCACATCCTCGTAATATTCAGTGTCACTCAACAGGTCATGGTAATATTCGGGTTCGTCCTGAGTTAGGCCAGCGAGAGAGCCTTCTTCTTCCTCCTCACCCGTCTGGACGTTAGCTGACGGTGGTTCCTTCCCTAGACATCTTTCTTGAAAAGACTTCTTCATGCATTCATATTCATCCCGCTCTTCCTGGGTTGTCTGCCATTCCTTCACTATTGACCTCATTTGTGAGTTCAATACCTTCCTTCCACCGGGGATTGCGGTATCAGGCTATTTAATCCTTCTACTGAAGCAGCTGTTTCAACATTCTTCTGTTCACATTGACGTGATTCAACAAACTCTTCATAGAGTAAACTGTAATACAAAATCTGTGTTGCCACCTCAGTTATTTCTGTAACTTTTGGGAGCTCCGAATTCCTTCCCTTTGCAGATTGAAGCTCGTGTTCCCATTGTGGAGTCTTGTCTCTCAGCATGTGAAGGAGTTGGCTGACCGTTAACTCTTCCGCGGGGACTCTGTGGATCAGAGTCTTCACCATTTCATCCACCTTTCCCTCCAATGCTTTCACCTTCCTTTCCTCTTGTACTTTGGTTTCAAGCGCTCGAAGAAGTTGCGCCTTGATGCTCCCAAGCTCATGTTCAGAGCCCATTCTTACAGTCTCTGTGTTTCTTACAGTTTCCTTCCCTTCCACTGAAAGGATTCCCAGTTGAGTCTGCTCTTCAAGTCGTTGAACCTCGGTCATTGCCGCCTCATATTTGTCTTGGGTTTCCTCCAATATTTTTATGAGTTCATGGACATCTTGTCTTTCATGTTCTGCCATGTCTTTCACCGCTAAATTCTCATCTATGGATGGAACCTCTACCGATGAGTCTGTCTTGGCCTTGAGCTCATCAAGAATTTCCTGCAGCCTTTGGACTTCTTGCTCATGTTCAACCTTTAGTTGTTCATATGCTTCTACTGAAACTAGCTTTTCGGAGGTTGCCGAGTTAATCCCCTCCAGAATTGTAGCCTGGGCCTGTTCATACTGTTCTTTCCACTTCTCACACTCTGCTTGTAAGGAGTCGTAGAGAAGAACTGGAATAAAATCCCGGCTTCCTGAAGATTCCTCTTCATTTGCTTCTTTCGCAATTTCCTGTTGGAGTTCAGCCAAGGCTGCTATGCTATCTGCCTCTTGAAGTCTCACTGCCATCAAATCTTCTTTATTCTTGCAGTCTATCTCAGTCATTTTCCCTTTATTTTCATTTAACTGAGTGATAAGCTCCTCTTGCAACATGGCCACATTATTCACATCAGGTAAAGAAGCGTTTCTCTTTTCCATGTCCAAGACTTTTTTTTTGCATCTCTTTAAGTGCACACTGCGATTCAGCTTCTCTTAACCTTGCCTGCACTAGCTCCGTCTCCAATTGCAGAACAAAATCCTCAGTGTAGCGTGGTTTGCCTTTATGCTGTATCTCTAGATCATGCAAATATTCTAACTCCTGAACATCATAAGGGAGGTGTGATCGGTAATTGGTCACGATGGCTCTATGGTCGCTCTCTGCTTGAGCCAGCAGGTTCTGTTGTCTTTCCAGACTCTCCCATTCGGTGTCATAGAACTTTTTCATTGTTTTCATCTCCTGTACGAGACGGTAACTTAATTGTTCGAATTGTTGTCATACTTTGAAATAACGTTGAGTTCGAGCTCGGTGTTCCTCCGTAATGCATATGTCTGTGACTTGAACAGACTCAGAATTCTCTGTCTTTATGCACGCCATCGTTTTTCCAACCTTAGTCAGTGAGTTCATGTTAACCTTGTTTTTCATACGTGGGCTGGACTTATCGTCTTCCGGCTCAGAGTCTGAGCTGCTTGTCTGCACCGAGTCCTCACTCGTCATTGCTTGTTGGTAGTGCCATTCCATGTCTATTTTCTTGATCCACTCCCGTCCTAGAAGTGGTGGTCCTCCCTCATGTAGTACATACAAGTTCATTCTTGGGTGTTCTTTACCCCTATCTCTCACCTTGACTCTTATTTTTCTCATGGGGTATATTTTATGCCCCGTGTATGTCTGCAATACGAACTTGGTATCTCTTAAGGGTATGTGTGAGAATAGCCAGTGGTAATCCCCTCGATTTATGACTGATACAGCTGATCCAGTGTCCAACTCCATTTTCACTTGGACTCCAGCTATTTTTAGCATGACCCAGATAGTTTGTAGGTCAGCTTCCTTATTCACATGGTGGATACTCAGACTACCCAGCTCCTGGCCGTTTGGATCTGAGTCTGGATTCTGTTCGTCTGAACTCTTCTCTGCCCCCTTGTATACCTTGTTGTACTTTTCTTGTGATGGCTTCCTTTGGTTGTTGGTCTTCTTCCCTGACCGGCATACCTTAGCGATGTGACCCAGTTTGCCACATTTCCTACATTCTTGGTTCTTAAACCAGCACTGATTCTGGTCGTGTGTTGTCTTCCCACAACGATAGCATTTTGTTGTACTCGAGGTAATTTGGTCCACCCCGAGCGCCGCCGCCTTTAGTTGCATTTCCGCCGTTCCTTTCGCTGCGGCTTCGTGTGATGCGGCTATAAGGACAGCCCCGTCAAGTGTAAGGTCGTTCTCTTCTAGTAGGCGCTTTTGCGTCCCTTCCTTGGACAATCCACCTACGAACTTGTCTCGCAGTGCCTCTGTCAGATTCCCTCCGAACTGGCAGTATTTCGCTAGCCTACGCAGTTCGACCAAGTATTCTGCGTTGTTTTCGTCTTTCCGTTGCGTTCTTGCATAGAATTTGAATCGTTCAGCCAACATCAACGGTATGGGGTTCAAGTGGTCCTTCAGAACAACCACAATCTCTTCGAAAGACTGATCCGCCGGTTTAGCTGGTGCTAGTAAATCCTTCAAGAGCCCGTATGTCTTTGCGCCCATCGAGTTTAACAATGTTATCGCCTTGTCGTCTTCCTCTATTTTGTTGGCTTCACAATAGATCTCGATGCGTTCCACGTACGTGGCCCAGTCTTCTATTTCAGAATTAAAGTTGTTAATATTCCCTCGCTTAGGCATTTTTCTTCCCTTGGGAGCAGCACCAGTATTTCTTTAAGTATTCTTATTTATTTGTTTGTTTCTAAGATGGCGGTTTTCCCGCGAAAATGGCGGTTTCCCGCTCTTCCTTTCTCGCCCCGCCCACTTCAATGGCGGTTTCCCGCTTCTGGCGTCTTCTCCGCCTAATGGCGGCTTCCCGCGTTTCTTCCCGGTGGAAGGGGTACGCTTCCCCCACAGCGGACAGGTTCAGCCGCTGGCTGGCTTCCGCACAGCTCCCCTTACTCGGCTATGTCTTTTCCTCCCGCCCGCATGGCCCAACCGGCGCTGGGTACACCCCATTAACGGAGGACAGTTCAGCCGCTGGACTGGCTCTCGCGCAGTCTCTCTCTCCGTCCCCGGCTCTGTCGCTCTCTCACCCGCACGTTCGGTGCTACCGGCCCTGGGTACCCCGTTGGTGGAGAACAGTTCAGCCGCTGGACTGGCTCTCGCGCAGTCTCTCACCCCGTTTTCGGCTGTGTCTCTCACCCACTCCCGCACGTTCGGTTTTGCCGGCTCTGAGTACCCCGTTGGTGGAGAACAGCTCAGCCACAGGACTGGCTCCTCGCAGTCTCTCTCGCCGCACCCGGCTCTCACCCGCACGGTTCCCGTTCGCCTCCCCAGCCCTCTCGCAGACCGGTGTTTCCCTCCCCGGCTGTGGCTGGGTTTCTCTTCCCGCGCCTACTCGCAGGCTCAGCGCTTCGTGGCTGCGGTCGCTGCCCGGATTTTTCCCGCCGATCGCGGTCCGGCTGTCACCCGACGCCGTTGGACCCGACTTTTGGCCGGCACAGCTCCCCCTCGACCGAGGTCGAGTGCTCTGCCCTTATCCTCCGGATACTTCTACACCTTCCCCTACTCACAGTCTCTTCGGCCGCCTTGTTTCCTGCTGATCGGCTCACTCCGCACCGTGGTAGAAGGGTAGTCAGTGCCTGTTGCTAATGGAAGCTTTTGTTGCTAAAGTCTTCCACCTTTCTCCTGCTGCAGCCTCGTGTTTTCTTCCAGCAGCACGACGAGGGCGGTTGCCTCTCTTCGACGCTCTTCTTGCTTTGGTAATCTTGCCACAGGGTACGATCGGACTCGTCGCCACTGTAAAGTCTGTGGTTTGTGCAGTTAATAAATACACAGACTTCAGAAGTAACAAACAAAACAGGTCTTTACTATTCGAAGGTCCGGGCGAATCTGCCCCAGAAATCCTGCTACAACACTTATATACTGGTGTGGTCACTATCGGTATTACAGTATACAGAAGCCAAACAAATAGTGCCACACCTAAAGTAGTTCCCTTAAAGGTGAACGGTTACATTCAATAGTTCCCTTAAAGGTAGACGGGTACATACACTACAGCAGCCCTGCCTTCGATCTATTTTATTTCCTTTCCAGTTTGAAGAAGGGTTCGACCCGAAACGTCACTCTAATTTCTCTCCACGGATGTTGCCTGGCCTGCTGAGTTTTTGCAGCATTTTCTGTTGTTATTTCGGATTTCCAGCATCTGCAGTATTTTGCTATCGTACTTAGATGAGGGGGCCGAGTGTAATATATCCAAGTTTGCTATGATCCAAAGCTTGGCGGGAAAGCAAGCTGTGAGGAGGATGTAAAGTTATACAGACCAGTTAAGTGATTGGGCAAGAAGGTGGCAGATGAAGTATAATGTGGGGAAGTGTGAAATTATCCACTTTAGGAGGAAGAATGGAAAAGCAGAATATTTTTTAAAAAGTTGAGACTAGTAAATGTTGGTATTCAGAGGGAGTTGGGGGTCCTTGTACACGAATCACAGAAAGTTAACATGCAGGTAATAGCAAGCAATTAGGAAGTCAAATGGTATGTTAGCCTTTATTACAAGGGGGTTGGAGTATAACAGGAAAGAACTCTTGCTGCAATTATATAGGGCTTTGGTGAGACCACAACTGGAGTACTGTGTACAGTTTTGGTCTCCTTACTGAAGGAAGGATATACTTTCCTTAGAGGGGGTGTAACAAAGGTTCACTAGATTGAGAGGGCTGTCCTATGAGGAGAGATCGAGTAGAATGGTCCTATACTCTCTGGAGTTTAGAAGATGAGAGGTGATCTCATTGAAACATATAACATTCTTAGAGAGATTGACAGGATAGATGCCGAGAGATTGTTTCCCCTGGCTGGAGAGTCTAGAACTAGGGGGCTTAGTCTCAGGATATGGGGTCGGCCATTTAAGGCTGAGATGAGAAGTAATTTCTTCATTCAGAGGGTTGTGAATCTTTGGAATTCGCTACCCCAGAGGGTTGTGGATGGTCAGTCGATGAGAATATTCAAGAGAGATGGATAGATTTTTGGATATTAAGGGAATCAAGGGATATGGGGATAGTGCGGGAAAGTGGGGTTGAAGTAAAAGTTCAACCATGATCTTACTGAATGGCGGAACAGACTAGAGGGACCTTATGGCCTAGTCCTGCTCCTATTTCTTATGTTCCTATGGAACAATTTGGACAAAATTATAATACTACTGACACTAGCCCAAAGGTAATTATTCTTTCTCTAGACATAAAACCACAGGTACTTTTGAACATTTATGGATTCGAAATTTTCCCTGGCTTCATTTTAAATTAAAGTAGACGGCGTCTTTGAACTTAGATCATACTCATTGAAATTACTAATATCTGCATCAATGTAAATAACAGACATTTGTTGCACTGTCTGATTTACCTTAAGTTAATGTGCTGAATGGGCTTGGATCTTTGCAGATACAAATGCAGTTTCCTAACTGGTCTGCGGGAATCCCGTCAAGCTCCATTTCTACAAACTATATTTTACTTGTACTTTATACATGACATGTAATATTGTTGTGTTTGAAAACCTGATTTCAGAAGAAGAAATTTAAAGAGGTGTATTTTCTTCAGTTCAGTAGCATCTTTTGAGTTCTGGTATCTGGTCAAACGGAGGACTCTGTTCCATTCCTTATGTGGATTGTTTTATTTACTTTATTTTATAATTCAAAACATTACACTGCTACTGAAAGTGGTACAAGAATGAACACAGGTTGAAATTGGCAAATGTTGAACTTTTCCCATCAATTATTAGAGATTTGGATGTAATTGACACATTACAGATGTTTCTCATACTATTTCATATGGTACTTTTATTGTCAAATTTTTGTATTTTATAATTTCTAATTAATTGTAAACGCTAGCCATTTTGGCCTGTGAGTTTAATATCAGCCATTCTGAAATGAGTGTTGTAGCCCACTTAACCCATTAAACAGAGAAATGCAACTAGGGTACTTGTTAAATTATTGGGCCACAAAACTCTGAAAGGATGGATTACTGAAAGGTACATGCTTCAAATGGTCAGGGACAATTTCTGCTTCTGGGAACTGCTGTTACAGCACTGAAAGAGAAAATGAATAAAAACCTAAATTTTAACAAAGCTGTCACGTCAATATGCACTCTGAAGAGCTAGAGCAGCTACCCGATGTCCTGGCTATGCTGCTTGTACTTCTTTCTTGCTGTAAGTAGGATGACCATTTTGATGATTACTTTGGTTCAATTGCTTTAGGCATATTTTGGGAACAGAAAAAGAGTCAAAAAAATTGTATTTATATAGCACCTTACAAGTCCTCAGAACCTCCCAAAGCGCTTCAAAGCTATTTTAGAAATGCAGCCACTGTTGTTACAGCAGTTTGTGCACAGCAAGGTCTCACAAACAGCAATGAGATAACAACCAGTTAATCTGCTTTTTGGTGGTGTTGGTTGGGGATGAATGTTGGTCAGATACTGGGAGAACTCCCCTGCTCTTCTTTGAATGTCATGGGACCTTTTAGGTCGACCTGAACACATTCTTGGTTTAATGTCTCATCTGAAAAATGCCACCTCTGACAATGCAGCACTCCTTTAGTACTGCACTGAGGTGTCAGTCTAGATTATGTGCTCAAGTCCTGAAACCCACAACTTTCTAGACTCAGAGGTAAGAGTGATACCTATTGAATAACTACAACTCCCAAGAGCTGTTGGAACTTCAGTCATTAAACTGAAGCCTTGTATTAAGATGCATTACTTGATAGTATCTGTTCACAGCATTTAGCCCTCAGTTTTGTTTGCCTGGATTCTCTAATTCTGATATTATGACTCTGTAATGCAGTAAATAATTTAACAGAAAAGGTTGTTAACATGTTCAGCTAAACCCATGTGCCTTTTCCATTTTCTTTGTACAAGTTCGTTGTGATCTTCAACTTTCAATGGGTTGGGGAAGGGGGTTAAAGGAGCTGTAAAAAGAGAGCACAAACTGCACACATACTGTATCTCATTCACCTTTATTGTGTAGCAGGATCCTATTTTTGCACTATAAATGAAGTTGATGAGAAGCAAACACTTGTTTCTGGCTTAACTTAATACGGAGCAGGATTTTGCTCCACAGTAAGTGAACTGAGTCTCGTTACATCTAATGCTTTGTTTCCCATATATTATCCTGACCTATTGGTTCAGTGGAACAGAATATACTGTTACTACTGCATCAATTGTAGCTCTGCATGCCTCCTCATAAGTCAGTGAGCTCAGCTCCAGAACTGTCCTACTTGTAATTCTGTGTTCTTTCCAATACTAAAATGTAATTTTGTGGAAGCAACTGCATGCAAGACCTACATTTGGGTCTCGCCAATGCTATATGGGACATTATTACTTGGACAGACGTGAACTATAAACTGTTTGGCTTGTCAGGAAAGAGATTAAAATGATCATTACAGGTCCACCACACAGGCCTATACAACAGGGTGACTGAATTATTTTTCTTCCCCTATTCTCTTCTGTCCTGACCTTACTGGATTACCCAGTGACAGAGTGGGAGACCTATTCCAGCTTGTGTCCTTTGAGAAGACCAATAGAGGTGAATGATAATGGCCCAGTGACACTTCTTTCACCCCTCTGTACTAATGTCCTTTTTAAAGACTGGAATTCTATGGCTATTATCCAAATTCTACTATTACTTGTTCCAAAGGCTGCAGAATAGTTTAGGCACAGTAGATTGTATTCAATTTCTTTATTTCTCTCAGATGCACTCCATTAGGTCCAATCCTTTTATGAACCTTCAATTATTCATTTTCATGAATAGTAACCATATCTTTGCTCATCTGTTTTTCTAAAAATCTTCTCTATGGATCCCCAATCGTTCAGTTGATGGATTAATGTTGCAGCTTCTACTCACCAGTGCTCCAGCTGGGCCTAGGCTTTTGAGGAATACTAGGACGTCCCACATTGCTGGGCTTGAGAATTTGAGGTGGGGTTTTTGGACTGGTAGGTGTGGTGGAGGAACTTTTAGGTTTCACCGTTTCTGTCTTTGGTTCAGGTTTTGTAAGTTTTTCCGGTGAAGTCAAGCCTGTATCTCCTTTTTGGATTTGTTGGCTTCTGGCTACCATAATGAGACAAAAAGCATAGAAAAGAATGTAATTTTAAGAAAGCATTAAAGTTAAATTAAATTGTACTTTATATTGGGTGTTCTTTTACAAAGAAAACAAAACAAAGGTCTGGGATATAGAATGTGTGAAATAATTTCAATGTCTTTAGCAATCCGTGTCTTTCCTGACCCAGGAAAGAACGAGTCTTGATTTATTCTACAAATACTATTAAAAAAAAATCTGACTACAATGTTGTCCATAGGTTAAAGTGCTCAACAGCAGGTCAGATGCTTAGGATCAAAGTACAAAGGTATTCATGAGCATTGTTTCTGCGACTCTGAACACAAAGTTTTAGAATACATCAGAAAACCGTTGTCGAAACAGGAAAAGGGTTGGTACTGTTATCATGTCTGTTGTGCTAACAATGCAGGTCTAATATCATCCCTATTATTAACCAGCTTTCCACTTAAACAACTAGTTTTGTGAATTTTACAGCATTTTCAAAAAGTAAACGAAGATATTGTGCTGGTATTCTGGAATGCAGAGGGGTGCACAATACCTAAAGACTTACATTTATATAGCGCCTTTCACGACCACCGGGCATCTCAAAGCGCTTTACTTTTTGAAGTGTAGTCACTGTTGTAATGTGAGATATTTATCCCTCAACCAACATAACAAACAAAATACTTAAGGCAACAGTTAGGGTGGGTGTCTGTTCAATGGAAAGTCCTACAGCCCTACTCCTTTATAAGGAGTATCAATATTGCATTTTTATGATTCTGGAATTTTCTTCAATTAGGTAACTGCACGTCACTGTATAAAAAGCGTTTTGGAACTGTTTGAGAGATGTAATATGTTTTTCTTGTGGTGGAAGACAAAAATTATATAATTTTTTTCATCCATTCTCGAGATGTGGGTGTTGCTGGCAAGGCCGGCATTTATTGCCCATCTCTAGTTGCCCTTGAGAAGGTGGTGGTGAGCCACCTTCTTGAGTCGCTGCAGTCCATGTGGTGAAGGTACTCCCACAATGCTGTTAGGTAGGGAATAATTCCTGAATTCTTTGCCACATATCCGAAATGTATTTAATGATAGATAGGCTTTGAATTAGCAATCAGGAATTTGATGACTTTTTTGGATGCATATTCCTCCTCCAATCTGTACCCAGGTCTGTGGCCATCACAAAATTTGGCCATCTACTCACCATCCAGGCACATAGCAGGTGTGTCATCTTTTGGCGCGGTTTGCAATTGGGATGGAACCCTTGCTGCTCAAAAATGTGTTCACCCGGCAATAATGGGTTACTTGTCAACACGGCAGTCTTTACACAGACAGTGGTCTGGATTTTGCACTCAGCGGTGAAGGAACGACTTTTGCCGTTCACCTCGCGTACAGTTGCCCAGAGATGTTTCGCGGGCTTGTCAGCGGGGCTTTCCACTAATCTGCCGACTGTTTCAGTGCAGCGGCCTCTCCAGGGGATCTGTGGCGTCGTGAACAGGGAAAGCAACAGCAAGACACTTCAACCAATCAGATTGAAGTATCCTCACTGAGATACGCAGACTGCAAACCAGGAAGAAAACCGGAAAGATAAATTACATTTAAATCCATTCACATGAAGTGAAATAAAGATTGGGAAATACAGGTGTGATTAAGGGAGAGAGATAAAAGAGACAAACAGAAAAAGTGAATTTTGTAAAACTTTTTATTTAAAAAAAATCTGCAACATTCATTTTCTTTGGAGGGAATGAGACTCCACACCTGTAAAATTAATTTTTCAGGGCCAGAGAGGTTGTTCAGCAGTAATTACCACTTGTTATGCTGTTAAATACTCATTTACTCCTAAATGCCCCAGCCCTAACTTTATCAGCCATCTTTAGTGCGGAACAATGGGCAAGTTCACGCCATTACAGTGATTTCAGTGTCGAGTCTATCGGCGAGGATTGGAACAGCACACCCTGTGGAGGAGCAGGGTATCTCTGACAGCAACTTCTGGATTTCTGCGTTTAACTGCACATGTGCGGAAGCCAGAAGTTGCTGTCAGAGTTACCCTGTAGTAACGGTGAGCCCGGATAGTCTCGCCGTTATCATTACCGCAAAATCCGGGCCATTATGCTTCTATGCCGCCCTAACGTTAGTATCCTTCTGACACAGATGATGACATATTTTGAGAAGTATGGTACCGAGTCGGTATACAAAGTAAAAGAAAGACTTGCATTTATATAGCGCCTTTCACGATCACCGGGCGTCTCAAAGTGCTTTACAGCCAATTAAGTACTTTTGGAGTGTAGTCACTGTTGTAATGTGGGAAACGTGGCCGCCAATTTGCGCACAACAAGTTCCCACAAACAGCAATGTGATAACGACCAGATAATCTGTTTTTGTTATGTTGATTGAGGGATAAATATTGGTCAGGACACTGGGGATAACTCCCCTGCTCTTCTTCGAAATAGTGCCGTGGGATCTTTTACGTCTACCTGCGAGAGCAGACAGGGCCTCGGTTTAACGTCTCATCCAAAAGACGGCACCTTCAACAGTGCAGCACTCCCTCAGCACTGCACTGGAGTGTCAGCCTAGAAAGTAAACTATATGAAGACAGAGACCATGGTTTTGGGCATCTTCCTCCTCCTCTGGATTTAAAGAGCAGTTTGATCAGCTAGTAACAGAGTACTTCAAAAGGTACAGATCGCTAGCAACATGACTTCTCAATATACAGTCAGTTTTCCTGATTCTTGCATATAAACATATAAATAGTAAAAGGGTAGTCAAAGGAAGGGTGTGGCTGATTAGGGACCAAAAAGGTGATGATCTTGTGGAGGCAGAGTGTGTGGCTGAGGTACTAAATGAATACTTTGTATTGGTCTGCACTAAAGAATAGGATGCTGCTAATGTCAGTAAAAGAGGAGGTAAAAGAGAAATTGGATTGGAAAAAATAGGTAAAGAGTAGGTACTTAAAATGTTGGGGTGCTTGAAGTAGAAAAATCATCCAGTCCGGATGGGATGCATCCTAGGTTGCTGAAGGAAGTTAGGGTGGAGATAGCGGAGGCTCTGGCCACAATCATCTCATCCTCCTTGGGAGCAGTGCAGGGGGACTGCAAATGTTACATTCCCGTTTAGAAATGGGGAGGGAGACACACGAAGCAACAACAGTCCGATCAGCCTAACGTTGGTGGTGGGGAAACTGAGACAATAATCTGAGACAAAATTAATTATCACTTGGAAAAATGATTTAATAAATGACAGCCAGCACAGATTTGTTAAAGGCAAATCGTGATTGACTAACTTGATTGAGTTCTTAGGTGAAGTAATGTAGAGGGTTGATCATAAAATCCTAGAATAGTACAGCACAGAAGGAGGCCATTTGGCCCATTGACTCTTTCAAAAAGCAATCCAGTTAGTCCTACTACCCCACTCTTTCATTCACCTTTGATGAAAATAGTACAGTTGATGTTGTGTATATGGACTTTCAAAAGGTGCTTGATAAAGTACCACATAATAGACTTGTTAGCAAAATTGAAGCCCATGGGATTAAAGTGGCAGTGGCAGTGTGGATACAAAACTGGCCAAGAGCCAGAAAGCAGAGTGTAGTGGTGAACGGTTGTCTTTCAGACTGGAGGGAAGTATACAGTGATGTCCCCCAGGGATCAGTATTGGGACCACTGCTCTTCTTGATATATATGAATGACCTGGATTTGGGTATACAGGGCATAATTAAGTTTGCAGATGACACAAAATTCAGAAATTTAATAAACAGTGAGGAGGATAGTAACATACTTCAGGAGGACAGACTGGTGAAATGGGCAGATACATGGCAGATGCAATTTAACGTAGGGAAGTGTGAAGTGCTGCATTTTGATAGGAAGAATGAGGGGAGGTAATATAAACCAAATGGTACAATTTTAAAAGGTGTGCAGGAACATAGACACCTGAGAGTGTATGTACACAAGTCTTTGAAGATGGTAGGACAAGTTGAGAAGGCTGTTAAAAAATATGGGTTCATTGGATTTATAAATAGAGGCATAGAGTACCTTACGTTACGTTAAACCTTTATAAATCCTGCTGGAAAATTGCGTCCAATTCTGGGTACCGCACGTTAGGAAGAATGTTAGGCCTTGGAGAGGATACAGAGGGAATTTACAAGAATGGTACCGGGATGCGGGACTTCAGTTATGTGGAGAGACTAGAGAAGCTGGGGTTACTCTCCCTAGAGCAGGGAAGGTTAAGGGGAGATTTAATAGAGGTGTTCAAAGTCATTAAGAGTTTTGTTAAGGTGAATAAGGAGCAACTGTTTCCAGTGGCAGAAGGGTCAGTAACCAGAGGACGTAGATTTAAGATAATTGGGAAAAAAGAACCAGAGGCGAGATGAAGAGAAATTTTATGCAGCGAGTTATGATCTGGAATGCACTGGTTGTAAGGGTGGTGGAAGCAGATTCAATAATAACTTTCAAAAGGGAACTGGATAAATACTGGAAGAGGAATCATTTGCAGGGCTCTGGGGAAAGAGCAGGAGAATGGGACTAATTTAATCGCTTTTTCAAAAAGCCGGCATAGGCACGATGGGCTGAATGGTCTCCTTCTATGCTGCATCATTCTATGAAACGTGATGATTTAGCTCACTGGGGGTGAATTTCCTCTCTCACTTACTATTGTGTGCTTAGAATGAATATATCTGATTCTTATCCCACATGCTAACTTCTTGTGTGGCAGATATCCCACTTCCTTTGGAATGGCAAGCACCCAAAAATAAGTCTTAGATATTCCAACTCCATCAAGTAGGGAAGGAGTTACATAGGAACAGAAGTAGACCATTCAGCCCTCGAGTGAGTGCTGCCTTTCAGTTAGATCATGGCTGATCTGTACCCCAACTGCATTTACCCACCTTTGAGCCTTGATATCCTTACCCAACTAAATCTATTGCTCTCAGCTCTCAGTCTCGAAAATTTCAATGAGTTACCTCACACAGTGTCTTTTATTAATGATTGGCTCAAATTTGTGAACAGGTTTTCCCTGCTGTTGATGGAGCAAGACTCCTGCAGATGCTTCTCATCTCTTTACTTACCATTTTTAAAAAAAAAGGCTGTATTAGTGATTCGTAAGGCCATTTAACGACCCATGTTTGGGAGGGATGTTTGCCATTTCTTTTGAGGTATCAGCTAATTAGTGCACTATAGAACAACCCTGATACCCCTTTCATGATGTTGGGGTGCTATCAAACTGCACCCTTGAACTGGTGGAATAGGGTTTTCTTTCTAAATTTAATCTTGTTTGCCTAGGTTGATCGAGTAGCAAGAGGCATGATCCCAATGCCACCATGAGAAATGATCACTTACAAGTGCCCCCTTCTTTCATGGAGAACACCACTAATAAAATTGGCCAAGCCAAACTAAAAATGTGCGCATAGAATCAAAAGATAATCCGTTTATCACTGTTGATGAAACATGGCTGGAATTTTCTCTAGGGATGTGGGTGAGAAAGTGGGTTTCCCGCAGGCCCTGCCGACTTTAACGGCAGGGCTTGATTTGAATGCGAGGTCTCAAAATCCCACCTGCAGCCAGTCAGATTGAGAGGCTGGCTGGCTGCGGGCGTGTAGGCCTCAGAAGCGAGGGGCCAGTCCAGGGTAGGGGGGTTGGCATTGGGGCGGGATAGGATTGGCAGGGGTCGGGGGAGGGGAGGGTGGGGAGGCAATCGGTCCGGGATCGGGGGGGGGAAGGATCGATAGGGGTCGGGGGAGAGGATCGGCCAAGGTCAGGGATTGTGGGGGGGGGGGAGGGGGTGGTTGCTGAGATTGGCCAGGGGTCTGTGTGGCGGGGTGGGGGGGGGGGGGGGGGGAGGAATGAGAGGATCGTAACCGGCCACTGGATGATTGTGGCCAGCCTCATCATCCTCACTGGGTTGGGGAGGGGGGAGGCGATCAGAGGCCTTGTGAGGGGGTCTCCGATCGCAGGGGGTGGGTATGGTCGGGACCCTGGATCCAGGAGGTAGATATAAAGCTATTTACTTCCTGGATGCAGCAGTTCTCGCCTCAGTTTAACTGCCGGGTTTCACGAATTGTGTGAAACCCATCCACAGGCAGTTAAACACAAAATTGATGGGGAAAAGCGGCTTCCAGCCTCATTACAATATTTAAATTGAGGTAATGCCCCCTGGGAGCGGGTTGGTCACCCATCCCGCCTCCGGCAAAACTGGAAGTGGGCGGGTTGGAGGCGGGATCAGATCGGGAATCCCATTTTTTACACTTTAACTGCCCCCACCCTCCAAACCACCCGTTTTTTTAGGGGAAAATTCCGGCCGATGTGTCCTGCAGTGCTCGCTGGTCGCAGAGTGCTTCAAGTGAACCGGTTGCCACTGCATGATCCTGTTCCAAGATTACCCGGGCACGTACAAAGCCTTGAATGAGAGGCAAGCTGTCGGAGCATTCGCTCTGTCGATCCTGGACCTGTGGATGGAGGTTTCTGCTAGGCCCAGGGGCAGACCGACCAGGAGGTTTTCGGATCTGCTCGCCTCTGTGTACCGGTTGACCAAAGATGAGAAGCGTGAGAGAAAATGCAGCCACAAATTAAGAAGCAGCCCTTTCAGGAAAAGAAAGAGGGTCTGCCACCTGAAGCATTGCATGCAGATGAGAGACTGATTCTTCTTGGCCACAAAATAGGCATGCAGCCTGAGTGTGTTATTAAAATGGATCAAATGAATATTAGAAGTCACGGCACTGTGCAATGCTCTCCATCCTAGGTTCCCAGTGGTGCCACGGTGGAGTCTGGAAAGAGGGCTTTCCCCTGGTGACGCTCGTCCCCGCCGGTTGGTAGAATGTTCCACCATGGTGTCTCCGGGTGGAAGACGAGTGTGGAGAAATGAAGAGTGTGTAGCAGCAAGGTATATAGGAAATCTCTCCATGCATAATGGAATAGTGGGATAGGGATTGAAGTCCCTTGTGGAACTGTTTGATAAAGAGCAGTTCTGAGGCTCTGCAGAATCAGTTTCACCTTTAAGATGGCGAATTTATCAATTTCCTACCAACTAATAGGTCAGGTCTGATGTTACTAGATCTTTGACATGGCAGGACCTTCTTTCTTTCAAAGCAGATGAGAAACCAACATTTTTATTTTCTCTTATTTCAGTAAGTCTGATGAGCTCTGATCATTTATAGTATAATATACTTGGGATCAGGCCTAAATACAGAAACTAAGCAAGAGCAATAGGAGATGATATGCACGGCTCCATATCACATGGTTGTAAGGAGTAAGAGCCAAACTGAGATGCTACACTACACTTGCCATACACCTGTGCACTTGCTGTAGGGCTGAGGTAGGTTTGGCAATTTGTACATGTTCTCTGATTCAACTGATTCTACACTTGAGTGGACTGTAGCCATGACTGGGAGCACCACTGAATCCAACCACCTGCCAGACCTCCTAGATACTTTGTGGGGAAACAGGGACTGAGAAGTTGGAGGGTTTTTACACTGGGGCTGCATCTATGTTCACCTCCTCTCTATTATTGGTCCTTCTACCGCCTGCAAAGTTTTGCTGTCAGAAATTGAGAGTAATTTTTTATCTTGTCATGTGCATGTGGACTAGGACTTTGAATAAGTTTAATTCTAGTGGTCACATTAGCTTCCTCAATCCTATCACTGAATAAGATCGGTCAGCTTCTAGTTAGTGACTCCAATGCAAGTACTTTTGCATGCATTTTTGTTGTGATTGCAACCTTATCTTACACACTTTTTGTTGTTACCATCAATACCAATCTCATTCTTATCCATGGAACTGTCCTTTTCTTAAAAGATAAAACAGAAAATCAGCAGTATTTGAAAAATTAGCAGCCATCTACTTTTCTTAGAATACAATGCACAAAAATTAAATAAGTTGGGCACAGTGATTTCTAATACAAACCTAATGAAAAATAATTACAATTCTGTGTATAATATTAGTAAAGTAAAATGGCAGCCATGTTATATAGGTGTGAAAACTGACGAGCTTAACACACGCTCTCTCATGACACCGGTAGATCGTACTTGTGCTCACCTCTACTAGTTTCATCTAGTCGGTCTGTACTTGACACATTTTCATATAACTCCTTGCTTCCAGCTTCATTTTCAAGTTTCTGAGGAGAAGACAACAAAATTGAAGAAATCCTAATAGTCAAACCGTTAAACCCGTTTCTTAATAGCAGATACTAGCGATCTCTGTTCTTGGGACTGATACAAAAGTACGAGTGTTTATTAGATTACTGTTTGAGAACCAAGTTATATTTTTAAATGTGCTTTTGGCACTATTCGAACAGCTGCTCCCAAATCTGCATTTGAAACTTACAAAATGTTGTAAATACTTTGTTACAATGTGAGATTTCTACCTTTCTTAAAAATTCTCATGCAAAATGCAAGTCAGCTTCAAAAGGCAAGCCCACACTTGACCTTTTGCACAAAGTACAGGAAACTTTGTGATATCCGGCACCGACAGGACCGGCGTGTTGCCGATCTGTCAAAACTGCCGGACATACAAAGTTAATGTTGAAGCATACAGAGGTTTTCATCTCCATATCTGACAACAAACACTGTTGCTTAGCAACAGCTTCTAAAGAGTCGGCTGCAGCTGCAAGTGTCTCTAGCTGAAGCTGTTGCTATAGCTACAGACCTTGCAGTGGCTGACTGGGAAAAAAAAAGAACAAGATCTAAAAAAAAGCTTACAGAAAACGGCTCCTGATTTTTGCCGTTAGATCGAGTATTCCGGACATACAACCTCCGGATAAACCAAAGTTTCCTGTAACTGGGATAGTGTGACACTGGGTGAATAATGAATTCTTCCTTGAGGTACACAAGGGAAAAGGCACAGGTTGCATAGTGTACACTCCCAATCTCTTTGAATCAGAAAATCACACTGACAGACTATATACATCAGGCCAAATAAACAAAATGAGGCTTATTAAAAAGTAAGTTCATGCAGAAACAAGGGCAAATCAGCAGATATGACCGATTTCAGTACTTCACTTAACTCTATATCATTTGTTACAAAACCACAGTACAAACTATTAGTAGTTATTTTCTGTACTGTTTAACCATGAGTCAATGAAAAAAGGCATTGTGTGACAAATGAACCCTATGGAGCCCTCAATAAGTTCCTAACCTGTATAACGACACAGCAAAATGGAAACTGAAGAATAATGGTCACCAATCCGGTTTTATGTCTCTTTTTCATATTCCAACTGCTACAAAGGAAGATTAAAAAGTTGTCCGCTATAATTAATAAAAACTATCACTCTAAATAGATTTCAAAGTTATCAGGGCAACCTCTCAGGTATAGAGCTAACAATCAAAATCAGCCTCAAAGACAGCTATACCATGGCAGTTGAATAGCAATTCACACCTCCAATGCTTCAGTATAATCCAATTAATGTATTAAGAAGGCACAGACACGAGATCGCTATCTGACCAAAGTACCTGATTTGCAGCTTGCAGATAGCATTATTCCAGCACTATCTTATAATGGGTTTGAGTTTCCGCTTGTTTATAGCTGTGCAATCCGGGCGGAATCAGTCGAATCAGAGTAAAATATTGGGAAATTTTAAACATAAATGAGTTAACCCCAAAACCACTTATGCTTGTGTTTGCCGCAATCCTTTACGCTGGTTTGCGATTCAATTTGCCAGAATTGGGCCCCATCCTCAAAATTGGCCACACCCCCAGGTCAAGGGATTCCGCCGGTTCGGGAAGGCTGTTCAATTGCGCTCATTTTCTTAGGCGCACAGGCATTAGTAGGCATGTTTTAAAAGATTTTCCATATCAAAAAATATTTAATTTACTAAGAAACTGACTAGTTGTGGTGATTATTCTTGTTTTATAAGAAGCATTGTAATTGGTTGCCTGTTTTCCTGCCTTGAGATATATGCTGTAAACTTATTGGTTAGTTGATTCCATGTGACCTGTGGTGGCCATCTTAAATTCAGTTTTCTACAGTTTGGTTGAGACTGGGTGCTCAACATGTACTGCTGGTTTTTTAAGGTTAATAAAGCCTAGCTTTTGAAAGGCAATCTACTCTTTATTTCAATTTATTAACCTTTTGCTATAATGGAACGATATCTTCGACCGGAACGATTTAATGCTGACCCTAATTCTGCAGGAGTGGATGATCAATGGAAACATTGGTATCGTACATTTAAAAACTTTTTGGGTGTGTTGGATCAGCAATCTCTAAAGAAGTTGGATATACTAATCAACTACATTGCCCCGGATGTGTATAAGTATATTTTGGACTGTGAAACTTATGAATTGGCTATTGCTACGTTGGAAATTTTTTTTGTTAAACCCAAAAATGAGGTATTTGCACGTCACCTTTTATCTGCCCGTAGGCAGCAGGCGGGAGAATCCTTGGATGCTGATTTACAAGCACTCCGGCGCCTTGGTGCTAACTGTAATTATAAGGCCGTGTCTGCAGAAGAACATAGGGAAGAGTCGGTACGGGATGCATTTATTAATGGATTACTGTCTAGATCAATTCGTCAGCGGTTATTAGAAAATAAGATCTTGGATCTTAAGAGTGCTTTTGAGCAAGCCTCTACATTGGATTTGGCTCAGAGAAGTTCGGATTCTTATGCTCTTTTTGATCGGCCTGCGACCGTGGTTTCGGCAGTTCCGGATGAAAGGGAGTTACGTGGATTTAATAGGAGTGGTTTGCCAGATTCCGAAACAGTTTCTACTTCGGCAGCTGTTGCCTCTAGGATTCAGAAGTGTTATTTTTGCGGGAACGCCCGGCACCCCCGTCTGAAGTGCCCTGCCCGGGAGGCTGTGTGTAGTAAATGCGGCAAGGGAGGTCATTACGCACGTGTTTGCAAATCGGTTGCCTCCTCTGCGACCATTCAGCCTTTAGATAGGGCGTTTATTGCATCAGTTTCTGCCGCCTTTTCCCATGGCCTAAACAAAGCTATAGTTATGGCCCAAGTTAATGGGTTAGAAGTGAAGGCCCTTATAGATACGGGCAGTACTGAGAGCTTTATAAGTCTTCAGTTTGTGAGGGAGAAGCGTTTGAAAATTTCGCCTGTTTCCTATCAGGTGTGTATGGCTCAGACGACTCTCACCTCACAAGTAGCTGGTTGTTGCCTTGTGAAATTAATTCTCCTAGGTAATACATATACTGATATACGCCTATCCGTTCTGCCTAATCTCTGTGCGGACATTTTGATTGGTCATAATGTGCTTCAATTACATGAGTCCCTCAGTCTTTCTTTCGGAGGAACCAAGCCACCTTTGTCTATTTGTGGATTAACTTCTTTATTCATTTCTCCATTATCACTTTTTTCCAATTTGATGCCGGATTGTAAGCCAATTGCTACCAAGTCAAGAAGGTATAGCAGTCAGGATAAAGAATTTATTAATTCTGAAGTTCAACGTCTTTTATCGGAAGGAATCATTGAACCTAGTTTTTCGCCCTGGCGGGCACAGGTAGTTGTCACCACTAATGAGAGACATAAGAAGCGAATGGTGATAGACTACTCTCAAACTATTAACAGGTATACTCAATTAGATGCGTACCCCCTGCCTAAGATTGATGAGCTTATCAATAAAGTATCTCAATATAAGGTTTTTAGCACTATTGATCTAAAGAGTGCTTATCATCAGATTCCTATCGCTAAGAGGGACAAACCATATACGGCCTTTGAAGCTGGCGGAAAGCTGTACCAGTTTTGCCGAGTACCATTCGGTGTTACTAACGGTGTCGCCTGTTTTCAACGGGCAATGGATGCCTTTATAAGTGATAATTCTCTCTCTGACACCTTCTCATATTTAGATGACATCACGGTGTGTGGCAAATCAAGGGTGGAGCACGATTTTAATCTAGAAAGATTCCTTCAAGTTGCGGAAAAAGTTGGCTTAACTTTCAATAAAGAGAAGTGTATCTTTTCGACCATCGAGGTAAATTTACTGGGGCATATTATCTCGGGAGACAAGATTAAACCAGATCCAGAATGGCTGCGACCACTGATTGATTTACCTTGCCCTACTAATTCTAAGGCCTTGCAACGAGTTGTTGGACTGTTTTCTTATTATTCTAATTGGATTGCAAACTTCTCGCAGAAGATCCGGCCCCTTATTCGGGTTACAACATATCCTCTATCATGGGAGGCCAGGATGTGTTTTGATCATCTTAAAAAGGATATCCTTGGAGCAGTTGTGCATTCTATTGATGAGCAGGTTCCCTTTGTGATTGAGACGGACGCTTCCGATTTTGCAATTGGGGCTACCCTGAACCAAAATGGAAGACCTGTGGCCTTTTTCTCACGTACTCTGAGCAATAGTGAGCAGAGACATTCATCAATAGAGAAAGAGGCGTACGCAATAGTAGAAGCATTGCGTAACTGGAGACATTATTTATCTGGGCGACATTTTACGTTAGTAACTGACCAAAAATCTGTGTCCTTCATGTTTGATGTCAAACATTTCGGAAAGATTAAGAATGATAAAATAACGAGGTGGAGGATCAAGTTGGCATGCTACCATTTCGATATAGTCTATCGTCCGGGGAAGGATAATGTTGCCGCTGATGCGCTGTCGAGGGCTTATTGTTCTGTGCTTCACGGAGATACGCTTATTAATCTTCATAATGCTTTGTGCCATCCTGGTGTTACGAGGATGATACACTTCGTACGCAGTAAGAATTTGCCCTTTTCAGTTGAAGACGTCAAGCGGATGACTTCGTCATGCTGTCTGCGCCCGGTGTAAACCGAATTTCTTTAAGCCTCAACGAGCTCATCTTATAAAGGCTACTTCTCCCTTTGAACGCCTGAGCGTTGATTTTAAGGGGCCTCTTCCTTCAACGACTCAGAATCGATATATATTTACTGTTGTGGATGAGTTTTCAAGGTTCCCTTTTGCTTTTCCTTGTGCAGATGTATCAGCTGCTACAGTTATTAAATGTCTGACTCAACTTTTTGTCATCTTTGGGATGCCTGCGTATATCCATTCGGATCAGGGAAGTTCTTTTATGGCTTCCCAGTTGAAGGAATACCTTCAGAGTCGGGGAATTTCTACTAGCAGAACTACCCCGTATAATCCCCAGGGTAATGGACAGTGCGAACGATACAATGGGGTGATCTGGAAGGCAGTTATGTTGGCTTTGACATCCCGGAACCTTAAGAATACACAGTGGGAAATGGTACGGCCTGATGCCCTGCATTCCATTAGATCATTGCTTTCAACGGCTACTAATGTGACCCCCCATGAAAGGCTCTTCAACTATCCGCGGAGATCCACTACGGGATATTCGGTACCTTCAGAATCACAGAAACTCTACAGTGTAGATAGAGGCCATTTCGGCCCATCGAGCCTGCACCGACACATATCCCACCCGATCCCCGTAACCCCTACACCAACACATATCCCACCCTATCCCCGTAACCCCACGTATTTAATCCCCCTCATGGCTTACTATGCAGGGACCTGTGCTGCTCCGACGCCATGTTAGACTGTCAAAGTATGATCCTTTAGTGGAGGAGGTGGAGCTATTGGAGGCAAATTCTCAATATGCTCATATTCGGTTCCAAGATGGGAAAGAAAGTACGGTTTCAGTTAAAGACTTAGCTCCTTGTGGTGGCCAGCCCTCTTCTGAGGACATTAACAATAGCCATAATTCAGATAATGTTGATGTCGTCACAGATACTACGAACATTTCCAATCCTATTGCAGACACTTACAATTCTCTTAGTCTGCCCCCGATGGATGTTCATGACCCTCCCAGTCTACCTTCTAATGGGACTTCCAATCCGGAAACCGTTGATAATCGGGATATTGATAGCCTCCCTGCAGAAGATATTTCTGTGTCTCCTGGTGTGGGAGGGCAAGGAACTCCACCAAGGCTAAGAAGGTCGACACGAACAAGATATCCGGTCGACCGATTAAAAATGGACTTTTAAAATAATTAATAATTTAATAGTAAAATTTTAAAATTGTTGAAGGCATTATACATGTATTGCTCTAGTCATAAATAACTAATTGTAAACTGTAAAGGCTACCTAGGTTGAAGTATATTTTAAAAGGAGGGGTGAATGTGGTGATTATTCTTGTTTTATAATAAGCATTGTAATTGGTTGCCTGTTTTCCTACCTTGAGATATATGCTGTAAACTTATTGGTTAGTTGATTCCATGTGACCTGTGGTGGCCATCTTAAATTCAGCTTTCTATAGTTTGGTTGAGACTGGGTGCTCAACATGTACTGCTGTTTTTTTAAGGTTAATAAAGTCTAGCTTTTGAAAGGCAATCTACTCTTTATTTCACTAGTGTACACCAATGAAACTATTAAATGATTCAGTATCATTTTTTTTAAAAGTCATTTTCAGTGATTTTAAATCCGTTTACCTCAGGTGGAGAACTGGACACCCTTATTAAAAACTTATTCTCGGTGATAAGCCCATTTTCGGCTGTATTAATAAACCTGCACCAGGTTACCACTCTTGAATACATCAAGGGATACTTTTTAATGGAAAGGAAAAAAGAAACAATTACATTCTATTACGCTGCCTGATTGTGTTGGTTCATGGAATATTTTACGTGTGAATATGCAAATTAATTTTAGAGTCATAGGGGGATAAATTCAGTATCGCCCCGCTTGGGGCGCTAGTATTGGCGGTACGCAAAGTTTAGCGCCAGGCGCAACTTATCGCCACCTTGAGTGATATTGGATTGCAGTGCCCCTGAAGGTGATTGCGGCGCTAAATCAGGCGCTGCATGGTACTTTTAAGGCGCTAACCCGGCGGCGTTACTCAATTTCTCGGCGGCCGGGCGCAGCGCAGGTGCTGTCAATAATCGATTTCCCCGAGACACGCTGGCGCCGGCCAGCTCTTAAAGGGGCGGGTCAATTAACATCAGCAGCCACACTCTACGCCTTGTAGGCCTCAAAATCGGCGGTGACCTACCTGTGGCGTTCAAAACTTCCAAGACATGGAGAGGGTCAGGCAGAGAGCGGAGCGCTTTAGCGATGGGGCATTGGATGATCTGGTTGGCGCAGTGGAGCGCCGGCGAGCTGTGCTGTACCCCGAGAATGGCAGGAGGCCTCATCAGAGCGAATACCGCAGAGCTTGGAGGGATGTTGCCCAAAGAGTCACCTCCAGCAGCGTGGTGCCCAGGACTCCTGTGCAATGCAGGAAGAAGTTCAACGACCTCACTCGGGTCGTTAGGGTGAGTGCCTTTTTCACATTCATCTTCATCCCTCCATCTGCACCTGACTTTATGGCCAGAGGGTGCGCGAAGTCCCAATGGCCATCTGCCAGCCAGCACACATGGCCTTTCTGGAAACACACACGCACATTCAGCTCAGTGCATAATGTAAGAGCTATTCTACCATGGGGGGCATGTAATGTCAGCTCAGGGCAGCATGTTTCATCACTTTCCGTCCTTTCTCCTGCAGGCCAAGCTGGCCAGGAACCGTAGGGAGCAGCTTCGTACCGGAGGAGGCCGGCCTCACCTGCAGACCCTCACAGACCTCGAGGAGTGAGTCCACCAGATTGTTGGAAGCCGGATGAGTGGTCTTGTCACCTCTGGAGCTACCGACCCTATTGTGCACAGCGATGGTAAGGTCATCACCTTTTTGAGCTCTCTCCTTCCACTTGTTCCCCCCACCAGCAAGCTTTTTCACTTTGGACCCAAGTCAGTGCATTGCAGCACTCATGCATCCCTTGCTGCCATCCTGTCCTTTCGCTAAAGCCACTCTTCAACCTCCCTGCTTTCAGATGCTGCATCACCAGCTCGGGAGCCGGGCCCTCAAGCTGCCACTGCCACTGACTCCGGAGGCGACGAGCAGGAGGAAGCCAGACCATCCCTACCACCCTCAGGCGAGCCAGCCCCTCTGCAGACTGGGGAGACTACTTCCCTGGAGGGGAGCGGGGGGAATGCTCTGAGGAGGAACCAGTTCCAGGAACCAGCGGGCTGCAGCAACGCAAGGGGGGTAGGGAAGCTCGGGGGCCGTCTCCCTGGAGGGCGAGTCAGGCCGCGAGTGCTGCTGCACAGAGCGCAGAAGAGGTGCGTGCCCTCGCAGAAATGAGCGCCCAGGCTGGGCTGAGGCACACTGAGCTCATGGCTGCAGTGGCAAGGATGCCTGAATCCATCGAGACACTGGCAAGGAGTGTCCAAGACTTCGGCGCAGCACAGGCAAGGAGTGCGCAGGACTTCAGGACAGCACAGGAAAGGACTGTCCAGAGCTTCGGGACAGCACTGGAAAGGACTGTCCAGGGCTTCGGGACAGCACTGGAAAGGACTGTCCAGGGTTTCGGGACAGCACTGGAAAGGACTGTCCAGGGCCTCGGGACAGCACTGGAAAGGACTGTCCAGGGCTTCGGGGCAGCACTGGAAAGGACTGTCCAGGGCTTCACCGAAGCACTGGCACCTGCCACGCAACTGCTGAGTGCTGCCACGCAGTCACTCGCTGGTCTAATGCAGACGCAGATTGAGGCCACGCGACCACTGACTGCTGCCACCCTCACTGGATCAGGCAGGATTACCCGGGGCCCTTGCACCACCACAGCAGGCCAGCAATCTGTGGACCATCCGATTGCTGCGCATGCTGCGGTGCTGCCCCGTGTGCCAGTGTGTCAGCCGACCAGGGAGCTGCTGTCCATTCTCAGGATGACAGCATTCCTGATGCCACCGCTGGCACGTCTCCACTGCAGCTGCCACCACCTGCAGGACAGACTGTTTCCACCCATGCACAGATGGACCAGTCAGCAGCCGGGCCCTCCAGGCCCAGAGGTCGTCCAGGCCGTCCCTCAGGGGCATCTGCGCTTTCGGACAGTCAGCAGGCCTCCCCCAGCCTTGCTGCAGCCACTGGGGTCCCATTACGGAGGAGCTGCAGGGAGGGAAGGGGCCAATCTCGCAAGAGAAGCAGATCACCATCAAGGGGGAAAGAGTAGAAGGTGCTGCTGAAACGACTTATTTGTAGAAATCAAGGCCGAGGATGCTGGTCTGAATGTTAGTTATGTTCTGGATAGTCTCCCGGGTGTGCGAGTGCCTTATGTGTCAGTGTGTTAGTTTTGCTTTCGGTTGCCATTGCTTTGTCTTGTTGGAAGGAAGCATATTTTGTACAATAAAAAACTTTCTTTATTTACAATGGCCATGTCTGCTATTTACATGCATTTTGCCCTTCACAGGCTTTGGGGTATCAGAACGGTTCCATTCGTCTTCTTGGAATGTCAGCATGCATTCCGTGAGAGGGGCCTAGAAGTGACTTCTGATCAGCCTCTGACGGACGACCCTTCCAGTTTGTGCCTCCCTCCCATCATGGTCCTGCTCCTCCTCCTCCGCTGGTGCTTCAATGTCTGGTGGCATTGGCTGGGTCCGTAGGATAGCGAGGTTATGGAGCATGCAACATACAACCACGAAGTGGGAGACTCACTCATGCGAGTATTGCAGGGCTCCTCCGGAATGGTCCAGACAGCGGAACCGCTGCTTCAGCACGCAGATTGTGTGCTCCACAATGTTCCTCGTCACCTGATGGCTCGCATTGTAGCGTTCTTCAGCAGGGGTGCTGGGCGAACGGAGCGGGGTCATCAGCCACAGGCACAGAGGATAGCCCTTGTCCCCGAGAAGCCAGCCTCCTGGGTGAGCTGGGGCCTCAAAGGTCTGCAACAGAAGTCTGGCGCAGGATGAAGGCGTCATGGCTGCTGCCTGGGAACTGTGCATTCACTGCGAGGATCAGCTGTCGGTGGTCACAGACGAGCTGGACATTCAAGGAATGGAACCCCTTGCGGTTGCGGAACTCCTCCGGATTCAATACAGGCGCCCGCAAAGCCACGTGCGTGCAGTCAATGGCACCCTGCACCATGGGGAAGTCCGTTATTGCTGCGAAGCCCTCTGCGCGCTCCCGCTGCTTGTCCGGGGTCATTGGGAAGGAGATGTACTGCCGCCTCTTTTTAAACAGGTCATCAGTCACTTGATGGATGCAGTAATGCACCGCAAACTGCGAGATGTTGGCTATGTCCCCAGTTGCGGCCTGAAAGGAGCCGCTTGCGTAGAAATTTAGGGCAACAGTCATCTTCACAGCCACCGACAGAGATGTCCTGCACCTTATCTGAGGCTGCAGATCTAGCTGAAGCAGGTGGCACAGCTCAGTCACCACCTCCTTTCTAAAGCGCAGCCTTCTGATACACTGCTCCTCCGACATGTTCAAGTAGGAAAACTGCTGTCAGAAAACCCTGGCAGCGTAAGGTCTGGTGTGGCGACGTCTGTTGGCCCTCCTCCGTCTGGCCAGGCCTGCCCCTCTCTCCCTGCGTCTGTGCCCTTTCCAGATGATTTAGCAGCAGGACGTTCCCCTCCAATGCAGCCCCATAATAAGTGCGCACAGAAAGTCTCCCCGTTTGATATGCTCACCAACAGCAAGGTGATGGTCAGAAGGCTGAAGTTCTTCTGCCAGCGCTGGCTCAGTGGTGAAATGGCTCTCAGTGTGCAGCTCAGCAACTCTCTCTAAAACTCAAAGAAGTTGTGCTCCAAAAATGGCTGCCGCTTTTATACCACAGTAGTCCCCTTTAAAGAATGCCCCCCCCCCCCCCCAGCAACTGGGGAGCGTTCCAGGTAAGCTGTCCTTATTAGCGCCAGGCGGAACGGAGGGGTACACCACTGAATTTCTGGTCCGGGGTGCCCAAAAGGCGTTGCACGCTGAAATTACTTCATGATCTGCCTGCGCCCGTGAGCGGGCGCTAAGGTTTAGCGCCGGCGCAAAATGTCCGCTCAATATGGGAGGAGGCGCAGGGTTCGTTGCGCCCGGGCGCTAGTTGGTTACCGCCCCACTTCTCGGCCTCTTTAGGCGCTAATGGGTGGCGCAACAAACCGAATTTCTCCCCCCTAGAGTTATACAGCACAGAAAGAGGCCCTTCGGCCCATCGTGTCTGCGTCGGCCATCAAGCCCTATCTATTCCAATCCCATTTTCCAGCACTTGGTCTGTAGCCTTGTATGCTATGGCGTTTCAAGTGCTCATCTAAGTGCTTCTTGAATGTTGTGAGGGTTCCTGCCTCTACCACCCTTTCAGGCAGTGAGTTCCAATTTCCAACCACCCTCTGGGTGAATTTTTTTCCCCCTCAAATCCCCTCTAAACCTCCTGCCCCTTACCTTGAAACTATGCCCCCTGGTTACTGACCCCTCTACTAAGGGGAAAAGTTCCTTTCTATCTACCCTATCTATGCCCCTCATAATTTTGTACACCTCAATCAGGTCCCCCCTCAGCCTTCTCTGCTCTAAGGAAAACAACCCCAGCCTGTCCAGTCTTTCTTCATAGCTGAAGCGCTCCAGCCCAGGTAACATCCTGGTGAATCGCCTCTGCACCCTTTCCAATGCAATCACATCCTTCCTATAGTGTGACGACCAGAACTGCACACAGTATTCCAGCTGTGGCCTAACTAGCGTTTTGTACAGCTCCATCATAACCTCCCTGCTCTTATGTTCTATGTCTCGGCTAATGAAGGCAAGTATCCCATATGCCTTCTTAACCACCTTATCCACCTGTCCTGTTGCCTTCAGGAATCTATGTACATGCACACCAAGGTCCCTCTGATCCTCTGTCCATCCTAGGGTCCTACCATTCATTGTGTATTCCCTTGCCTTGTTAGTCCTCCCAAAATGCATTACCTCACACTTTTCAGGGTTAAATTCCATTTGCCACTGTTCTGCCCATCTGACCAACCCGTCTCAATCATCCTGTAGCCTGAGGCTTCCCTCCTCGCTATTTACCACTCCACCAATTTTCATGTCATCTGTGAACTTACTGATCATACCTCCTACATTCATATCTAAATCATTAATGTACACTACAAACAGCAAAGGACCCAGCACCGATCCCTGCGGTACACCACTGGACACAGGCTTCCAGTCACAAAAACAACCTTCGACCATCACCCTCTGCCTCCTGCCACTAAGCCAATTTTGGATCCAATGTGCCAAATTGCCCTGGATCCCATGGGTTCTTAACTTCTTGACCAGTCTCCCATGCGGGACTTTGTCAAAAGCCTTACTGAAGTCCATGTAGACTAAATCAACTGCACTACCCTCATCCATACACCTAGACACCCCCTCAAAAAATTCAATCAAATTGGTTAGACATGATCTCCCCCTGACAAAGCCATGCTGACTATCCTTGATTAATCCTTGCCTCTCCAAGTGGAGATTAATTTTGTCCCTCAGAATTTTTTCCAATAATTTCCCTACCACTGATGTTAGGCTCACTGGCCTGTAATTCCCTGGTTTATCCCTACTAACCTTCCTGAATAATGGTACTACGTTAGCTGTCCTCCAGTCCTCTGGCACCTCCCCTGTGGCCAGAGAGGTTCTGAAAATTTGTGTGTCAGAGCCCCTGCAATCTCCTCCCTTGCCTCACACAGCAGCCTGGGATACATCTCGTCTGGGCTGGGGATTTATCCACTTTTAAGCCCGCTAAAACTGCTAGTACCTCCTCCCTCTCAATGCTAATTTGTTCAAGTATATCACAATCCCCCTGCCTGATTTCTATGCCTACATCGTCCTTCTCCATAGTGAACACAGATGCAAAATATTCATTTAAAACCTCACGTACATCTTCCGGCTCTACACACAGATTGCCACTTTGGTCCCTAATGGGCCCTACTCTTTCCCTGGTTCTCCTCTTGCCCTTAATATACTTATAAAACACCTTGGGATTTTCCTTTATTTTGCCCGCCAGTGTTTTTTCATGCCCCTCTTCGCTCTCCTAATTTCTTTAAGTACCCCCCTGCACTTTCTATACACCTCTAGGGCTTCCACTGTTTTTAGTCCTTTGTATCTGCCAAAAGCCTCCCTTTTTTTCCTAATCCATTCTTGTATATTCCTTGACATCCAGGGTACCCTGGACTTGTTGGTCCCACCCTTGACCTTTACGGGAACATGTTGGCGCTGTACTCTCTCTATTTTCTTTCTGAATGACTCCTACTGCTCTGATATGGATTTTCCTACAAGTAGCTGATCCCAATCCACTTTGGCCAGATCCTGCCTTATATTAAAATCGGCCTTCCCCCGAATTTAGAACCTTTATTTCCGGTCCATCTTTGTCCTTTTCCATGACTACCTTAAATCTCACCAAATTATGGTCACTGTCACCAAAATGCTCTCCTACTGACACTTCTACCACTTGCCTGGCTACATTCCCTAGAATTAGGTCCAGTACCGCCCCCTCTCTTGTAGGACTTTCTACATGCTGACTCAAAAAGCTCTCCTGGATGCACTTTAAGAATTCCGCACCCTCTAAGCCTTTCACACTCTGACTATCCCAGTTAATATTGGGGAAGTTGAAATCCCCTATTATTACCCTATTATTTCTACACTTCTCTGAGATTTGCCTACATATCTATTCCTCTATCTTCCCCTGACTGTTTGAGGGCCTATAGTAAACTCCCAGCAAAGTGCTTGCGCCCTTTTTGTTTTTAAGTTCTACCCATATGGCCTCATTTGAGGAACCTGCTAAGATATCATCCCTCCTTATTGCAGTAATCGACTCCTTGATTAATATTGCAACACCCCCTCCTCTTTTACACCCCACTCTGTCTCGCCTGAAGATTCTATATCCTAGAATATTGAGCTGCCAGTCCTGCCCCTCCCTCAACCATGTTTCTGTGATAGCAACAATATCATACTCATGTGTTTATCAACACCTTCAATTCATCTGCCTTACTCCCAAGACTCCTTGCATTAAAATAAATGCCATCCAGCCTTGCCATACTCCCTTGTGCAGTTACATATTTTAGCAGAAAGTGACGTGAAACCTAACCAGCGCAATTTCAAACGCATGTTGGGCATAATTTCCTGATTGTGCCCAAAACAGAAACACTACCCCAATACTGTATATCCAGAAAACTTCCGCCTAACATAGCTGGTTCAAAATGGCACACATATCCTGAATGCTTGAATTAGAGAAGGAATATCTGTCATTTCAAAAGTTAAAGTACTTGAATAACCATGGGTCAAAAAAATACTGCAGATTCTGGAAATCTGAAATAGAAACAGAAAATGCTGGAAACACTCAGCAGGTCAGACAGCATAGGCAGAAAAAGGAAAAAAAGTTAATGTTTCAGGTAAAAGCCTTTATTATCCATGGGTCAAACGGTTACTGGAATCTCAACCTAGACATGTGTATTCCACCAACACATACGGCAAACTAGCTCTTTCTCAGCCAGCAATAATTTGTTATAGTACTGGCATACTAAAAATTCATATCTATATTATAAAATATGTTGTGTAGTTCATGCACTACCTGCCCACAAACCTTTCTGCTTGCCATCATAACTTTTACTCCTGTTATTTGGGCCAACATTGATCATTGTAAACTGCAATGTCAATATTTTCCATTAAGTTTTGCTATGTTAACTGTCACAATGTACTTACAGGTTCTGGCCAATAGATGGCTCTATGGAATGAATTTCTGTTGTTTCTCTCCCAATTCCTTTGCCATCTCACATAGAAAAAGCTTATATTCATCAACTGACCATGGGCAACACAACAGGCAATTTACTTATAGAAAGATTAAAATATAGAATTAATTTGGGAACAGCAGGAGGTAGCCTCTAGGGATTCTCTCCTAGGCAGGGAGGGGAGTGAAGGTGGTAGCCAGTTTAATTGCAAGTTCTATTGGCCAATCCCCAGACAGAGAGAGCTGGGAGGGGGATCATGGTCATGCCCTTGGCTTCCTGTCCAACTAGTAAACAAGAGAAAGATGCACATGGTCTACAGTCTGCTTGATAAGATTTGGGAAGGAAGATAATCTAGTGAAAGAGGGTCTATCATCCTAAATTCAGAGGCGGTCAAGATCAAAGATGACTGAGCAGAAAAATGGCATTTAGCCTGTAAACAAGAACAGTGTGGCAAGTTTGGTTACAAAGACAAATTGAATTAAATTGAAGCAAGGTGAAATTTACCATAACTGCTACTCTGTGTGCTCACTGACTATAAAATAAGGCAGCTTGATGATTCTTGTCGGGCTTGGTCTCACTAAAGTGTTAATTAGTCAGAAGAGTGTAGAAAGACATGCTTGGGCACAATGTGAGATTGCAGTACTGTATCCAGTTCACACAACAAGGGGTTTCAGTGTTACAGCCCCTTGGGTCATGCTATTGTATGACTAGATATTGGACAAATTCTTGATTGAAAAGGATGCTGGATCTGCTTATGAGAGAGACTGATGACACTGACCCGGAGAGAATATCTAGAGCAAAGCTGAAATTTGTAACAATGTTCAATTAAGATATTTGCATAGTGATAATAATGAGTCAATGACTCTGCAGATCAACAAGTCAAAACATTATGTTATGGATTTTGGGCTTTTCGATATGGACCTTTTGGTACCTGCTCTTCAGAAGGACTAAGTAAGACCTATGGAGTGGGAACTGTCAGGGCGACGCTCAGCCGGAACCATGCGATGGATAAAGGAGTGGACATGAAACCATGGATTAACAGGGTGAATAGAAGGTAAAAGAGCATAATGGGTTAATGTACGACCAGCAAAGGAAGAATAACTCGTGCAGCCAATACATTCGAAACAAAATTACAGGTAGACTAATTTGGGATCGACGGTCTACCCTTGATTGATTGTAATGAAATACCAATTGAGTAAAGGCCTCTGGGCAATAATTGAAAAGCATTACGGACTTGTTTATTGCTCAAGCTGCCTTGGGAAAGGATGCATGGTAGTCTGACTGGAGCCTGCTAGATTGCTCAAGGACACTTACTCATCCTGCTGACAGTGAAACATAAAGACAAAGAAAAAGAAAGAGATAAGACAGTTGCTGAACTGCGAGAAATGAAAAAAATCAAGTCTATACATCATATTCTGCCCAGCAACAGACTCGGGAAGAAAAAGGTATAAAACACCCAGACTTGCAGGATAGTTGGGACAAACAGGAGAAGAATCCCAACTCTCCCAGGACAAGGGCCTGATCACCCTTGGTCCCTGAGGTGTGCACAACAGAATAAGGTGGCAAAACTGAAATAAAAACAGAAAATGCTGGAAATACTCAACAGGTCAGGCAACGTCTGTGGAGAGAGAAACAGAGTTAACGTTTCAGGTCGATGACCTTTCATCAGAACTGGAAAAGGTTAGAGATGTAACAGATTTTAAGCAAGTTCAGGGGCAGGGAAAGGAGGAAAGAACAAAAGGGAAGGTCTGTGATAGGGTGGAAGGCAGGAGTGATTAAATGACAAAAGATATGATAGTACAAAGCAAAAGGAGATGGTAATGGGACAAGTAAAGAAACAAAAAATAAGTCTAGAAGAGGTGTAAATGGGAATGGCAGAATCATCAACAGCTGCCATGTGAAAAAATAGGGGCAGAGGTTATGGTCTGAAATTGTTGAACTCGATGTTGAGCCCAGAAGGCTGTAAAGTACCTAATCGAAAGATGAGGTGCTGTTCCTCGAGCTTGCGTTGAGTTTCGTTGGAACAGTGTAGGAGGCTGAGGACGGAGGGGTCAGAGTGGGAGTGGAGCGGAGAATTAAAGTCACAGGCCACCAGAAGCTTGGGGCACGCTTACAAACTGAACGGAGGTGTTCCGCAAAGCAGTCACCCAATCTGCGTTTGGTCTCCCCAATATAGAAGAGACTGCATCGTGAGCAGCGATTACAGGTGGTAAATCTGTTGTGTCTGAATAAAATTAGTTACAGTGTTTAAAACCATTCTGAAGTCCAGGTGAAACAGCGATTTACTTGTACTTCTTGCAATTTAATATACTGTATTCGCTGCTCACGATGCGGTCTCCTCTACATTGGGAAGACCAAACGCAGATTGGGCGGCTGCTTTGCGGAACACCTCCGTTCAGTCCGTACGGGTGACCCTGAGCTTCCGGCCGCCTGTCACTTTAATTCACCGCTTCACTCCCACTCTGACCTCTCTGTCCTCGGGCTATTGCATTGTTCCAATGAAGCTCAACGTAAGCTCGAGGAACAGCACCTCATCTTTCGATTGGGCACTTTGCAGGCTGCCGGACTCAACATTGAGTTCAACAATTTCAGATAATTATCCCTGCCCCCATTTTTCATGCAGTATGATTTTTGCCATTCCCATTTGCAACATTTTATCTTTCCTGCCTCTTACAAAAGTACAGGATGTTCTTTCTACTCCTTCCTCCCCTCCCCGCCACCCCCCCCACCCCGTCTCTGCACCTGCTTAATATCTGTTACATCTCCAGCTTTTTCCAGTTCTGATGAAGGGTCCCAGACCTGAAACGTTAACTCTGTTTCTCTCTCCACGGATGCTGCCTGGCCTGCTGAGTATTTCCAGCATTTTCTGTTGTTATTTCAGATTTCCAGCATCCGCAGTATTGTGCAATTATATTATAATATCCAGACTTGTAAATTCACCAACTAATGGCAGTGAATTAATATTTTTCTGAATACAGCAATTGGAGCGAGCAGAGGGAAAAAAAAGTATGGTGTAGAACTAGCCATTGCAGATAGTGGCACACTATCTGACTCTGGTGGTTGCCCCGTGGTATCAAACTGCTGGACACAGTGGCCAAATCAGTTTTTCTAGTTGATAGTGAGTTATTCAGTTGTACCTGGAAGTTGAACAAATATTGAATAAGATATGAAATTATCACAGCACATTAACAACTGGCTGACCAGTCATGACACAAAGGCAACTGTCAAAATGGATTTTGATGTGGGAAAGGTAATGGCACACTTTAAAAATATATTAACAAGAAATTTATAACTATCCTGTGTTCATAGCAGCAGTTCTAACCCAGAAATAGCAATTAATCAAATTTTAGAATAGTTCAACAGTGCAATTTTTAAACAAAACCCAGTGCTTGATGAAAGAAAGCCAAGATGGAGTGAAATATTTCTGGTCAGACCAGCAGCTTGCAATCACTTTTAACGCCTTCTTTTGGAAGAGTCATTTTCTACACAGGCAAATCGCACATTATTAAACATTAAAAGTAGTCACAGTACAAAATCATCTTGGCCTGTTTGACCACAAATCTCACTCCTTGGCCCCGATTTTCCGCCAGCCGTCAGGCGGGGTTTCAGGCGTGTGGGGGGGGGAATCCCGAATTTGGGGGTCCCGACACCATCCCGCCCAAAACCCCGCCCCACGTAAGTTTCAGGGGTGGCGGGTACCCGCCCCGCACTGGGACCCGCCGAAACCAGGCGGGAAGGGATTAGTGCCAATTAACTGCCTGTTAACAGGTAGTTAACAGGCAGTTTTTAGCCTAATCCCTATTTTGAGGGGTTTCGTGTGGGTTTCCCAACGGCTCCAAACCACGCCAGGTTAGAGCAGGCGGGCCGTCGGGTTGAAGGAGTTGGAGGGGTCGCGATGTTGGCGCTCAGGTGAGTGATGGGTGCATGAGTGTAAAGGTAAGTGTGTTTGGTGTGTCTAAAGTGTGTAAAGAACTTTTACTTACCTGTACTTACCTTCACAGCCTTTCTTCCTGTAGCCGTCAGGAGCCTATCACTCACCCGGAACTTAAAGCTGAATGGCTGCGATCTGTCAAAAGTGACACCTGCAGCTTTGAGTGCCAGTAAGAGTTCTAACTGAGTCTGTGCAGAATGACTCATGGTAGAACTCAGACTGTCAGTGATTCACAGCTTCAAACAGCTGTGAGACACTGATATTTCATCTGTCAAGAACTCTTGACAGATGAAATTGCAGTCTGTGATGTCACCTGTTGCCGGGTGGCCCTTAATTGGCCTGCTGAGCCCGCTGGGCAGGCTCAACAAGGTCAATCAAGGGAAAATCGTGTGGATTGGCCGGACGTCGAAGTAGGCGGGTCAAAAACCCAAAAGAGGAAGTCCCGCTTTCTTCCCGACAGGTTCGGGAAAATCTACCCCCTTATGTTTATCTAATTTTGCAAGCTCTGCTTTAATGGTGGAATTTCTATTTGTAGGTGGAAGTCAAATGAATGAAGAACAAGCACCTCTTTTGCATATATTAACTTACCAGTTGCCAGAAATACAGGTAATTTGTTGCACTTACTGACCCCAAGCTTTCTGTTATTGCTCCAGACACACGCAATATCACCAAAAGCTCATTTGTCTATAGAGCAACACAAAACATGATTTAAACTTTGCATCTGCGTTCTTCCAGAACTTAGGACTGCCGATGTTTACAGTATTGAAAGAAGGCATTGGATCAATTGTGTCAGTGCTGGCTCTTTGCTAGAACAATCTAAAACAAATCCCACTGTCATGTTGCCTCCCAATAGCCCTGTGCCTTCCCTTGCTTCGAATGCTGATCTTCTCTTTGCTTCACAGATGCAATGGTTTCTGCCTCAACTATTCCCTGAGGCAAAGCATTCCACATACCAACAACTCTCTACATAAAGGCATTTCTCTCAACCTCTTCTGTTACCGCCCGTGAGGATTTTAAAAATTGATGACTCCTCGTCATGAACTCCCCAGCCAGAGGAAAACCAGAGATGTATATGATGGTGGCATAAGTCATTTACTCATCTGCGGAACTCTTGCAAGGCTTAAGCAGATAGCTCACTTTTTAAATAGATGTTATTGAAAATTACACCATTTTCAATGTCCCAAGTGATTTGCTCTTCTAAATCGCTCAAGAGTCAATTCATTTGTAGTTACAAAGTCAGTAACCTCAGTGAATGTATAGTGCTGTAACTGCTTTGCTGCTAAAATTACATGGGACAAGGGCAGGGCGTATTTATTTCTATCTAATGCATTTTTGTGTGGAGGATACTTACACTGCTTCTCTTAGAGACCTGGAGCCAGAAATTAATATCGTTTTTAATGGAATTTCTGGCAAGAGGCACATAAAGGAGACTATGAAGGTATGAGAGCGGAATTAATGAGAGTGGACTGGGAAAATAGATTAAAGGGTAAGACGGTACATGACCAGTGGTGTACATTTAAGGAGTTATTTTACAACTTCCAAAAAAAATATATTCCACTGAGGAAAAAAGGGTGTAAAAGAAAAGATAGCCATCCGTGGCTAAGTAAAGTAATTAAGGATAGTATCCGACTAAAAACAAGGGCATATAAGGTAGCCAAATCTAGTGGGAGGATGGAAGATTGGGAAGTCTTTAAAAGACAGCAAAAAATAACAAAAAGATTGATTAAGAAAGGGAAGATAGATTATGAAAGTAAATTAGCAAAAAATATAAAAACAGACAGTAAAAGTTTCTATAGTTATATAAAAAGAAAAAGGGTGGCTAAAGTAAATGTTGGTCCCTTAGAGGATGAGACCGGGAAATTAATGGTGGGAAACATGGAGATGGCAAAAACACTGAACAATTATTTTGTATCAGTCTTTACAGTAGAGGACACTAAGAATATCCCAACACTGGACAAACAGGGGGCTCTAGGGGGGGAGGAACTAAATACAATTAAAATCACTAAGGAAGTGGTACTTGGTAAAATAATGGGACTCAGGGCGGATAAATCCCCTGGACCTGATGGCTTGCATCCCAGGGTCTTGAGGGAAGTAGCGGTAGGGATTGTGGATGCATTGGTAATAATTTTCCAAAACTCACTGGACTCAGCAAAGGTCCCGGCAGATTGGAAAACTGCTAATGTAACACCATTATTTAAAAAGGATAGTAGGCAGAAGGCTGGAAACTATAGACCTGTTAGCCTAACATCTGTGGTTGGTAAAATGTTAGAGTCCATTATTAAGGAGACAGTAACGGGACATTTGGATAAACACAATTTAATAGGGCAAACTCAGCATGGTTTCATGAAGGGGAAGTCATGTTTAACAAATTTGCTTGAGTTTTTTGAGGAAGTAACATACAGGGTGGATAAAGGGGAACCAGTGGACGTAGTGTATTTAGACTTCCAAAAGGCATTTGACAAGGTGCCACACAAAAGATTATTGCTCAAGATAAAAAATCACGGGATTGGGGATAATATTCTGGCATGGGTGGAGGATTGGCTCTCTAACAGAAAGCAGAGAGTTGGGATAAATGGTTCGTTCTCAGATTGGCAACCAGTAACTAGTGGTGTTCCGCAGGGGTCAGTGCTGGGTCCCCAACTCTTTACAATCTATATTAACGATTTGGAGGAGGGGACCGAGTGTAACATATCAAAGTTTGCAGATGATACAAAGATGGGACGGAAAGTAATGAGTGAGGAGGACATAAAAAACCTGCAAAGGGACATAGACAGGCTAAGTAAGTGGGCAGAGATTTGGCAGATGGAATACAATACTGGAAAGTGTGAAGTTATGCACTTTGGCAGGAAAAATCATAGAGCAAGTTATTATCTTAATGGCAAGAAACTGGAAAGTACTGTAGTACAAAGGGATCTGGGGGTCCTGGTGCACGAAACTCAAAAAGTTAGTATGCAGGTGCAGCAAGTGATCAAGAAGGCCAATGGAATGTTGGCTTTTATTGCTAGGGGGTTGGAATATAAAAACAGGGAGGTATTGCTGCAGTTGTACAAGGTATTGGTGAGGCCGCACCTGGAATACTGCATACAGTTTTGGTGTCCATACTTAAGAAAAGACATACTTGCTCTCGAGTCAGTACAAAGAAGGTTCACTCGGTTAATCCCGGGGATGAGGGGGTGGTCATATGAGGAGAGGTTGAGTAGATTGGGACTCTACTCATTGGAGTTCAGAAGAATGAGAGGCGATCTTATTGAAACATATAAGATTGTGAAGGGGCTTGATCGGGTGGATGCGGTGAGGATGTTCCCAATGATGGGTGAAACTAGAACTAGGGGGCATAATCTTAAAATAAGGGGCTGCTCATTCAAAACTGAGATGAGGAGAAACTTCTTCACTCAGAGGGTGGTAGGTTTGTGGAATTTGCTGCCCCAGAAAGCTGTGGAAGCTATATCATTAAATAAATTTAAAACAGAAATAGATAGTTTCCTAGAAGTAAAGGGAATAAAGGGTTACGGGGAGCGGGCAGGAAATTGGACATGAGTCTGGGTTCGGAATGGTCATGGCCCTGTGGGTAGTGGAGCGGGCCCAGGGGCCGTGTAGCCTTGTTCTGCTCCTACTGTGTTCTAATTCTGTTAGATTTCAGGAGATGGTTTTATTCCTGTTCCTGGCTGGGGTGGAGATCGCCTTTACAGAAGGGAAGTACTGTAGAAAATATAGGGACAGAGTGATCTCCTGGAAGAATTTCGATCGCCCAGATGGGTCGGAGAGGAATTTCCCAGATTTTTTTCTCCCAAATTGGCCATTGGGTCTTTATCTGGTTTTTCGCCTCTCCCGGGAGATCACATGGGTTCGGGTGGATGCAGAGTGATAGAAGATTTGAGGTTAGGATCAGATCAGCCATGATCTTATTGAATGGTGGAGCAGGCTCGAGGGGCCGATTGGCCTACTCCTGCTCCTATTTCTTATGTTCTTATGTTCTTATAACTTTGACCTCAGCAAGTCACTGACTGCTTATTAAAAAAAACTTGTACATGTTTCACAGTGGATGCCAATACACATGTCAAAACTGGTTAGAAATGATGGGATATATTCTTAATTACCTTTTGTACAGCAGCCCGCTTTTCCTGTTTAGCCTTAAACTCTGCCAGGAGTCCGCTGCCCATAACTTGCACTCCATACCAACGGCCACCTTGTGGGCTGCTCTTGCTGTCCAATTTCTCTGCCTTCCCAGAATCCTCTAACAGAGCATCCACAGAATCGGGTGCTTTGTGCTCCTCAGAGTGTTCTGTGCTGCCATTTTGCTCTGTCTGCTTCGAGTCCTTCCTAGTTAGGTCTGTGGCTGGACTTTTCATAATGCCTTTGGGTGACGATGGCTCCTCTGGAACAATCACGGTCTGTGGCCGTTCAGTTTTGTTGGACCGAGATTTGATTAAATTTAGGAAACTCGTTTTTTTGGAGTCCTTCCTCTTTTTGTCATCTGAATCACCAGAATCCAAGGACTCTGAACTCCTTAGTGAAAGTCGCCTGAAACATGAAATTTTTAAAAGAAGAATTGTACATATATTTTTTTTTCCAGACACACTGACTCTAGACAAAAATGCAACCAGGTGATCTGGTGACCCAAATCACTGATGTAATTTACTGATGGACCAGTAAGTAGTGCTGGGAGTGTTAAGACAGGTTCGTATCTGTGTACATTTGCCCATCTTCTAGCCACTGGTTAGAAAGCTAGAAGCATATCTCCTACCAACCCCATTAATCTGCGGAATGTGTGGCTAATGACCTAGAGAGAGTGAGGAAAAGTAACCCAAAAAACAGAGAACTTGCAAAAGCCACATAAGTTGTTTTGGTTGGTTTAAGAGCCAATATAATCTGATCAGTAGTTCCCTGACAAACATTTATTTTAAATTCTTCAACATTACTGTATATGGCATTTAAAATACATACACTTATAGGGAAATGAAATACCGGAATTTTCTATTTCCAATTTTATGCACTAAAACAGACTGCATTATTTGTAACAGTAGGTTTGAGAGTTGAGAACTGATACTTCTAGATGCATAAGCAGTTGGATGATTTGCATTATATTATGAATTCTAATAGTTATTTTGCATTTTCATCTTGACTTTTATTAACATTAGATCTGTAACTGTCAGCACAGTCATGGTCTATAGCATGTTCACCTGTATCTATTGTGGCTTTTGGTGGGGGCGGGTGCCACAGAACAAAATGCTAATTTACCAACTTTGGTAGCATCTTCTGCGTTCGTTAAATATTATCCTCCACACACTGGAACTAGCTGAATAAAATAGGCATCTTAGAATTATATTGTAATTTAGTCATGGAGAGGACTGGAATATAATTAGAATCATGAAAATGAGCAGTGATTGCATACTCTATTAGTTAGTGGCCCTGTGCTACCTTTAGTTGGGGTATAATATTATTCTGCAGCTGGCCAAGAACCACTAGGGTAAGTTGCTGTGTCCTGAGTCAATATGCAGTTTTCAGATACAAATGAATATTCCAGATATGAGTAAAAAACAAATTTATTATGCTGTCTTCCCTACTTCCCCATTCTGGATGTAGACCAGAGGGATTCCTAACAGTTCTTGACTGCAGGTTGCATCAGTTAGCAGGTAGACCAAGTTTAAACAAAAAGAATAAAGGGAAGAGAGAAGTAGGACACGATGGACAATTTCTACGTGGAGGTGGAATTAGGGTCATAGAATGACAGAGACCATGCATTTGGTAAGTAATCTAATATTCTCTTAATTCAAACTTCACATGCAGAGGAATAATACTAAAGTATTACAGAACTGAAGGTTGGAAACCCTTAAACTAACAATGCCAGCCAGCCAAAACTTTGGTCAAATCAAACTACCAGATCAAGATACCAAGTGTTTGGTAAAAACATGGAAGTTATTCCAAGTAACTGCCTTGCAGAGTAGCAATACTGTTTGCACATTGGCTCAAGAAACAGCTTCAACTTTCCCTGCTAGTGCCCAATCAGCTAAAGGATAATCTAAGAGACCTTCTGCAAATCCCAATTTTGCTGATCTTTTTGATTAATGAGTTAACTTTAAGTTTTGGAACTAAACTAAAAGAACAATCCGAGATTATGATGCATTCTATGCAAATAGAAGATCAAAGATTTACATTCAACAAAAGAATACATCCTTTCCAGGGAAGAGGCAATGGGGGCATGGAAAAACTTCAGTATTATTTCCTGTAACATTTCCTGTAACATGTGAAACGTTGGTAGAATATTTGGGATATATGAGAGAATCATAGAAATTTACAGCACAGGAGGAGGCCATTCAGCCCATCTTGTCCCTACTGGCCGACAAAGAGCTATCCACCCTAATCCCACTGTCCAGCTCTTGGTCCGGAGCCCTGTAGGTTACGGCACTTCAAGTGTATATCCAAGTACTTTTTAAATGTGATGAGGGTTTCTGCCTCTACCACCCTTTCAGGCAGTGAGTTCCAGACCCCCACCACCCTCTGGGTGAAAATATTTCTACTCAAATCACCTCTAAACCTCCTAACAATTGCTTTAAATCTATGCCCCCTGGTTATTGACCCTTCACAGAATCACAGAATCCCCACAGTGCAGATAGAGGCCATTTCGGCCCATCGAGCCTGCACCGACACATATCCCACCCGATCCCCGTAACCCCTACACCAACACATATCGCACTCTATCCCCGTAACCCCACGTATTTAACCCCCCTAACACTAAGGGTCAATTTATCATAGCCAATCAACCTAACCTGCACATCTTTGGACCCTTCTGCTAAGGGAACTAAGTCCTTCCTATCCACTCTATCTCGGCCCCTCATAATTTTATACAGCTCAATTAGGCCTCCCCTCAGCCTCCTCTGTTCCAAATAAAACAGCCACAGCCTATCCAATCTTTCCTCATAGCTAAAATTCCCCAGCCCAGGCAACATCCTCGTAAATCTCCTCTGCACCCTCTCTAGTACAATCACATCCTTCCTGTGATGTGGTGACCAGAACTGCACGCAGTACTCTAGCTGCGGCTTAACTAGAGTTTTATACAGTTCAAGCATAACCCCCCTGCTCTTATATTCTATGCCTCGGCTAATAAAGGCAAGTATTCTGTATGCCTTCTTAACCACCTTATCTACCTGCCTTGCTACCTTCAGGGATCTGTGGACATGCACTCCAAGGTCCCTCTGATCCTTTGCACTTCTCAGTGTCCTACCATTTATTGTGTATTCCCTTGCTTTGTCAGCCTTCCCCAAATGCATTACGTTACACTTCTCCAGATTGAATTCCATTTTCCACTGTTCTGCCCACCTGACCAGTCCATTGATTTCTTCCTCATTATCAACCACTTGGCCAATTTTTTGTATCATCTGCAAACTTCTTAATCATACTTCCTACATTCAAGTCCAAATCATTGAGATATACCACAAAAGCAAAGGACCCTTCGACCATTACCCTTTGTTTTCTGCCTCTGAGCCAATTTTGGATTCAACTTGCCACTTTGACTTGGATCCCATGGGCTTTTACTTTCGTGACCAGTCTGCCATGTGGGACCTTATCAAAAGCCTTGCTAAAATCCATATACACTACATTAAACGCACTACTCTCATCAACCCTCGTTACCTCCTTAAAAAATTCAATCAAGTTAGTCAGACACAACCTTCCCTTAACAAATCCATGCTGACTGTCCCTGATCAATCTGTGTCTTTCTAAATGAAGATTTATCCTGTCCCTCAGAATTTTTTCCAATAATTTTCCCACCACCGAGGTTAGGCTGACTGGCCTGTAATTACTCGGTCTATCCCTTTCTCCCTTTTTAAACAACGGTACTATGTTAGCAGTCCTCCAGTATCACACCTGTAGCCAGAGAGGATTGGAAAATGATGGCCAGAGCCTCTGCTATTTCCTCTCTTACATCTCTTAACAGTCTGGGCTACATTTCATCCGGGCCTGGGGATTTATCCACTTTCAAAGATGCTAAACCCCTAAATACTTCCTCTTTCACTATGTTTATTTCATCTAATATTTCACACTCCTCCTCCCTGATTGCATTGTCTGCATCGTCCCTCTCTTTTGTGAAAACAGACACAAAGGGCTGGATTTTAATACTGGAGGCGTGTAGGAGGCGGGATTAGGACTTTTGGGGTTGTAGTCCCGCCTCCATCGAGTTGTGGCCAACCCACACAATTTTCACTTGATTGACTTTGTTGAGCCCGCCCGGCGGGCTCAGCAGGCCAGTTAAGGGCCACCTGGCAACAGGTGACATCACAGATTGACATTTCATCTGTCAAGAGCTTTTGACAGATGAAATATCAGCGTTTGACAGCTCTTTGAAGCTGTTAAACACTGACAATCTTTACTCCAAGTTAATTCCTTCCTCTCAGGCTGATTTAGAGATCTCTCCAGAACAGAAAGCTGAATGCTGCAACTTTTGACAGATCGCGGCCTTTCTGCTTTCTGTGCCGGTGAGATGAGGGACTCCTGAGACCTGAAGGAAGGAAGGCTGTAAAGGTAAGAAAAGGTAAGTAAAACTTCTTTAAACACTTTACACACACCAAACACACTTACCTCTGCACTCATGCACCCATCACTCACCTGAACAACGGACATCTCGACCCCTCCAAGCCCTTCAGCCCGACGGTCCGCCTCGCTAACTTGGCGTGGTTTGGAGCCATCGGGAATCCCACACTTCAGGAATAAAAATAGGGATTAGGCTAAAAACTGCCTGTTAACTACCTGTTAACAGGCAGTTAATTGGCACTAATCCCCTTCCCGCCTCGGGGCAGCGGCTCCCAGCACAGGTCGGGTATCCGCCTCCTTTGAAACTGGCATGGAGGCGGGTTGGGGGCGGGATGGGTTCGTGCCCCCCCGATTTTGAGATTTTAACCCTCCACACGCCTCCAATCCCGCCTCCCCGGCCCAATGAAAATCCTGCCCAAAGTATTCATTAAGAACCATATCCATGTCTTCCGTCTCCATATACAGGTTATCTTTATGGACCCTAATAGGCCCTATTCTTACTTTAGTTATCCTCTTGCTCGTAATGTATTTATAAAACATCTTTGGGTTTCCCTTGATTTTACTTGCCAATATTTTTTCATGCCCTCTCTTTGTTTTCCTAATTTCCTTTTTAATTTCACCCCTGCACTTTCTATACTCCTCTAGGTTTTCTGCAGTATTGAGCCCTCGGTATCAGTCATAAGCTTCCCTTTTTTTCTTCATCCTTCCCTGTATGCCCCTTGACATCCAGGGAGCTCTCAATTTGTTAGTCCCACCCTTTTTCTTTAAGGGAACATATACTTGCTCTGAACCCTCACTATCTCCTCCTTGAATGCCTCCCACTGCTCTGACACTGATTTACCTTCAAGTTTCTGTCTCCAGTCCACTTTGGCTAAATCACATCTCAGCTATCCTTGTCCTTTTCCATAACTACCCTAAATCTAACTGAATTATGATCACTACCACCAATATGCTCTTCCACTGATACCTTTTCCACCTGTCCAGCTTCATTCCCTAAAACTAGGTCCAGAACTGCCCCCTCTCTTGTTGGGCTTGCTATGTACTGGCTAAAAAAAGTTCTCCTGAATGCATTTTATCCCAGTTAATTAATATTAGGGAAGTTGAAATCCTCTACTATTGCTGCCCTATTTTTGCTTTCATATTTGCTCTTCGATCTCCCTTTGACTGTTTGGGGGGTCTATAGTACACTCCCAACAGTGTGATTGCCCCTTTTTTGCTTTTCAGTTCAACCCATGTGGCCTCGGTGGATGATCCTTCTAAGATATCATCCCTCCTCACAGCTGTAATTGTTTCTTTAATCAATATTGTGAACCCCCTCCTTTTTATCCCCCTCTCTATCTCGTCTGAGAACCCTGTAACCAGGAATGTTGAGCTGCCATTCCTGCCCTTCTTTCAGCCATGTCTCAGTAATAGCTATAATATCATACTCCCACGTGTCTATCTGTGCCCTCAGCTCATCTGCTTTATTTCCTAGACTCCTTGTGTTGAAGTATGTACCATTTAGCACTGCCAAACTCCCTTGTTGTCTATTTTCTAGCCTTTGTTTCCTCTGCCTTCCAAACTCGCTTACGAATTTTCTGCCTTCCATTTCCAGCTTTGCTTCTCTCCCTTCTGAATCTATTCACAGGTTCCAATCCCCCTGCCAAGCTAGTTTAAACTGTCCCCAACAGCACGAGCAAACCAGCTTGTGAGAGATGTGGTCTTATCACAGACTTAGCTGAATTCTGAACAAAGAAAGGTGTATTTACTCCCTCAGAACTTGCTTATTTATTGCAGGTGTTCTAGTCATGAAATAAAAGGCAAGACCAACAGATAGGGAGCGTGATGTTCTTTATCTTTTGATAACTAAAATTGTCAAGGAAATGCTCAAGTTTGCAGTGATTATTGCTGACATCTGATGACAAAGGGGAGCTTTGATCAGTTCCAGCTGCAGCTGTGCTGCAATTTGAGCAACCTTTCACGAGAGGCCTGGATAAATTAAGATCTTTCATGAAAGCAGAGACTAAGCTGGAACCTCCTTTTAAAAGTCTTTGAAAGGATGGACCAGGGTTGGCAATTTGACTAACTTTTTGGGCAGTGATGTCAATCAGCATTGGCTAAAGTCAATTATTTGTGGGACCAATGAATGAAAAGGGAAACATCCAAACTCCATTCTGTGGTTCAGCATTAACCAGTACAACATTTGGTGTCATGATGACTGTTGTGTGGTATTAGTTGTGGCAAGTACTAGCACAGCTGTCAAGTTTGGAAAAAAACCCAGCAAAAGCTGAAAATACTCCGTAGATCAGGCAGCATCTTCAGAGAAACAGAAGTCAGTCAGTCAACGTTTTGATCCAAGACCTTTCCTCAGGACTGAATGGTTCTGACATATTTCTTTGATCAGATTTAGAATTTATAATCGTATAGTCGAGAATGAAAATGTGACAATTAATGTTTAATCCATTAAAAATTTTAATCCATTACTTTCAACTCTCAATGATCTCATATCAATTGATGCAACCTAAATATAAAAACTTACTTTGACTCCATTCGTGTTATCTTCTTGGTAAAAAATTCATCCACTCCCTCATCAACTCTACTCATAAGGCCATTCTGTTCACCCTCCTGGGACTCAGCTGCAGAAAGCTGACAGAGAAAATGATTGTCTTATTTTTAGTTCAGAAATATAAACCATATGGAAGTCATTTGTCAAAGTAGATTAAGTTTGAACAAATCCAGCTGTAAAACTATCAGTCAGTCATCCAGAAGGCTTGGGTTCAGATGTCTGTCAACATTGACTTAAACTCAGCTACTGTCCAGGTGCATGTTTTGCCATTTTTTGGCCAAGTTGCTAAATAGGCCTCCCCTCATTGAGTAAGCATTGCATCATAAGGAACCTACAGATAATAAGGAGGGTCTACTGCTCCACTAAGTGCAAATCAAGTCACCCAGGAGAGTGGCCAATTTATCCCGGAAAAAAATGTATTATTTAACAAGAACAAAATTAAAAGCTAATTACGTATTGCAGGTATTTGATATATCTTTCCTCGTTCTTAAAATATAGTTCAATCTCTGTGCACAAATTAATACTCTGTATTCCAGTGGAGGAGGGGGAACTGAGGGGGATGGGACAACATCTGGGATAGTCCTTTTCAAGGATTCACATCAATCTGTGGGCATGGATCAGATGCTCTTGCCAAACCCTACTGCATACAAAGGATTTTGTCCTGAACCACAGCTTAACCCTTTGACCAAACAACACAACACATAGTGTAGATACCACAAGAAAACTTGGGTATACTCATTTGTTCAGCCTGCACGTAGAAGTGAGGACCAAAAGTAGCACTACACTGGAAGAGGAAAACTATGATGATCCAAGTATTTGCTGTCCAGCTGCACTAGTGCAATTCAGCTTGAAGGGACAGATCTGCTGAGTTGTGTGCATGTGTGTAACTCAAAGCAGCTACATTGCAGATAGTGTTAAAGCAGCCCTTTAAACACTGGCCCATGTGTTTGCTGCACCACAATTGAGAACTTACTTTCCTAGTTGGGTCCTGACACCCAAGAGAATAACCAGCAGGAAATTCATCATACCTGGTAAGAGCCTTGTGAATGTCATTGCAATTATATCGGGCCCTGGTGAGACCACACCTGGAGCACTGGGTACAGTTTTGGCCTCCTTACCTAAGGAAGGATATACTGCCATAGAGGGAGTGCAACAAAGGTTTACCAGACTGGTTCCTGGAATGGGAGGATTGTCATATGAGGAGAGATTGAGTAGACTAGGCCTATATTATTGAGTTTAGAAGAATGAGGGGTGATCTCATTGAAACATACAAAATTCTTACAGGGCTTGGACAGGGTAGATGCAGGGAGGATGTTTCCCCTGGCTGGGGAGTCTAGAACCAGGGGGTCACAGTCTCAGAATATGGGGTCGGCCATTTAGGACTGAGATGAGGAGAAATTTCTTCACTCAGAGGGTGGCGAACTTTTGGAATTCTCTACCCCAGAGGGCTGTAGAGGCTCAGTCGTTGAGTATATTCAAGACAGAGATCGATAGATTTTTGAATATTAAGGGAATCAAGGGATATGGGGATAGTGCAGGAAAGTGGAGATGAGGTAGAAGGTCGGCCATGATCTTACTGAATGGTGGAGCAGGCTCGAAGGGCCAAATGGCCTACTCCTGCTCCTATTTCTTATGTTCTTGTAACACAGTTCCTTTCAGTGGAACAACTTAGTGGCGTCTATAATATTGGCATCACTAGCTCCCGAGATAAATGAAAGTCAGATACAACTTTGAGAAGTGATGACGAAGTTCTATTTGCTGTCTTATGGGTATACCAAAGAACAAAAGGCAAACCTGCTATTGAAGTTGGAAGCTCACAATTGTGCCTATTGATACAAGAACAGGATGTAGTAATGGACTCAAATATAGTGCTTTTATATCACAATAAATCAGAGGTTGCAATGGATCTGACATTTAGCACAAGAATCAAGTTCTAAGGCAATGTTAGCTGTCTGACAAATGGTCTGGCTTTCCAGAGGCCTTTGTGAACTTGTATAACTGGGTGTTCTCCAACTAAATTTCCTGCCAGCAGCAGATGATAGGTTACAATTGGTGCCACAAGAATTGTGCGATTTGGGTGACAGATCCCAAGCAAGGAATAAATAGTTAAGATAGCCAGAACTTGTTATTATAATGGGTGATAATATTAATCCTGAGTAAATTTTTAGTTTAAGTAAACTACAGCCTTTTGAGATGCGGGGATGGTCAATAACTGAAGAAATGAAGCCCTGCTTGGTTACACCATAGCTCTCTCTCTCTCTTTTTCTCTCTCTAGAGAGAGAGCAGTAGGCAGTAAGTACTGCTCTAGATCTGAGATTTATGTGCAACATGTTAAGCCTGACCACTGTCTGGATCTTCTAAATAATCCTGTCACAAAAGGAAGTAGATGAAAGGGTAGCAGGAACTTCTTGCTCCAGGAGATTAATGCAATAATCGTGGGGGACTTTAATCTTCATATACACTGGACAAATCAGATTGGCAACTGGAGGACGAGTGCCTGGAATGCATTAGAGACAGTTTCTAAGAACAATACGTCATGGAACCAACCAGGGAAGAGGCTATTTTAGAGCTTGCCTTGCATAATGAGGCAGGGCTAATTAGTCATCTCACAGCAAGGGATCCTCTGGGGAAGAATGATCATGTCATAAATCGCAACTTCTACAAGAAGTAACTCAGGAAGTACTACTGAACGGCCAGCTGAGGGCGCTGTCTGAGGAGTATAAATACTCGGGCGTGGGCCCAACTTGGCCAGAGATAATCTGGAAACAGGAAGCTAGTGACTACTAACTAGACCTCCATGTTTTGTTACAAGTCGGTTAAAGCCTTGCTTTATGTACAACCAAGTGCATAGTGAGTCTTTATTACGTCAGATCATATTAGAATTTCACATTGAGTTTGAGAGTGACATACTTTAAAACTCTACTTAAATAATGTCAATTACATTGGTATAAGGGGTGAGTTGGCTAAGGTAGACTGGGAAATTAGATTAAACGGTATGATGGTAGATAAGCAGCGGCAAACATTTAAAGAAATATTTCATAATTCTCCACAAAAATACATTTCATTGAGAAATAAAAACTCCACCGGAAAGGTGATCCACCCATGTACACAAAAAGTAAGACCCATAAAAAGCTGCAGTGGATAGCAGTTTCTTACTGGTATCAAGATTAGGTAGATTGTGCAGAGTCTTTATGGTCATCACCATGGAATTTGATTTTTATTTTAAGAGCTTCTTAGAGGACTAAAATTGTCCATTTGATACTGGGTGACGTATCCTTGGAGGAGGTGGAGGTTTCTTTGGAGAATTCTGCCTTAAATGACATTGCCTTGATAACAACTTTCTCATGGCTTCTGAAGCAATGATCCGTGCTTGTGATAAGGTATGGTCAGCACACAGACTGCGGTCTCTAAACATTTGTAATGCTAGTTGGAGGTGTATTAATGTGGAAAATAAATAGTTCAGAAATAAGGAATCAACACCGGTTAATGAAAAAAAAGGCAACTTGGCAACTAATTAAAAAAAATCTCTGCTAAAGAGATTGCAAAAATACTATTAACTACAGAATTACTGATAAACAAGATTAAACTATGGAAGACCATTTATGAACATCTTTCTCACAGGCTGTTGCAAATTGCAAAACAGAAAGGACTACAGAGCAGTTCCGGAATTCAGTCTTAATGAGGTGGCTGAACTCTTTCACAATTGCCCAAACTGTCTTGTGGTTTTGTCTTCCCCGATTTAGATGCTAATTTATCATTTGTGCATGGAGATTGAATAAAATTATTGTTTTGTTACTCGTCTGTATGGACAAGTCCAAATAAACAAATTTAAAACAAATCTCCACTATCAGTTTAATTTACATTATCTAGAGAAAACTCAGAGAAGGAAACACTGCAAGGAAAGCCCTGTTGGCCCATTCTGTTTGGATGATCAGTGTGCAGCAAGGTCAATTTCTAACTATAACTTGAAACAAGATACAGAACCATTGACCAAAAGTATGGCACACACGAGTTAGCATCAACAGTATCAACAATGCACTATTTTGTTTATAGGATCCCCAAATTTCTCCATTCATCAATTAAATAAGGATAATGGAAATTGTGAACAGGCTTTCTTCAAACTGCACCTCCAGTCTTGTTTAGGTAAGTGGGAATTCCAGCTTGGACACTGATCCCACAGTATAAGGCTTCCAAAAATAGAAACCTTTAAGACCTAAAAAGTGACTACTGATTTAAGATGCATTTCTACAAGCTACAATTAATATTCCAATTGCTTTTGTTATCCTGAAGCCATTCTTTTTGGATGCCACTGCAACACACATTCAATGGAGGGTATCATTCTGTACAGTTAAAAATGCTTTCCATAGTCATAAAGAAACATGGAGTTCCTGATCTACTTCTCAGCTAACAAATACTGCCCTGCTAATATACACTCTTATTAATGATCATAGGCAAGAGTTCCACCATGCTGATATCGGGCACATCCATCTGTGGTACTAATCTCCATACATTGAATAAATAAGAAAAAGAAATGGAAAATACAGTGTAATAGAATTAAGCAATGGTTCTTTGAGCACAAAAGACTTACAGCCGTCTTGCTTGGTGGTAGCTTTTTGTTCCTCTTGGGTCTAGATTTTGTATAATGCTCCAGTTTCTTTACCTCTTCTGAGGGGAGCTCAGTCATCATACTGCTGGGCCGTGATGACCTTTCTTGCTTGCTGTAAATGCCTGAAGCAGGACCTGACTCATCGAAATGGACCGGGATCTCCTCCAGTGCCTTATCTAGGTCAAACTCCATCTCTGTACAAAAAATTGGGATTACTGGGACTCTCAAATATTTCATAGGAATATTGAACAAATTTAGAGGAGGTAGCCGCCAATAGCAATACCCCATTAGCACTCAATCTATAATAAGATTAGTGATTAACTGAACACGCATCAACAGAAAAATAACTGTAGCTTTAATTAACAAATTAGTAGTATGTAGGGTGCCACAGGAGCATTGACATTAACAGAATTCATTATTATAATTAAGGAAGGAACACTATTTTATCTTGTTTTATTTAGCAAGTGTTTAATTTTTCATACATAGAAAATTAATCTAAACAAATGGACCAAGACACAAATTTGGGGGCAAAGGGCTACAACACTTTCTCTTAAAAAGATATCTTCATACAGGCACTATAGAAGGCTCTTGGGTTTGCTTTGGAAATAGATCACAGTTCTTTTAAAGGATGGAAGCCAAGTTGATGAATGAAGGAAGAAGAAACACACACACAAGAGCCAGAAGCTCCAAATCAGAGAGAGTTGAAAGAGATGTAGGAAGGTGCTTCAAATATAGTTTGGCTTCAGCGGGCAAAGAATAAGAAAGATCACACCAAAAGGTAGATAAATGTTAGTTGATCCATGATAGATATGGTCATCCTTATTCTTTAAACGTATTTCAACTTATATATCAATTGAATACCCTGCTAAATGAATTAAAAACATTTGGGACATTGTCCAATTATCAACACTTAACTGCTTTGCAGTGTTGAATCTTCCCCACCTCAGCTGTATAGCAGAGTCTCATTCTGAACCATTTTTACAAGAAGATGCACTAGAGGGAAATCTAGTTGAACACGAGGAAGTTTAAATACACCAAATGACAAGCTCTCTGCATTCATTCAACCTCCACATACTATATAAACTATACTAGACTAGTACAACACTGGATATAGATAATTTATAACTTGATCAGACAAAGCTCCTAGAGTCCTCAACTGCAAAATTCTTCCAGTGATCGTTAGGTATCTTGTAAATAGTGTTGACAGGAATTCTTGTGCATTTTGGCCTGTAAGGCAACCTCACCATGAAGTAACAAAATCTAACTGCTGGCCGTAGTAGGTAATAAACATAAAGAGGTATAATCTACAACTAAATTACCACAACATCAGCATCCATTTATCCAGCATCAACAATGCAAGAAAGACTCCAAGGCACTTTACTTGGGGGGCAGGAATGGACACATAGCAGGAGTTATGAAGAGAAATGGCATGTCATAAAAGGTGTGCAGAAGACAAAGATTTGAGGAGATTATTTTTAAGTGGCGAGAGATGTGACAATGTTTAGGAAGAGACGGATGGGAGTGATGGCTGAAAGCTCTATCAATGAGGGCGGGGGTGGCATAATAGGCCAAAGTCAGGAGAATGGAAGATGCTAACTACAATGTGGAGCTGAGAAGGTTGCAGGAGGTAGGATGGGACAAGGCCATGGAGAGACTAGAAAAGAAGGACAAAGGTTTTAAGATCACTGGGGGTTGGAAATTGGTAATAATAGAGGTGAGAGAGACATAGGCTGTGATTTCGCCTACCAAGGCAGGTCCAGTGCGGCTGGGGTGTGATCCCGCTGCTGGCTCCAGCCCGCTTAGTGGAGTGATCTTACAATAATTGGGCTTGTTAAGCCCGCTCAGCGCGTTTCCCAGCCAATTGAAGGAAGCGGGTCTGATGACGTCACTTGATGACGCGTCATTAGCCGGTTTCCTTAAAGGGACCATGCGCAAAATGATTTTGGTAGTTCTGCTGTCAGTGTTCTACAGCATTGAGGTGCTGCAAACACTGACAAGCACTGCACAGAGGTGCACGGCTGCACCCAGGCTCTCCCATGACTCCCTCCACACAGGGAGGGCCTCTTCCCTTCCCATGGGCTGAAGAGACCTCCCCAGGAAATCAACACAGCCTGGTTGCACATTGCACAGGAGGACACAGCAGGGATGTCATTAGGAGGACCAGGCTGCAGTGGCGCAAACCTTTCAATGATCTCAGTAGATCACGAAACGTTACTGCAAAGCCACACTCAGCCTCATCCTGCTGTGTCACTCATCACATCCCCATCACTCTGCCTTCCCTATCCTACTCCTGCACATCCTTACTCACACCAACTTACCCTGCACCTTCACCCATCCCTCTCTATCTACATTATCCCTTCCCCATCTCACTAGTCACCCCTCACACTCGCCCTCATCCTATTCCAATCATACCAACTAACAACACACAAGGGTAGGCATTTGGGTGGTTTAGGCAATGTTCATGTGAAGTTTCTGTTAATGTGCTGTCAAACATTGAAATCTTTATTTCAACACTTTCCGTTCTTGGACAGATCTGTGTGTGCACCTTTGGAAGTGGCTTAGTGAGTTGCCACTCACTATGGTGAGACATAATGGTACCCCCCGCAATAGTGGGGAGTGTGAAAGGAATGGCTAGGGCATTGTAGGGATGTTTTATGGTGTTGGTGTGGGGTGGTGCCAACCTGGCGCTTCATGTGGCAGCCAGGGTGTACAGAGTTAAGTGAAGTAAATCTGGCCATGGTGAGACCATCCCTGGCAGCAATGTAGTTGGGTGCTGATGCCGTGTGTCCTGTGCAGCATCGATTACGGAGAAGGTTGGTGTTGTTGTTGGGGCTGATCATAGTGCGATTCTGAAGACCAAGGTGAGATATTTTCAAGGGCACCGATGCTGATGGAATAGAGTGCAGATGAGGTTGAGATGTCAGAAGCGATGTCAATGGTGAGAGAGGTTGTTCCAATGAAGTGACACTGGATAGAGAGTTTGCTCCAAACAGTTGCAAACTACATAAAGCTCAATCTGTCTTTCAAATGCAGTAAGGAACAGCTTCTAACCTTGGAAAGTGAACAGCTATGAAATGGGAGCGTTTGTAGACCATTTGCCGCTGTCAAGTTAAGAACTGATCCCATGCTGACACAACACCCGACCTCCCGAGCAGCGGGGAAGTCGTTGGCGAACTCTAAAAATCTAAAGGTGAGCTTAAAATAGTTTTGAAGTGTCTGTTAACAAGCTCTTAAAAATCTAAATTGCCTCCCCCGCCACTTGGTGTCAGGTCTGTTCAGCGATGATAGACCCCCACATCTGGGAGATTAGCGTGGAGGCGGGTTGAAATTTTTTTCCCCCCAGTCGACCCGCCACCAACCACTGACCCCCAAAAAACTCCCCCCATAGTGAGAGTTGCAGCAGTGGTGGGAATGAGGTAAGGATGGAAAAGTGTGATATGGAGGTGTAAAAAAAAAAATCCAAATAAAAAAATGTATTCAAAATTAAGCGAATACTTTACGTAGAAGCTTGAGAATGGTTGTCAGAGAGTTGGCCTTGCTCAAGAGCCAAAAGGAGCAGTGCCTGTCTAGTAGTAGAGAGTCAGCTGAGGAAACCCAAGGGACAGACAACTGAGGGTCTGGAGGTCAACAGTAGATTGTAGCACACCAACTGCCTCCTTGATGTTGGGCCCGTCAGGCTCGGTAATATCTGACCTTATACTAAACTGCCCAAATGGCAAGCAAAGTAAGATAATGCTATCAGCAAATCATGATATCCACTAACCTTGCAGGCTGAAATAAGAGCAAACAGACAACAATCTTCACAGGAAATGATATGAAATTGCAAGAAACCATCGCCTTTTGTCTTGTGATGGAGGAGGTTATGTTGACCCTGAGGAATCCTACATTTTTCCCCACCCTTTGGACACAATTTGGAACGTGTCTTAACTTCTTTAAACATTCCCGAGACTAGTTTCCAACGGAATTGTCTTTCTGATCTGGACTGCCAGTGTGCATCTTCAAATAACTGGAAACTCCTTTGTGTGAAGGGTCAAGTAAGTCATTGTGGTCCTTCCAATAAACCAGCTGTTTGGAATAGGTCCTTCTGCTAATTTCTGTAGATATGCAAATTAAGCTTATGGGGGTGGGTCACTGGAAAGATCCAAGGCAAGTATTGCACCTCCCCCCAACACCCAGCAATAACCAAATGTGGCCTCGAGTTATTTGAGCATACAAGGAAATGCACTTGGACTGAAAGTTGAAAACTACATAAAAACAATAATTAATTTTGCAGAAACCTTTTGCAAAACTATCCAATGCAATTATTTTTTTTTATTTGTTCCTGGGATCTGGGTGTCACTGGCAAGGCCAGCATTTATTGTCCATCCCTAATTGCCCTCGAGAAGGTGGTGGTGAGCCGCCTTCTTGAACCGCTGCAGTCCGTGTGGTGAAGGTACTCCCACAGTGCTGTTAGGGAGGGAGTTCCAGGATTTTGACCCAGCGACGATGAAGGATCGGCAATATACTTCCACGTCACGATGGTGTGAGACTTGGAGGTAGTGGTGTAAATGCATTAGTTAATTCATTATGCATGGAAGACAGTAGAAATTGCTATAGAAGTTAAGAAAAAGAACTGCTGTCATTAAACTTTTATATACAGGAAGAAGACAATGGCCTGAATTTTAATGGGGATGTGGGTTGGGAGCGGAGGGGTGGGGGGGGGGGGGGCTCCAAAGCGGTTGGGAAACTCGGGAGAATGGGTTTCCCACAGGAAGGGCCTGATTTACATGGGGAGCTACTGTTTCCCACCCGCAGCCAGATTAAGAGGCTGGCTGGCTGCAGGTGGACAGGCCCGCACCACTAGGCCACAAATAGAAGGGAGTGATCGTGTGGGGGCCGGGCGGGGTGGCTGGAAGGGCATGGGGAGGGCCGGAGGAGCTGGTGGGGGCGGTTGGGGGCTGCAGGAGCAAGGAGGCCGGGGGGTGGGTGGTGGGATCAGCTGGCAACGATTGGTGGGCCGGAGGAGCAGGCGGGCCGGGTGAGCAACGGAGGGCCATGAGCAGCTGGTCAGGGGCCAGGAGCAGCACGGTCGAGGGGCCGGAGCAGCAGGATCGGGGGGGGCCGGAGCAGCAGGATCGGGGGGGCCGGAGCAGCAGGATCGGGGGGGCCGGAGCAGCAGGATCGGGGGGGCCGGAGCAGCACGATCGAGGGGCCGGAGCAGCAGGATCGAGGGGCCGGAGCAGCAGGATCGCGGGGCCGGAGCAGCACGATCGCGGGGCCGGAGCAGCACGATCGAGGGGCCGGAGGAGCAGGATTGGGGGGGCCGGAGCAGCACGATCGAGGGGCCGGAGCAGCAGGATCGAGGGGCCGGAGCAGCAGGATCGGGGGGGCCGGAGCAGCAGGATCGGGGGGGCCGGAGCAGCAGGATCGGGGGGGCCGGAGCAGCAGGATCGGGGGGGCCGGAGCAGCAGGATCGGGGGGGCCGGAGCAGCAGGATCGGGGGGGCCGGAGCAGCAGGATCGGGGGGGCCGGAGCAGCAGGATCGGGGGGGCCGGAGCAGCAGGATCGGGGGGGCCGGAGCAGCAGGATCGGGGGGGCCGGAGCAGCAGGATCGGGGGGGCCGGAGCAGCAGGATCGGGGAGGCCGGAGCAGCAGGATCGGGGGGGGCCGGAGCAGCAGGATCGGGGAGGCCGGAGCAGCAGGATCGGGGGGCCGGAGCAGCACGATCGAGGGGCCGGAGCAGCACGATCGAGGGGCCGGAGCAGCAGGATCGGGGGGCCGGAGCAGCAGGATCGGGGGGCTGGAGCAGCAGGATCGGGGGGCTGGAGCAGCATGGGGGGAATCGGAGGCCTTCTCTGCGGGGGGGGGGGTTCTCCAATTGCAGATGCTGGGTTCGGCAGGGATGCTGGATCCAGTAGGTAAGTGTAAAGGAACTTACCTCCTGGTTCCAGCAATCCTCTCCTTAATTTAGCTGGCGGTTTCACGAGGCCTGCAAAACCCAACCAGCTGAAATTAAATTTAAAATGGAGGTTAAATCGGAGGCAGGGCAACCTCATTATAATATTTAAATGGGAGACCTGCCTCCTGGGAGCAGGTTGGCTGGATGCCCCATCCCCACCACCATTCCACCTCTGTTAAAACTGGAAGAGGGCGGGTTCTGGTCGGGATTCAGACTTTTAACACTTTAACTTCCCACCCTATCCAAACCCACCCCTTTTTTTGGGCTAAAAATATCCCCAATGTGACTGAGATGCCATCCATTAAAAGGAATGGGGTAAGTTCCAGGTGGTTTCGCCTCCATTTGATGGTGCAGTATTTATTTTTGTGTAAAGGTTGCAGGAATCTCATCCTTCCCCTTTGCAAATATTGATCTTCAACTTTTATTCTATTCCTATTGCTGAAAATACTAAAATAGGAGAAAATTGAGCCAAATAGTTCTCAATATATTTACAACAAATAGTTAATTTTAGACCATAAATACCTGCATTCTGAAAATCTTGATGTTTTACTTCTCTCCCATCTTTTATTGGGTATAAAATAATGTGCAACAAATTGAATTATAACTTTCTCCTAGTCTATGAAATTTTCACAAGCATTCTATAGGGGCAATTAAATACATGTATTTATATTTTATTGTAATAATCTACTAACCATAAACTTGCAAATTGGCAGGTTTAGCTTTTAGAGAACTGCAGTACTATTTGATAGAGGATATCCTAAAATACGATCAAAATTTCTATTTTATTCAAAAAGGACTATATAAAATGTTTATCTTTAAGTTGCATTCTGTAATTTTCTAATTGTGTTTGCAAAATATTTGATTTTCTTTAAAGATTCAAATTTGAGAAATTAAAATGTCCACCATCTCCTTCAACCAGTTGCACACACAGCGATTAACCACAAGATGGCGCTGTTTACACATGAGCACTTCTTCAGAGTCTCCAGCAGGAAGTAAAACCAGAATATTCGCTGACGAGCATGGTGTGGCTTATTATAAATAAATCTATCTGTCTTCTGTTCCAACTGAAACTTAGGTAGTTACAAAATACTTGAGTTACACTAGAAAAAGTAGACTCCCTCTATTACTACAAAAAGTTGTCAACTCAGTATTTGGCCTAAAATTATTTGGGAAAATTAGCACAACTTTAGCCAAGTCATTTTCTTTAACTGTAGACTTATTTTCCGGCACCATTTTCAACAACTGTTTTGAGAATTACATTTTTCAGCAACACAAATATTTAGGAAGTTACATTTAGGAACAAAGATCAACTTGGGGGTTGAAATGATCAGATTTTACTTCCACAAAGAAAATAAGTTGAACACGTGCATAATCATTTACCAAATGCTCGGGAAACAGGGCGGAGCATTCTGCTGTGGATACTTTTCCTCTTCGACTTGGGAGTCATCTGCCACACAAAACGTAATTTCAGTTAATCATTAAAGCATAAATAATATCCTCAAAAGTTGCATACTTGAAGCTGTATCACATACATGGTTATCGAACAGGAATCGCGGACTGGTTGAACTTGCTTTTAGATGCAATAGAATTTTTTTTTTTTTAATCCCGTGCCAAGGATGTGACAATAGTAGAGTAATTGTTCTGGCCAATATTTATCCCTCAACCAACACCTCAAAACATTATCTCGTCATTGTCACATTGCTGTTTGTGCTTGGCTACTACATTTCCTACATTGCAACGGTGACTACATTTCAAAAAGCACTTAATTGGCAGTAAGACGCTTTGGGACGTGCTGAGGTTGTGAAAGGTGTTATACAAATGCAAGTCTTTCTTTAAAATGACTTACAAAAACTCAAGACATTTTCATAATATTAATCGTAACTTTAAGAAGACATGCACAAGTCATTTTCACGGACAAAAAAGTTACATCTCTGCAAACAGGGCTATTCATAATCTGTATTATACACGATGCACTCTTGCCTTCTATATTCCCTCATCAGACCTGATTCAGTTGGTCAGTCCCCCAAATAAGTCAGTTCCCATAGAGGTTACACAGTTGAATTTAGCATCACATATATTTAATAGTTAATTGTTGAATATTCAGTGTTTTCATTGTAAAATGGCTCACTCCCAAATACATACATATACTTTTAATAAACTAGCTTTTCCCTCCATGCAGAATTCAAATGGTCAAAGTTTTTTGTTTGTGCACATTTAATTTAGAAAGAGTATTAATACTTACTACATTACATGTGAAGCACAAAGTGGAAATCATTGTAGCTTTCTGCCTTAAAATCAATCTGCTGACTGAAGAGAGTGTGTGGTATTGCCTGGAATTTAATGCTGCATTTCCCATTCTATGTCTAGTATTCCTCATTCTTGGAATGTAATTTTACCTCTATGCACTAGTAAGCACTCTACCACATGGGGAAAACAACTAGGATATTGTCCCTTTAGAAGTCTGATACCATACAGCAGCCGTTTTGGTTAAGTGGCTTTTTCCCGCAGGTTTGTAAATCAGGGCCTTGCATTGAAGTCATAATTCAGTCCTTGATTAGAGGAGGAAGTGAGAAACTATGGCTTAATGTTAATTCAATTCATGACAATTACACTGAACCAGAGAGAAACCTGGTGTATTATCGCCCAACATGCGGTCACCTACATGCAGAATGAGATCCTGATTGTGCCACAGTGCAACGAAGGAATATTTAGTAAATATTCTCTACAACCCAATCTGTTTATCTGCATTTAGGGAATTTATTCAAGGCTTTGTTACCAAACAAGGCAAGCCATTGCTTGGAATGACAGAGCTCTTTTGAAACAGAACACTAGACTTCTGTGAGCAACAACAAAGTAGTACATCTGTCTATGGAAGGGGCAGGTGGTGGCAAGTAAAACCTTGGCTCTCATTTCCTTAGGTAAGTGAAACATTATTTTAGGCAAAAATGATAGATATATCATGTAACATCCCTGTAAAAATACCGAACGTGATGAGAAGTGCATGAATTACCCTAACTCTGCAGGCTTAAAGAAGCAGCAAACCAGCAGTCTAAGAATTTTAAGGGTGCAAGAATCCATAAGGGGCTACCATAAGTTCAGTTAACATAAAATTCAAATCCCAGGTGGGGCATTAACTGCCCAAAAGATTAAACTTTCCAGCTGTCTGATGAACCCAAATCTGGATGTTCATCAACTGAATGTCCCACCAGGGAAGGTGGTAACCAGCAACAAATACCATGTGTATCATACGTCATCTGGTGACAGATTCTGAGGAAGCAACTGTAAATGTTGGAAGAACTGACCTGCAATGCCCTAATGGGTTGTAGTCGTGGACCTAATGCCGATGTACAAATCTTTTTCATTTAGTCCTGTAGGTTTTTTTAGATAGAAGGTTTTTGAAATGCCAGTAACACATTCAGTATAGCAGAAAAAAAACTTCAGTTAGTCTGCATATCTGAGGAGCAAAGCTTTCATATAGAAGCTCTGAGGAGCACGATGCCACATCTATCACTTCAACTGTGAAACCAGATCCTGTCTGTATGAGATTTGAAAAGGTCAATCAATTCTCAGAGTGAGCAAGTCCGAACATTAAGTTTTCCCAAATAGTAAGGGGGTTAACTAAGATAACTGTAACCTTTGCTGTTTGGATCTTGTACAGGAAGTTCAAGGCTCTTAGGTTCGAGATGGGTTGAAAGCCTTCTGCCTTCAAGGGGTCAAACAATAGGTGTAACTACGAAACTCCTGAGATCCTGAACCAGACAAGCCTGCAAGATAGCCCATCTTTGGGCTGCAGAACAATCACATGCATCATTGGGCACTTTGTGCGAGATCTCAACCACCTTGTCAGCTTGGAAATTATTTCCCATAAAAGTGAGTTACAGTTAACACGGATCTGTGCCACCTGTTTGTGGATCAGTTTAACCAAAGGGCCCCAGATTCATTTTAAGGATGCTTTAAGCATAAAATCTTTTACTTCAGAGAGACAGCCTGATATTTTTTTCATTGGGTTGGTCGGTGAGGGGGGGGGGGGGGGGGGGGCGGGGAAGAGTCACAGGTGGCGGGGGTATGGGATTTGTGTCTTATATGAACAATTTCCCATACTTTCACAATGTGGAACACTGTAGGGGAACACCATGAAGTTGCGTAAAGAGGATGGTCCAGTGGAAGTTCAGGGAAGTGATGGAGTTTAAAATCTGGAAATTTATGGGACAAAGAGAAATCCAGGATGAGATGCATGCTTGTGTTAGCGTTCACTGGGATACACAAGGTCCAAGTCATAAGCATCATGGATGTTACAGTTGTCAAATGAAACATGCCTAAGCTTCAAAACTTAAGGGAGCAAAATTCTTCTTCATAGTCCATGAGTTTCAGCAGCCAATAGCTACGGCCTTATTGTAAGGCATCAACTTTTCAGTAATTGCAGCTGATGCTGGGCTGGCTAGTGATTCATGCCAACAATTGTGCCAATAACAGAACAGAGTCCTATCGAAATCCAGCCATGCGTGAAGCAAGATCTCACATGGCTGAGGATTTGAAAATAAAACTGTCTTTAAAGGCTCTAAGGAAGGATCCTTAGTCAGGAATTTCGCACCCCCAATGTTAGCAATAAGGATGTTCAGGGTAATGATATTAGATTTTGTGGAATAAGTTACCAGGAAAAGCCACTGGGAGAACTCCCCTGTTCTTCCTTGAATAATGCCATGTGATCCTACATGTCCATTAGTGGGGGGGGCAGACAGGGCCTTGGTCTCATCCAAAAGACGGCACCTCCGACAGTGGAGCAATCCCTCAGTACTGCACTGAACAGTAGGCGAGATTATGTACTCAAATCTCTGGAACGGAGCTTGAATCCATGACATCCGAGTTTGAGTTGAGCCAAGGCTGACACACAAGCCCTAACTTTTCAAGTCTTTCTTCATAACTGTAGCTCCTGTCCTGTGCAAGATGAAGCCCATTGGTGGGAATAAAGGGCATTTTGTTATCCCTCAACACAGGAGCAGCAAAGAGAGCATTTTAAAAAAATGAATAAACAACTAAATGCTCAGGGTTAAAAATTCGGTGGCGCCGCGTTTGGGGCACCAAGCTCGCCTGGGCGCCGGAATTTGCGCTCCAGCCAGAGCCGCTTGCGCCCTCCCGATATTCAGTGGGAGCGCCCCAAGAGGGACTCGGGGCGCTGCTCGAGGCTCCCCGCATCCCGCTTGGGGCGCTCAAACTGAATATCGCCGCGCTACGTGCCACAGCGCCACATGCTGCGGCACGGCGCGCTGCTGTACTGCAGGCCTTCCTCCCCTTCTTAAGGGGGAGGGGCCTGCACCAGCGCGATCACCGATCGCGAGTGCCAGCAAAAGAGCCCGACACCGAGGAGAAGTGCCGGGCTTTTGGGACACAGCTGGCACTGCCCGGGGGGTGGATCAGGAGGCTGGGGAGGGCGGCACGAGGAGGTGCTGGCAGGTGGCCACCGGAAAAAATGGCCGCCCCGCACCTCCACCTTAATTTGCGCCACTACCGCCACAGGTAGGCCCTGTGAACCGGTCGCGATTTGCGACCGGCGTTACGGAGGCGGGCGCGACCAAATATCGCGATCGGGGCGGGAGCGGGGCGCTGCGCACACCAATGACATCATTGGTGGCGGCGCAGCGCTACAAGCTAACGCCGCCATTAGCGCCCCGCTAAATATCGCGGGAGGCGTGGCCAGTGGCGCTAAAGCCACAGAGTGCCCTCTTTGGGCGCTAACTGGTGGCGCAGCCCACCGAATTTCTAGGCCTCAGTTTTTAAACAAGCTAGTTGTTGAGGGGAGAGTTTAATATTTATAAACTCAAAATGTTCAATTTGTAGTATGCCTAATGAAATGAAAGTGTAATGAAAGGAAATCATTTGAATTTGCAGAAAGCTGGATACTTGCGGAATAAACTTCTGTAAATCACAACGCTACCCTATCGATTCCTGGATGTTCTTTCAAACAGGAGAACAAAAATGAGCAAGCTAACAGTCTTATGCCCAACTGAATAAGTGACTGAGCTTTGTATTTACATGCGAATGGAATACAGAGACTGTTCTTGATATGACTATCCTAATATCTTATAAATGGAGGCTACTTACACAGTCAAATTAAGACAGTGCAGCACTTAACAAAAGAGTGAACAGTAGTTCTGCCAGGTGTGTGGAGTCTTGTGTACAAATTATACCACTAATGGGTCACTTGGTTTCTAAAAACTCAAAAGAATTTGAGGCTGGCCTGAACAGAACCTATGGATGCAGCTGTGGTATTTCTAAATAGTGATTTCACACCAACATTACCAACTTGTGACTCACTCACTGGTTTTGCAGCAGAGTTCACCTGTTGTGTTTAAATATCATACCACAGCAAGCTACGGTGCACCCACTTTATAGTGGGTGACCAGTAGGTCACAAAATGCTGGAAGGCATGGATAATATAGATGTAAACAGGTTATTCTATTTAAACTGTGATTGTGCAGTTGGAGGACAAGAGCAGTAAATTGGCAAGCCTGAAGCACGATTACAGATTAGAGGTTGTTCCGGTTCTCACATTAATAGATTGTGTGCATGAGATTCCCATCAAAATAAGTCAATGATGTGCCAATTAACTCCTTTTCAAAGCAGCTGGATTACTATCTAGTTATGAAGGTGTTGAAGGATACAGGCCCAAACAGACACAGATGGACTACTGCGGCTCCAGTCTTGCCTGACTTGAAGAATGTCGAATGAGGTGCATAGACAGTGTTTAACAGCATTACACTGACATTCCTTGGTTTAACTGCCTAATGTTAAGACGAATGAGACATTTCATTGAATCTACTCTTTGATGCGTTTTCTTTGATTAATTGTCTTCTGCAGGAGTTTAAATTAATGAATGCTCATCGGTGTGCATATTATACATGCACTAATGGAAGGAGCAGATTTGATGCAACAATTTTAGCATTTCCTACATTAATGTACAAGTACAGTTTTCCTCAATCTTTGAATGAAATTCAACTTTAGATACAACTGAATATGCCATAATCCAAATGCAATGGACATTGTCTGTTTAAGAGCCTGAAGCTAATCAGCAGTTCTGTTGTACCTTCCTTAACAGCTCCCACATATATTATTCTGACAGCGAGTTGTGGTAGCATACTATGATTGAATTTGATATTATGTTTGAGAGGGAGCAGAGAGAGTCACAAACCAGGGTTTTAAATTTAAGTAAGGCAAACTTTGAAGGATGGCATTCTAGTTCAGAACAATTTGCGCGACAACAACTGGCCCAAAACCACGAGCAAAGGCACTCAAGTACAGGGGGCCCAACCTTTAAGGTAAATGGAATATATTTTCAAACTGTGGGAAAATGTCATGTGAGCAAACCTCCGGTATTACGTCCACTGAAAGTCGGCAACACTAAGCACACGTGGAAACTAGCTAGTTACAAGCCCACCTCAAAGTCTTGGCTCAGTGATAGCACTCTTGCCTCCGGGTCAGAAGGTCATGGGTTCAAGTTCCTAATATCTAGGCTGACGCTCCAGTGCAGTACTGAGGGAGTGCTTCACTGTTGGAGGTGCTGTCTTTCGAATGAGATGTTAAACCAAGACCCCGTCTGCCCTCTCAAGTGGACGTAAAAGAACTTATGGCATTATTTTGAAGAGCAGGGGAGTTCTCCCAGTGTCCTGGCCAACATTTATCCCTCAATCAACACCTAAAACAGATGGTTATTGCTGTTTGTAGGAGCTTGCTGTGTGCAAATTGGCTGCCGCATTTCCTCACCAGTGGATGTGGTGTATTTGGACTTTCAGAAGGCTTTCGATAAGGTCCCGCATAAGAGATTAGCTTGCAAAGTTAAAGCACACGGGATTGGGGGTAAGGTACTGTCTTGGATAGAGAACTGGTTGGCAGACAGGAAGCCAAGAGTTGGAATAAACAGGTCTTTTTCTCCGAGTGGCAGGCAGTGACTAGTAGGGTACCGCAGGGATCGGTGCTAGGACCCCAGCTATTCACAATATATATTAATGATCTAGACGAGGGAACGAGATGTAATATCTCCAAGTTTGCAGATGACACAAAGCTGGGTGGGCGTGTGTGCTGTGAGGAGGATGCAGAGAAACTCCAGTATGATTTGGACAGGTTGGGTGATTGGGCAGATGCATGGCAAATGCAGTATAATGTGGATAAATGCGAGGTTATCCACTTCGGTGGCAAAAACAGGAAGACAGATTATTATCTGAATGGCAATAGATTGGGAAAAGGGGAAGTGCAACGAGACCTGGGTGTCCTAGTGCACCAGTCGCTGAAGGTAAGCATGCAGGTGCAGCAGGCGGTTAAGAAGGCAAATGGTATGTTGGCCTTCATAACGAGAGGATTCGAGTACAGGAGCAAGGATGTCTTGCTGCAGTTGTACAGGGCCTTGGTGAGACCACACCTTGAGTATTGTGTGCAGTTTTGGTCACCTTATCTGAGGAAGGATGTTCTTGCCATGGAAAGAGTGCAGCGAAGATTCACCAGACTGATACCTGGGATGGCAGGAATGACGTATGAGGAGAGATTGGGTCGATTAGGCTTATATTCGCTAGAGTTTAGAAGAATGAGAGGGGATTTCATTGAAACTTATAATATTCTAACAGGACTAGACAGACTAGATGCAGGAAGGATGTTCCCGATGGTGGGGGAGTCCAGAACCAGGGGTCACAGTCTAAGGATAAGGGGTAAGCCATTTAGGACAGAGATGAGGCGGAATTTCTTCACTCAGAGAGTGGTGAACCTGTGGAATTCTCTACCACACAAGGCAGTTGAGGCCAATTCATTAAATATATTCAAGAAGGAGTTAGATATATTTCTTAAGGCTAAAGGGATCAAGGGATATGGGGAGAAAGCAGGGACAGGGTACTGAATTTGGATGATCAGCCATGATCTCATTAAATGGCGGAACAGGCTCGAGGGGCCGAATGGCCTACTCCTGCTCCTATCCTCTATGTTTCTACGTTTCCTACATTACAACAGTGACTACACTTTAAAAGTACTTCATTGGCTGTGAAGCACTTTGGGATGTACTGAGGTCATCAAAGGCGCTATATAAATACAAGTCAGTCTGTCTTTCTTCTTTCTTAAGCCAGTTGCAGAATGGCATAAGTAGAGGTCCTCCGGGTTAGGAAAATATGACCTGTCCACTCATGGAACTGAGCTCGAGAGAGTGGGAGGGATTTGTCAAAAGAAATGCAAAAATTGAATATAAAATAAACTTTAAAAACATAATCATCCTCCTCAACACAATTCTTTTTAATGTGCAGAAGTAAGCTTAAATAATCATTTCAAACAGACTAATCATGTTATATAAAAGATAAATTTTCACTCTAGCATATAATCAAAAATAATCGAAGCATATCTCTGAATTCTCTCATGAGACTTCCATGCAACACAAAAGCAAATGAAGCAAAAAAAGGCGAACAAACGGCCCAAGAGTAGACGGCAAACACAGTAATACTTACACTGGTACAGCAGAGAGTCTCCATGCAGCAAAAGGAGAAATCAGAAAATGGAGGAAGAGAAGACATGATGAAAATGGTTTTGTATTTCAGAAAGAAAGTGTAACCAGCACAAAAGAAAATACACTGCAGCAGCATTGTGTTTAACATTCAAAGCTTAGTGAATCAGAAAACACACAGACAGCAACAAATTATAAAGTAGAAGACTTTGTTGACCAAATTTAAGCCATAACAGAGAAAAATCAATACATTTCACCAATATTCAAGGTGACCAATAAGTTTAGCAAACCATACACAGCACCAGACATTGAAATGCTGATAGAAGCATTAACATATAAATGCAATTTCTAAATTAAACATTTGGCTTAGTCCTTTCCCTCCACAAGAGAATGAGAACATGACCTCACTGTGCCATTCTGAACTAGCTCGTGGGGGTGCTGGGATGGGGAAGGTGGGGCGGTGGTGTGAAGAAGGCATGAGATAGGTTGATTCATTCATCCTTCCCAGACTCCAACTCCTCTCAGTACCTCCGTGGTAAAATGCTTCATAAAAAGTTATGTTCTGGAAAAGTGAAAGGATTTTCGATGCAAAGTAAGGGGTTCCTCACTGAGTGGGAAAAGCTCCAGATTCAAACCCAGAGTCAGCACAGAGCTCCAAATGAACTGTACTGTAATCCTGTGCATTATGTCCTGCTTGTGCTGGAACTCAGAATATTATACTTTATATTTTTATTACTTAGCATATCATTGCAGCTATTATTCACACAATATCATGCATTATTTGTAAAACTAGAACAGTAGAACTGCAAGCCCAAACCATTTACAGTGCAGATTATAATGTCTACTGTTAATAACCCTCTTTCTCACTGAAATAATCTTGCCTCTGCCATTAAGACTGAAGTTTACCCATCTACATTTAGCCTGTTGCCAAAGAATCCGTCCTCAAGAGATGATCATAAAATCATAGAATAGTACAGCACAGAAGGAGGCCATTCAGCCCATCGAGTCTGCACCGGCTCTTTGGGAGAACAATCCAGTTAGTCCCATTCCCCGCTCTTTCCACATATCCCTGCAATTTTTTCTCCTTCAAGTATTTATCCAATTCCCTTTTGAAGGCTACAATTGTGGCTATTATTGCATCCACCGTCCTATCAGGCAGTGATATTCCAAATCCTAACCACTTGTTGCGTAAGGAAGTTTTTCCTCATGTCGCCTCTGGTTCTTTTGCCAATCACCTTAAATCTGTGTCCACTCGTTATCGACCCTTCAGCCACTGGAAACAGTTTCTCTTTATTTACTCCATCTAAATCCTTCATGATTTAAACACCTCTATCCTATCTCCTCTTAGCCTTCTCTGCTCTAAGGAAAACAACCCCAGCTTCTCCAGTCTATCCACCTAGCTATAATCACTCATCCCTGGAACCATTCTACTAAGTCTCTTCTGCACCCTCTCCAAAGCCTTCACGTCCTTCCTAAAGTGCGGTGCCCAGAATTGGACACAATACTCCAGCTGGGGCTGAACTAGTGTTTTATTTAGGTTTAGCATAAACCTCCTGACTTTTGTACTCTATGCCTCTATTTATAAAGCCCAGGGTCCCATGTGCTTTATTAACCTGTCCTGCCACCTTCAACGATTTGTGCACAAACACCCCCAGGTCTCTCTCTTCTTGCACCCCCTTTAAAATTGTACCATTTAGTGTGTACGGTCTCTCCTCATTCTTCCTACCAAAATGTATCACCTCACACTTTTCTGCATTGAATTTCATCTGCCATGTGTCTGCCCATTCCACCAGCCTGTCTATGTCTTCTTGAAGTCTATTACTATCTTACTCACTATTTACTACACTTCAAGTTTTGTGTCATCTGCAAATTTCAAATCGTGCCCTGTACCCCCAAGTCTAAGTCATTAATGTATATGAAAAACATCAGTGGTCCTAGTACTAAATCTTGGGGAACGCCACTGTATACCTCCCCCCAGTCCGAAAACAGCCATTCACCACAAATCTGTTTTCTATCCCATAGCCAATTTTGTATCCATGCTGCTACTGCCCCTTTTATCCCATGGGATTCAATTTTGCTAACAAGCCTAATATGTGGTACTTTATCAAACGCCTTTTGAAAATCCATATAAACATCATATTTTGTGGGCAGAAAAGTGGCAAATGGAATTCAATCCGGAGAAGTGTGAGGTAATGCATTTGGGGGGGGGGCTAACAAGGCAAGGGAATACACAATAAATGGTACGGTAATGAGAAGTGTAGAGGAACAGAGAGACCTTGGACTGCATGTCCACAGATCCCTGAAGGTAGCAGGGCAGAGGTTAAGGAGGCATACGGGATACTTTCCTTTATTAGCCGAGGCTTAGAATATAAGAGCAGGAAGGTTATGCTAGAATTGTATAAAACACTAGTTAGGCCACAGCTAGAGTACTGCGTACAGTTCAGGTCACCTCATTACAGGAAAGATATGATTGCACTAGAGAGGGTACAGAGGAGATTCACAAGGATGTTGCCAGGACTGGAGAATTTTACCTATGAGGAAAGATTGGATAGGCTGTGGTTGTTTTCTTTGGAACAGAGGAGGCTGAGGGGAGACTTAATTGAGGTGCATAAAATTATGAGGGGTCTAGTTAGAGTGGATAGGAAGGCCCTATTTCCCTTAGCAGAGAGGTCAATAACCGGGGGCACAGATTTAAAGTAGTTGGTAGAAGGATTAGAGGGCAGTTGAGGAGAACTTTTGTCACCCAGAGGGTGGTGGGGGTCTGGAGCTCACTGCCTGAAAGGGTGGTAGAGGCAGAAACATTCATCACATTTAAAAATACTTGGCTATGCACCTGAAGTGCCGTAACCTACAGGGCTACAGACCAAGAGCTGGAAAGTGGGATTAGGCTGGATAGCTCTTTTGACTGGCACATGCACGATGGGCTGAATGGCCTCCTACTGTGCTGTAAATTTCTATGATTCTATGATTTAAATAAATGATCCTTGTCATGGCTAAAGCAGATCTTCTACTGAATCTGATTGTCCAGTTACATTACAAGTTTAGCATTACTCCAAAGTGGTTCTGGCTTTATATTAGACACTAAACTTCTCCAGTAAGAACCATTTATCAAGGCCCACACCAACTCTGAAGCAAAGCAGAGTGAGACCGCACCCCCCCACCCCGCCACTTCAGGGAGTCTCATTCAGTGCAGTCAGGTTGAGCCTTGACTCTGGATTTAGGCTGCATTTACACCATAACTGCAGTGTCGGTGTTAAGTGAAACAACCTCACCCGGACACAACATTGTAGTGTAAATGCATCCTGTGACAATCACCAAGAGACCCATGATCTGAAAAGGTAGAAGCCATTAATCCCCATTGGAGAACCTTTATTCCTCTTCCACCCATGGCAGGTAAATTCGATGATGAACTTAAAAGTGAAGTATTACAAATCATTGCCTCAAGGAACCCAAACCTCCATTAAAATGTCATGATGACCTGGAAAAGTGAATTGATTTTCAATCCAAAATTAGTGGTTCCTAATTTGGATTAAAGACAGCAAATTGAACTAATTGCAGTCTTATTTCAGCAACTGTCATGCAAGTGCCAAGCCTATATTTTCAAGTATCCTGTGGTCTCTTGCTGGATTTGCCCATTAGACCTGCTGCAGAAATTTAGGACTCATGCTCAACAGCGTAAGTTCCCTTTAAACAACGTGATCATTGTTAATACAATTCCAATCAACGTCTCTGTCTAAGAAATTGAACAATTCAAACTGTTGCCTCATTTCTGCATGTAGTCAATTCTTCTTAGAGATTTTTAAAATTTTACATGTTTTTCTTACTTTTCCTTTATGTCTCTTTTTTCCCTCACTTTCTTAATCCAATCTTGCTTTCCCTCTCTTTATTTCTCTTTCTGTACCTGATTTGACTCTAATTTCATCCACTCTTATTCATCATTCCTGTTTCTTTCTCATTGGTTAAGGAGATACACTGTTGGTCCCAGCACTCACTAAAGTCCCAGATGCCCCGTTGCCTTCGCTGTGCCATTATCAGCCCCATTCCAGCAAGATTTGGTCCAATGTCACTAATGTTACAGAATGTGCATTCCACTGTTCAGTATTGCCCTGTTGATTTTGGACACAATACACTTTGCAAATTTTGAGTAATAACTATCACTATATTTGCCTAGCATGTCACATCTAAAACACTACCTGATGCGCCATCAATTACTCAAAAGACTGAAGTTGAGCGAGTAACAATCAGGCTTTTATTAACTAAAGAATGAAGGTCTTGTCTCGAGTGGTCGACCCGTCCAGAATACTAAGGGACTGGGAGGTAGTCACTTATATACCTGGAATAGTGGGAGGAGTCAGCCGAGGCATGTCCAGACCTGTACCTAGTGGAATACACATACAGACACAGACAGGTATGACAGTGGTTTACCACACTACCAACTTTCAACCAGTTTTCAACCATTTGCATACTTCATATTCACAACCAAAGAACATCAGTCCAAAAACCTGTTCAGACATGCAACAATCCATTCATAGTATTAGTTATTTAGCTTTGCAAACTTCAAGAATATTGGTGACAAGTAGCCAATCTGGCCCTGCATCCATTATAATTTCTGTAGATTAGTTGTGTCCATAAAAAGGTTTGATTGGGTGAGAAGGTTGTCTGGATCTTATTACTGACTGCAAATTTACTCTTAAAATAATCATCTCCATGGGCACTTGGGTCCTGAAGCATGCAACACTACCATGTGCACAAGTATGCCAACAAGCTCACTGGATCAGTTCATGCTCTTTCAATTGGTGTGCAAACGAAACAATTTTTACAAGCAGGCAAAGACCATTAGGCCAACAAGACTATCCCTTTTCCATAGATCAATCTCAATCAGCTGTCTTTTCACCATATTCTTCAATCCCTACTTTCTTTGGGAAGGCCTCTGACTGGCTCTAACACAATTACACCATCTGCTTTGATGATGATCTTGTATTTATTCTACAAATCTATTGGCCCTGGATTTGCGGTCGATATGACGGCAAACTGTCAGAGTATGCTGTCATATCGCCTTTGAAACTGTCAGTGACAGCTCCGAAACTGGCTGGCTGCGCCCCCCCAACAGAGCCGGCAATCAGTGAAATATTGTAGATCACTGGAATTGACAAAAATTTCGGCTCTTCTGCAGTAAGCACACTGTTAAATTCCCCACTAAAAGATAGACCCAAGGAATTCGTTTTAACAGCATATTGACTGCTAAATGAAGGTTACGGGCCTGGAAAACTAATTTTAATTTTGTGCATTTTAATAAAAATTAACATTTTAAGAAACTTTTCAAAAGTTTTAAAACTTTTTTTTTAAAGTTTGTGCGTATTTAGGTTTGCCCTTTCCCCATGTGGGAACCCCAATCTTTCTTTTGCTCTCTCTTTTAAAAAGTTGGAATTTTAAGGGCTTACTCACTTCCTTGTTCGCTGTCTGTGAGAATTCTGCCTTTTGATTGGTTGCTTAGACAGCCTGTTGACGTCACAGCAGTTCGAACAAGGGGATTCCCATTAAGTTCCGTTGAATTGAATTCAAGGTCGGAAAACCCAAAGTTCTCGACACAGGGATTGCGAGATCCTTGTGCGGGGCATACTTCGGGGCCAGCAGTGAGCACCTTCACTTAGCTGCTGACCGCAAATGCAGGGTCATTATCTGGGGTGAGAAAGTTCTGCTTGATTTCCCTTTTTACTCCTATCAGCTAATGCCCCATGGTATTTGAAACCCTAATCATTGTAAAAAAAAAAAAATTGCCTTTGAAGAGCAGTATCATCTCTATGATGAAATGACCAGAACTTGAGATAGGGTTTGACCAATACTTTCTACTTAGACCTTACAGCCTCTTCTGATTTGTACTGTATCCCTCTCCCAATGTACCACATTACCTTACTTGCCATCTTTCCTGCAGCCAAGCACTGTGCTGAGAGTTTCATGGATTTATCCACTCTAACCCGAGCCATATAAGCATGCTGTATGGCTGTTCCATTTAACAATTCTATTGGTTCTTTATCCCCATTATTATTATGAAAAATGTATGTCTGAACCAATATGTAAACAAGCGTATAAAAAATCATAGCTTTTAAAACAACCAAAATAATTAACTTTGGTTAGATAAATGCACGATATAAGGTTTAGAGTTGGCAGTAATAAAATATTGTGCTATTTCTAACAAGTCCATCAAAAATGTTAAATTATTTGAACTTTACAATGACCAATGGACGACAAATATATTTAGATAAAAGTGAAAACTGCTTTAGTTACTACACATTTAAAAGTTACAGAATTGAAATTGATTAAGACAGGTAGAATGGAAGACAGTGATCGCCTGCAGGCTCAGGCATTACACTACCAAGACTAGCCCTGTCTCCACCTGGCATCTATGTACAAGCACTACTAACATGAAAACTGGATGGTGAAAGGCAGGAGAAGATTGGCTTGTGTTGTCCCTCCATAGCCCAGGGACGCTGAGACAGGTTGTAATTATTGCACTGCAGCTATGGTTAAGTTCAGCTAACTCAGTACCATCCAGGGATTGAATTGAGGGCTGTCCGAATTTGTATGGCTCAGTGCCACACCATTGAATCATTGAAAAAATATCCCTACAGAACAAAACAGATTTATAATACAACTTACAATAAATAAGATACCTAAAAGGCCAAGACCCATTTAAACTAGTACAGTTCAAGAATGGTCAGAAATGTGTAGCCAAAATGTTTTCTGATTACTGCATTCGCATAGCTTTTGCTACAGCCTATTTAATCTGTTGTGCTTTTAAACTGTTGTTTGAAAACAGCTCATATTTTTACTTAATCAGTCTGATGATATTATGATTGATGCTGTGTTTGTTTGTCTGTTAACTACAAAAGGAGATTGTATTTTTAAGTGAGCATCAACTTAATGCGTTATAAATATCCTGAGTGATGGACCACTTCATACAAAGTTATGTCTGACAGCAGCTAAGACAAGTCATTCCCAAATGGCCAAGCTCCATTATTGAAAAGGATAACAGACTGGTATATATTGTAATTAATTCAGGATTACCTAAATCAATTACATTAGAAATACAGGTAGTAAATGACAAAGCAGTGTGGCTGAATTTATTGACTGAAACCAGAAGCCTACCGCCATAAGCTAACACTATGGAAATGAAGGCTAGGAAAATAATAGAGAACACATTTCAAAGTTCACTAATAAACATAAAACCAGAAAGCACATTGTTTACAGCCCACTTCATGACGTTGGAAATCAGAGGCCAATGGTTTAAGAGTCTGCCCAGGTGAATACATGGAAAGAAAGCAAAAGAAGCCCATCAAACCCACCCAGTCAAAGATGGTGCAACCCCGGCACCATCTGCAATACGTTCTTCTGGGAGAGATGTGAAAAAAGTCAGAAAAAACTCTGGACAATTCAGGAAAATTCCTCTCTGACCACGAAGACAAGCTCCTGGAGAATCCTGTTGCTCATGACTCATAACAACCTTAACTAACTAATAGGAACACAGGAATATTAGGAACAGAAGCCATTCAGCTTTGTGTGAAAAAGTGCTTCCTGACTTACTCCTGAATGGCCTAGCTCTATTTTTAAGTATATGCCCCCCTTGTTCTTGATTCCCCCACCAGAGGAAATAGTTTTTCCGTATCTGCCCTATCAAATCTTTTTAATATTTTAAACACCTCGATCAGATCACATCTAAATCTTCTATACTTGAGGGAATAAAGCCAAGTTTATAATTTAACACTCTAAGCCCCAGCATCATTCTGGTGAACCTATGCTGCACCCCTCCTTCTTGAGGTGCAGTGCCCAAATCTGAACAAGATACTCTAAATTGGGTCTGATCAAGGCTCTATACAACTGAAGCATAACTTCCTCCCCTTTGTATTTGATCCCCCTCGATATAAAGACCAACATTACATTAGCCTTGTTGATTGCTTACCCCATGTGACTGAAAATGTACTCTTTTCTCAGGAATTTGTCAAGCTCCTTTTTAAAGGATGCTAGTGACCTCAGACTCCCCACAACTCAGAATCTTTTTCTAGAAGGTGATGGGCTTTCTACAAAAATTCTTCGGGGCACCTAGCCTAACTCTGCCTGGGTATTTTACAGGCATGACTTCTAGTCCTACTACCCTTATACATTTCAAATAGCTTATCTAACCTGACTGTATCCAACGCCATCAGTTTTAAAACTTCATCTATATCGCCTCTAAACCTGCATTTTTCCTAAATAAGTAATTAATTTATGGAGCCTATTCTCACAATTAAGAACTTAAAGACTTGGTATCGTTGTAGTTGTCTTCCTTTTCACCACTTCAATATCCCACATCATATGTGGAGACCAGAACTGGACAGATTAACTCGTCAAGTGAAGACATACCAATGTTTTATATTGCCTAAGAACAGTATTCTTCACTTTGTATTCAAGAGAATAGTCTTTTAGAGAACGCCCCACCCTCCTGAGAATTTCCAAATCAGAGCCTGGTTCTTTAGCATTCACTACTGAACTCACAAACTGTTTAATTTGCTTATTGCTGTCAAATTGATGTTGACTATAACAAAACTTTATAAAAACTAGCAGATCCTGCATGGCATTGCTCACTGTTGATACATGGGTTTATAAGGATCGGAGTATTATAACACATAATGCACAATGCATTATTCTGCTGCTAATGGGATATTGTAATCTGCACTGTCCCTTAAAGCCACAGATCTTAACCACTGTTAAAAGCACATTCATTGACCAATTAGAATTCATTGCTGTTGCCAAGGAAGTTTCTTGCTGTATTGGCAGCTAAATCCCTAGACTCCGTTCCCCGCCCCACCCATCTCCCCTCTAAGTCAGAAAGAGTAATGACTTCAAAAAAAATGCTGCTTGTGCATTGGTAGGTTTGCTGTTTGTTCCGTTACTACTGCTGTCTTATAAACCTGAAATTTGGCCCAGTCAGGTGGCAGTGTGAAGCCGGAGGTGTGGTAGATGCGAATTATGTGCAAAACTTTTCTAGGGAAGAGAGAGAGAAATATTTTGAAAAATATTCCAACACCAAAGCATAAATTCCTTTTCCTCAAACAGTAACTCCAAATGGAATACTGAATTTAATCATTAGAAGAAACTCAGCTTGATTTGGGTATGTTAATTCTCTTAGAAAATTGGTCATCTTAGAGTTTCTTTTGTAAAAGTTCAGTATACAAGCAATGATCATATTGGCAATAGCTTGCCAATATTTGGTGTGCCTACATTTCATGGGCTTCAGCTTCAGATTATGTAACTGACACACAAGTAGCCCTCCCCCCACCGACCAAAAGTCCATAATTTCTGTGATGGCCTGGAAATTGAAGCTGCATGGGGTTATCAGCTTTTCTAGTGGCCCTTTTTGGTGGGTGGGTGGGTGAGGGTGGGGAGGGGAAGAGAAGACAGATATGCTGCGATAGCAAATCAAGGAAATTTCTTTTCACTGACCCCTCAAGCATCATTTCTTCTCTGACTGCAAGCTGCCAAGTAAACAAACTATGGATGCTCTTTCTCACACTGATTGTTTTTCAATAATGGAAATCTCACACTGAATAAATCATTTACTTCTTTTCAAACTATTTATTGCTCTCAAATATTAGATGTAGACTAACTGTATGTATGCAACACCTTTCAGACAGTAATTTTGAAACAAACATTTTGGATACTAACAGCAGCCTGAGCAGTTACATCACCAAGAATGAACTTTTCTCTGGTTTTGCAAACTCAATTAAGAAAATTCAGTATGGATGGGCAACTCCCAGTGCCTCTATTGAAGCACAATACCATGAGCAAAGCAACAGTGCAAGTGGTTATTTCATCAATCAACTCGCATTAAATTTTGAGCCGCAATTAATTGCTGCCGAAAACACATAGGCCTGGAGTTTCTGCTAGGTTGTGCTGGTATTTCCAAAATCAGCCAAACCAGCGCAAAAGATCAAGGAATTTCAAGAGCAAATTATGTCCAGCGCAAATCGAGCTACTGCAAGCTTTTGGCTAGCTGAAAAAACATTGTGCTGGAAGCTGGCCAAGCCTACAATATTGGCCATGACCTCAGATCAAATGAATTACTATGGTGAGTTTCCGCTAATTGTGCTCGTTTGCGGGCCTTTGAAGAGGCTCTTAAATTTAAGCTTTTTTTTAGGCACAAGAGCGCCAATCCTTTTCAAAGCTTTTAAATATTTTTTAAAATTTACTAAGAAACTGACTACTGTACACCAACATAACTAGTAAATGGTTCTGTATATAGTTTTTTTAAAGCCATTTTCAGTTATTTAAAATTGGGTTACTCACAGGTGGACTAGACACTGATTAAAAATGCTTATTTTTTGTGATAAACCCATTTTCAGCTGTATTAATAAAAATGTACCAAGTAACCACTCTTAAACATAACAAGGAATACTTTTTAAGGCAATTAAAAAAAAAAATTGCATTCTAAAACACTGCCTGATTGTGTTGATTCAGGGATGAGTTAACGTTTGCTCCGGTTTCCTCCCACAGTCCAAAGATGTGCAGGTTAGGTTGATTTGGCTATGATAAATTGACCCTTAGTGTTAGGGGATTAAATACGTGGGGTTACGGGGATAGGGTGGGATATGTGTCGGTGCAGGCTCGATGGGCCGAAATGGCCTCTATCTGCACTGTAGATTCTGTGATTCTGTGAGATATGCAAATGAGTGACCAGAAATTTGAGCAAAAAATTCACTTTGCAAAACTACTGCAATTTTGAGAGCAATTTATGCCCGGATCACCGATTGCACCAAAAGCGGAAACTCTTGGCGATAGTGTTAGAAAATAGGCACTGCTCAAAACTTCAGACATCTGAAACACTTGGGGCTGGATTTTACCAGCCCTGAGGAGGCAGATTTGGAGGTGGGACTGCTGGCAAAATGAGAAAAATTGGGAGCGGGACCCAACCCCGCTCCCAACCCACCTCCAAACCATCTTCCCGGGAGGCGGGTCTCCGACTCGCGCAGGGACCTGTCACCTCAAGGCGGGAAGGGGATTAGGGCCTATTAACTGCCTGTTAACAGGCAGCTTTGAGGCTTATCCCCATTTTACCCCTGCAAGTGCGGGCTTCCCAATGGCTACGAACCTCGCCAGGGTCAGCAAGGCGAGCAGTGGGTCTGCGGGGGTGAGAGGGGTCGAAATGTCCGCTGTAGAGGTGAGTGATGGGTGCAAGTGTGGACAGGTAAGTATGAGAGGTGAGTGTAAAGTGTTGGAAAAAGTTTCCTTACCTTTGTTTCTTTCTGCAGGCTTCAACCCTTGGGGATCCAGAGGTGCCTCATCTCAACGGCAGAGATGACAGAATGGCTGCTGCATTCTCAGATGTAGCAGCCATCTGCTTTCTGCTGAGGAGAGAGGTTTGGTGAGCCTTTGTGCAAGGGCTCACCTTAGATCAGAGATTGTCAGTGTTTGACAGCTTCTCAAAGCTGTCAAACGCTGACAATTCATTTGTCAAAAATTTTGAGACAGAACAAGTGTCATACGCTGAAGTCATCGGTCACCGGCTTTCCCTTAATTGGCCGGCTAAGCCCACAGGGCGAGTTTAACAAGGCCAATCAAGGGAAAATAGCATGGGTTCGTCAGACGTCGCTGGGGGCCAGACTGAAACCCGCAAACCAGAAGTCCCGTCTCCAACACGTCTCCAGAGGTAAGATCGCGGCCATGGACACAGACGTGATCTAGATTTCATATACACACAAATATTATAGAAAGACTAAGTGAGTAGTGTAATCATTTTTAACCGAGATCAGTTAAAAGTTATTACACTACTCACCTGACCTTCCTATTACCAGAAACTTGCTTATTCAACATAAACAGAAGTCAAGCAGCAGCTCCTATCTGCCAGAACCTATGAAACTTAGGTTAATTATGTGCATGTCTAATTCCTAGGCAACTTTTTCCAACAACAAAAAAAAAGCAGGTAGAATCAAAGTGCCATGTTATTTTACCCTGCATAAAATATTCAAAATTTAGTGGTTTTCATCTGATAACCACTCTGAAACAGATGGCTCTACATATAATTCTTTACCCTTTAAATTAATTAACTTAATTTGGCTCAACTAAGGAAAACTTTAGTGATGAAACTTAGAGTGATCACAGCTTAGGATCACTCCATCAGAAGCAGACAGAAAGGTGCATCATAAAAAGCACCGTCAGTTATAACATTTATTGTTTTAAGACTGCACAGCAAGTTGTCCTAGAAGTCCTTGGAGAGCATCAGGACAGTGTTTTGTTGCAAGCTGCACATTCTAGTTCCAAATACATGAGCTGCTGAGGCCCTGGATAAAAAAAATCACACTAACCTTGTTTTGCTAACACGCATAATGGTTTCTGCTGCTTGGAAACCCCCCAGAATATGGCTGTGACATGTTGGTGATGCATACACTATCAACATGTCCAGATTCATCAAGGTTCTGAATTCCATTAATTTCAATAGGATTTTTTTTCAGCACAGGCATTGTAAAGCTGCCAGGGTTAGTTTGCTTTAAATATTTTTCCAAGTATACGCAGATAAAGCGAGTTGTCGTGGGAGCATTTTATTATTTCGCTCTTCCCACTGATATAAATGAAAAGCACAGTCTTATTTATACACAGTACTGTGGTGGATAAATAAGACACTGCGTTCACTTTTTTTGTTACCAAAATAAGATTGTCCAAAACATTAAACATACAAAGTTCATTTATTTTCTTTACTCAAAAGATAGCGTTAATAGCCTCACGCAAGGCAAACAGAACGTATCAACGGGAACAAACAAGCTCCACATTGACTTTTAAAAAATGGAATTTATTTACTATTGTCTTTAGGATATACCGTATGTTTCCTGCAGTAAACACACCCAATGGGCACCCAATACACAAGACTTGGTTTAGTATATTATTGCCTATCAAGCTTACCATGCAGGTATCAAGTTCCTCTAGCCTCTCCAATTCGGTCAGTTCCTCAGCGGTGACAGCAAGTCGCTTTGTTGGCTTCTCTTCCAACACTTCTATTTCTGTGGACTCCTGTCGTGGAAGTGGCTTTCCACGTTTTGTCAGATGGTTTGCCTGTTGTCGGAAATGGTGGCAAGAAAGGAAACATACTACCACTTGCAAAATATTTCTTGTTCATGTTCGAGACAGTTTGGTGCTCTTGTATGATAATATTGGAATTATATGCATTGCTAATGGACTAATATTCAACCCTTTCATCAATTTATATAGGCATTATTTCAACTTCCTCATTAGGGAGTGCCCAAGCAAGACTTACTTCAGTTATCTACGAGAGGTTGAGGTGGAGTTTTTCCAGTCAGGCAACAATGATTAAAAAATGACCTTTGGCTATCACAAGTGGCTGTAACATCATATATTGGGGGGGCGGGGACAGGGGGCTAAATTGGATAGCCCCCGAAAACGGGCACGGGGATCGCAATGCGTGATTACCCCATGCCCGTTCAATGCAATGCAGGCAGCACGCCACCTTTGTGCTGCCTGCTCATTATAACAATTACTGTGTGCAGCCAGCGCTAACCGCGCTGTTCATTGACTGCACACATCAGCAGGGGGCCCAATATTGTTACTTGTTAGCGCTGCTTAAAGCTAGCGTGCATCGCTTAAAGGGAAGGTGCACTGTGGCTGACGGACATGCTGACATCATTCGGAACAGTGCTGTGCAACAAAGAACAATGGCTAACCATGGGAGAGAATGTGCATCAAGGTTATCTGATGCCTCAGTGGAGGTCTTGGTGGAGGAGGTGGAAAGGAGGAGAGATGTCCTGTATCCTCAGGGAAGCAGGAGGCCTTCCAGACACACGATGACAAGGCAGTGGGAACAGATAGCCGCGGAGGTAAATGCTAGGAGTTTAGCCCCGAGGATCTGAATGCAGTGCCGCAAGAAGTTCAATGACCTCATACGAGTGGTCAAGGTCAGTGAGTGCATCTTCAAATGCCATATCTTACCAACTGCACCACTAGCCTCAGCCACTGCTCAATTCACCACCCCCACCCCTTCACTCATCTACCAACAATCTCTACCAATCAGGATTCATACCCAACATTCATATGCTTCGCCTCACCCTCAACCACTTAGCACTGTTGCAAGCCTCACGCCCACATCTCACAGCTGGCACACACTGCCAGCTATTCAACCATGACAGCCACATTACCCAAATATACTGCATGACACTCACTGACACACTTCACTCTCTCTTGCAGAAGGTGGCACAAAATCATATGCAGCAGGAACTAATTGGAGGGGGAGAGGCACGCCTGCAAGTTCTAACCGCCACGGAGGAGATGGTGCTGGCCATTATTGGAACAGCTATTGCTGAGGCCGTGGCCAGCAGCGGGGCTGAAACCATTGAAGATGACGGTATCTTGATACCCAATCCTCCTTCTCACAGCCCATGTCCCCCTCATCCCACAATCTCTTCTGACTTACAAGCTGCAGATGGTGTAAGCACGCACTTCTTACTTTCTCCTCTCCCCTCACCACAACCGTACCATTCTCCCTTTTTCCTTTCAGATACCCAAGAATTGCAACTTGGCCAGGCAGTGGAAGAAGTCCAAGAAAAAAGTGAAGATGAAGGGACGCCATCACGCGATCTCACAGTTGCAGCCACCAGCTCAGATACCGACACTGTGCATATCTTAGAGGACAGCATCGAGGCGGGATCTGCATATGATTAGACACAGGGCACGAGTGCGCTGCAGCCAGGGTAGGCGGTAAGGATAGCGTAGGTGCCAGTTCACTGTGGAGGGCAAAGTCGCACATGAGTTATGTTGCAGAGGACTTAGATGAGGATTTCGATGGGCCAGGATACAGAAGAAGGATGATGGGTGCACACAAAAATATGCTTGGTGCACTGGGAAGCCTGCCTTCAATGTCAAGGAGCATGGAAGAGTCCAGCACTAACTTGGCACAGGGCTTTGCGCAGAGCCTGGAGCCTATCCTTTTCAGCATGGAACTGGTGGCCAGCTCAGTCAACACACTTGTAGACCCAACCATGATGCAGCGTCTGATGGTCGAGGTCTCAGCTTCCATTGCAGCTCAAGCAGCTTCCACCAAAAGTCTGAGCTCAGACTGATGTCATACAAGCTCAGAATGTTGCATCATGGTTGTGGATATCAGCGTTCAAAGGGGCCTGCAGTGTGTCACAGCAGTCCAGAAATCTGTCCTCCAACAGATTACTAGGATTGCTGAGCACTAACCTGCTGTCCTCTCTCAGGATGACAGCATTCATGACCTCATCCCACTCCGCCAGTGCCCTTGCTTTTGCCTGTCACTCAGTCAGCCCAGACTGCTGCCGCCCATGCCGAAATGGTGCAGTCTGAAGTCGGGCAATCTCGGCTCAAAGCTGCTTGAGGTCATCCTCCAAAGCCATCTGCATTCTCCTCCACTGATCCACAGAAAGTCATCAGCCTTCCACCAACCATGCTGCAGCCACTGGGGTAGCATTTCGTAGGAGCCCTAGGACAGGCAAAGGCACACAGAAGACAGGCACTAAGGGAATGCACAAGGGTGATTAGTTTAATTTTGTATGCAATATGGCATGATTTAATTTATAAATTTGGTTTGAAATTTTCTGTTGGCTTTTATTTTTGCATTGTGGCCAAGGGGACTGACGTAATAAAGACTCACTACGCACTTGGTTGTACATAAAGCAAGGCTTTAATCGACTTGTAACAAAACATGGAGGTCTAGTTAGTAGTCACTAGCTTCCTGTTTCCAGACTGTCTCTGGCAAATTCATTTATTCCAATGTTGGGAGGACTCGTAAAAATCAACATTTCATTGTGCAGTACACACGAGAGCTGCATATATGACGAATAAAAATTGAATTGAATTGAATTGGCCAAGGTGGGCCCACGCCCGAGTATTTGCGATTTATGACAGGGACGATGTGATGGTCAATGACAGAGGGAAGGTAAGGGGTGTGGGACTGTTGGTGAATGGCGAGCGAATTGGGGTTTAGGTTACTGGTATTGCACTTAAACTAGTTCTTCATGTACAAGCTCAGAATGTTCAACAGGGGCTGTCTAGGTTGCAGCCTCCCTTCCTCTTACTCGTCCTCCTCTTCCCCCTCCTCCCTCTTGGAGCAGCTTGTCCTGCTCTGCGTGGCCTCTGCTCATTCTCTCAGTCATGGTCGATTTCAAGAGGAAGGCCGACTGGTAGAACAACAGGTTTGTGCAAAAGTCTTGAAGTCAGCAAAAAGTACTTCAGCACCTGCCACACCATTCCCTGTAGACTTTTGAAACTTTAAATAACTATGGAAAGCACCAAAAACGTGTAGAATTGTAGCAACAGCCAAAAGGAATAAACCTGCGACTAACCTGTAAGCAGTTGATGATCCCTTTAAATAGCACTGATGGGGGGTCCTTCACGCTGTTTAACGCGTGTTCAGCTGTGCGAGGTTAAGAGAGTGCGTCGGCTGTAGCGTGGAGCTCCAAAATGGCAGCATTGATTGACGTCATGAACTGTCTACTCTGCATACTTCCGGCAGATGCCACGTGCACGCGTGCTAATCCCTTTACCAAGATGGCGTCAGGTGTGCTGTGTGTCAGAAGTGTGCGCGCCCACGAGTGCCGTGGACGCCATTTTGGAACCCTAAGGGCACTCATAGTGCCCAAAAAACAGGCACTACCGAGCCCAATGTGGCCCCTAGTACTCTAGACTGCTACTGCGTGGCATATTCTATTCTTGTATTTCAACGGCAGTGGAGTATTTGACAGGTTAGATAAAGTAATCCACAAGTGTAAATTAGTAAATTGAATTTGTTTATAACACTGTCACAATTTGTGTTCCAAAAAGAGGAGCTGCAGATATATTCAAGTATATGTTACATGCAAAATATTAGTACCTTATGTATGTGACAGATATGCAGTTCTACACATTACAAGGACCAACAGAATAAGTATTAAATTGTGCTATCTAAAATATTGTTAATGTGCCCATTCGTCTTGGTGAATATATTTTTCCTGTTTTACATTTTTTTCTGCAAATGTTACCAACAGAGAAACTATTGTAATGAAGAAAGACCCGACATAAGGAGACCAACGCAGATTGGGTGACAACTTTGCGGAACACCTCCGTTCAGTCCGTAAGGGGGACCCCGTGCTCCCGGTGGCCTGTCACTTTAATTCTCCACTCCACTCCCACTCAGACCTCACCGTCCTCGGTCTCTTGCATTGTTCCACGGAAGCTCAGCGGAAGCTCGAGGAACAGCACCTCACCTTTCGATTAGGCACTTTACAGCCCTCTGGACTCAACATAGAGTTCAACAATTTCAGATCAGAACCCTGGCCCCTATCATATATATATTTTATCCACACTTTGGCTCTGTTCTTCTCTCCCACATGGCAGCTGTCTTCCATTCTGCCAACGCAATTTACACTTCATCTAGAGCCATCCTTTGTTTCTTAACCTGTCCCATTACCATCTCCTTTTGCCTTGAATATCTCAATGTCTCTTAATCTCTCCAGGCCTTCTATCCTATCACAGGCCTTCCTTTTGTTCTTTCATCTCCTCCCCCATTTCCCAGCCACTACACTTGCTTAAAAATCTGTTCCATTTCCTGCTTTTTTCCAGTTCTGACGAAAGGGCATCGACCTGAAACGTTAACTGTTTCTCTCTTCACAGATGCTGCCTGACCTTTATGACTCTACTCTACTTTATCCCATGCATTCGAATTTCTCCAAAATAAGATATCGCCAGTGTAAATGGTTTAACTTTTCACTGGTGTTCTAACATTCAATTTAGTTACATGGGTGGTCTTCCATTAAAACTGAAGTTGGAGGAGGAAAAAAGTACCCATAGCTATTACTTCTGGATGCTTAACTGTTATTGTAGGGAGAGTAGTTAAATCATATGTAGTGCTATTATACTAAATGATTGTTTGCACATCTTGCTTTAAATACTTTAAATTCTTGGTCCTTTTACCCAAATTAAAAAACTTCTACCCATCATTTCACTACACAGCAAAAGCACATAAGATAAATAAGTGCTAAACAAATACAAACATTGCAGGTTTGCCACTTACCAGTTTGTGCTGTGAGCTTGAAAGTGCGTCTAAAATTTCATCTACAATATGGTCAGACAGAAACGATGCCACAGTCAGCTTGACCTCGCTGCACAAGAATTGGAGAAAGACAACAGACTGTATTAAAAAACCTTCTACAACGTAGAGCAAATGCATTATGTTGTCAGTGTCAGCTGTGGCTCAGTGGGTAGCACACTCGCCTCTGAGTCAGAAGGTTGTGGGTTCAAGTCCCACTCCAGAGACTTGAGCACAAAAATCTAGGCCGACACTCCAGTGCAGTGCTGAGGGAGTGCTGCACTGTCGGAGGTGCCGTCTTTCGGATGAGAAGTTAAACTGAGGCCCCGTCTTCTCTCTCGGGTGGTTATGAAAGATCTCATGGCACTATTTCGAAGAAGAGCAGGGGAGAATATTTATCCCTCAATCAACATCACTAAAACAGATTACTGTTTGTGGGAGCTTGCTGTGCACAAAATTGGCTGCCTCGTTTCCTACATTACAACAGTGACTACACCCAAAAGGGCTTCATTGGCTGTAAAGCGCTTTGAGACATCCGGTGGTCGTGAAAGGCACTATATAAATGCAAGTCTTTCTTTTATTCAAGAAATATTTCCTTGTGCCATAAAGCTCCCTTTACCCTAAGCTAAACTCAAGATCATCTTCTACTGCACCAGCAAAGCATTTTCACTTCCCACATCAAGTCTGATCAATTCAGAGTGAAATTATAAGGAGCTTTGTACTAGGAACTGGGTGACATCACCCAAATAGATTTCACTTTGGGCCCTTTAGCTACCAGCGGGTAAATCTTTAATTCAATCCTCAAAGTGCAAGCAAAGAAATGTAACTCATTTGCCTCTTTTTAAAAAAATACAAAGTCTACTATTTTTTTTTAATGATATAAAAAGGTGGTTATATTATGCATTTTGAAATCACAGCCATAGTAATATTAAATGGACTTAAAAAAAATCTAATAATAAAAACTGCACAGTTCAGTAGAGGCTTTGTAGAATTATGCAAAACATGAACTTTATTTTGTGCAATTGCTTTCTTATCGCTTTGAACTGTTCAACTGTTAATACCAATGTAGAGATCGTTATATGAGCTGATGGCTATTATTCACTTTGCTCATCCTTTTTCAAAAACAATCACCCCCCTTATTGCCAAATAAAATCCAAAACCTCAGTGCTATAAGTAAGCGCAGCCTCTGTATCAACGCTTCAAACTTGGAAAGGACTGTATTTCAATCTGTTAAACAAATATTGAAGAATAACAATTCATTACAATCATGCACTTCAAAGTTTTCCTTTTAAATCAAATCTATTACACTTCCCAAATCATAAACTATTCCACATGGATATTTAATGACTATGTAAACGAGATCAGAAAAAGAAGAAAGAAAAACTTCAACAAGATAATGCAGCAGTGTGCTGGCTTGAAGCATCTACATACAACAATACAGAATGATGTGACCCGTTCATACCCTAACCCCTAAATGACAATGTGAGACCTGGTGCTTTCCAAAGGGAGAGGGGGAACGAAAATAATGCAAGAAAGGGCCATTTAATCCAAACACACTGGGGGAAAAATTCACTATCGCCCCGTTTGGGGCGCTAACTTTTAAAAGTTGAGAAAATTAGCGCCAGGTGCTAATGTTTCTAAACTTTAAAAAAATTCAGTTTTGCACTCCAGGAAGGAAGTGGAGCACTAAATGAAACGCTCCACTTCCTTCTTGGAGTGCAATCGGTAGCAGGCGGGGCGGAGACTTCAGCAGCGCTGCACACTGGGCCGTGCAGCGCTGCTGCGTTCAAAGGCTCCTTCCCTCCCTTAAAGGGAAGGGCCATCGCTGCAGGCTCTACAATTTAAAAAGTACCTACCTGAACCACCAAGGCAGCCGCGATCCCGTGCGATCAGCCCGGCACTCAAGCAGAGCGCCGGGCTGATCGATCGTGGTCAGGAACCCACGAAAAAAACTGCAACAAGGTAAGTTTTTTTTTACTTAATTCAGCCACCTCGCCTTTAATCATCGCCCCCGAAGCGGCCGGCCGCCCGATGCATGCCTCCTGCAGCTGTCGGGCGGAAATCAATTTCGGGTCCAGTGCGTTACCGGGGCGATGCACGCAGCGATGACATCACGATCTCCAGGCAAAAGAGATCGGGGCGCAACACCGTAGCACCACCGCAAAACTCTCACCGAATATGGCGGGAGTCGATGTCAGCGCCGCGCCGGGTCGCAAAGCCATTTGCGCCCCCTAATGGGAGGTGCAAAAGCACCCAATTTTGCCCCTATTGCTTTTAAAAGATTAGAATTTCACAAGATAAATACAAATGAGAAAGGCTATTCATCCATCTTAGCTCATCTGTATAAGAGAAACATTTGCAATCCCCTCTAACCACACTTTAGGAAGAATGTCAAGGCCTTGGAGAGGGTGCAGAGGTGATTTACTAAAATAGTGCCAGGGATGAGGGACTTCAGTTATGTGGAGAGACTGGAGAACCTGGGATTGTTCTCTTTAGAGCAGAAAAGGTTAAGGGGAGATTTAATAGAGGTGTTCAAAATGATGAGGTGTTTTGATAGAGTATAGAGGGAGAAACTGTTTCCACTGGGTCGGTAATCAGAGGACACAGATTTAAGGTAATTGGCACAAGAACCAGAGGGAAGATATGAGGAGAATTTTCTTTATGCAGCGAGTTATGATGATCTGGATGCACTGTCTAAAAGGGTGGTGGAGGCAGATTGAATAGTAACTTTCAAAAGGGAATTTAATACTTGAAAAGGAAAAATAATTCAGGGCTATGGGGACAGAGCAAGGGAGTGGGACTAATAGGATAGCTCTTTCAAAGATCTGGCACAGGCATGATGGGCCGAATGGTCTCCTTCTGTGCTGTACGATTCCATGATTCTAGGGCTCCAACTTTCTATCAGGAAACCAAGCATTGTTGATTTTTTCTGTGAAGATATTCTTCCCGATCAGTTCTAAATTTGCGTTTCACTAGTTTGAACCTATGCCCCTTGTCCTACTGCTATGGTTTACATTGAAGTAATGCTCTGAATTTACTGTTTAATATCTTGTATATCTTTTAGGTTCACTCTCAGTTATGTTCTTTCAAGGTTAAAGAACTCCAATTTCCCTACAGATTTTCCTCACAGCTCAATCGTTTCATGTTGAAGATCAGCCTCATGCGGGCTGACTGCAACCGCTCCAGCGCTTGAATCTTGCTCTCGAGACTTGGTGGCCAAAACTGGACATAGTATTCAAGATGCAGTCTGGACTGCAGCATAGGATACTCTGGCTTTACTGATTTAGCAATATAGTTCAGCATAGTTCAGTTTATTGACTTGCTCCTCAATGACTTGACATTTCAGGGTCAATTTTCTGATTGCACACTCCCAGAAATCATGGGTTAAATGTGCTTGTGCTCTCCCAATATGTGCTCCCGGAGGCTGGGAGCATGCAATTGGAAAATTCACTATGAAGTCATGCCAAGTCGATTAAGAGCCTACTTATCATTCCAGCCTTTAGCTATCTCTACACTATACAGTGTGCGCGTATCACCCAATATGTTTCCTTCTAATGTGCAGTATCTTACATTTACCTCTACTAACTGTTACTTGCCACTGTTCTGCACATTTACAGGTGTTATCAAATTCCTTTTTAAAAAAAGTTTCCTGGCTATTTCTCTGATTCAATTTCCTTCACCCTCCCAAATTTGGTATTATCTATGAACTAGAAGACTTTGCATTATGTTTTTAATTCAGCTGACTGATGCAAATTAGAAACAGTAACAGTCCCATTATTGATCCCTGAGGCACTCCATTCATTTCTTCACCTTCCCCATCAGGTCATCTCTCCTGTACAAAAATCCAATGTTTCCCATCTTTTAGCTAGATTCTTATCCATTTTCAGCTTTTACCTTGAATTTCCACTATTTTAAGTTTAGATAGGAGATTTTCTTGAGAGACTTTGTGAAAGGATTTTCTAGGTCCCAATAAATATGTCATGACATAAGGTTTACCACAGTTCACATACATCATCACCTCAATAAAGCCATTGATGTTGGTCATGTATCAACTTCAAAAATAGTGGCCCCGATATTTACGGGGAGGGGGTGAGAGAGGAGGCTGTGGGGGGCGTGGGGGGGAAAAGGAGGAATTCTGGACAGAAAATCCTAAAGTACAGAAGTTAACGGCAGTTTGTATTTTAAATATTTTCACCAGGTTTCCCACCCGACAGCCAGCCTGATTGTCAGGCTGGCTGTCAAGTGGGAAAGCTTGCGGCACAAGGCCACAGCCAAGATGCAGAGAGGGAAATATTATGGGGAGGGAAGAGAGATCGTGGACGGGGGAGAGAAATCGCGGTTGGGGGGAGAGAGAGAGATCGCGGTGGGGGGAAGAAAGCGAGATCGCGGTGGGGGGGAAGAAAGAGAGATCGCGGTGGGGGGAAGAAAGAGAGATCGCGGTGGGGGGAAGAAAGAGAGATCGCGGTCGGGGGGGAAAGGGAGAGAGAGATCGCGGACGGGGGTGGGAGAGAGAGATCGCGTGGGGGCAAGAGAGAGATCGCGGTGGGGGAGAGGGAGAGAGAGATCGCGGACGGAGGTGGGAGAGAGAGAGAGCGGGGTGGGGGAAAGAGAGAGAGATCGCGGTCGGGGGAGAGGGAGAGAGAGAGATCGCGGTCGGGGGGAAGAGAGAGAGATCGCGGTCGGGGGGAAGAGAGAGAGATCGCGGTCGGGGGGAGAGAGAGAGATCGCGGTCGGGGGGAGAGAGAGAGATCGCGGTCGGGGGGAGAGAGAGAGATCGCGGTCGGGGGGAGAGAGAGAGATCGCGGTCGGGGGAAGAGAGAGAGATCGCGGTCGGGGGGAGAGAGAGAGATCGCGGTCGGGGGGAGAGAGAGAGATCGCGGTCGGGGGGAGAGAGAGAGATCGCGGTCGGGGGAAGAGAGAGAGATCGCGGTCGGGGGAAGAGAGAGAGATCGCGGTCGGGGGAAGAGAGAGAGATCGCGGTCGGGGGAAGAGAGAGAGATCGCGGTCGGGGGAAGAGAGAGAGATCGCGGTCGGGGGAAGAGAGAGAGATCGCGGTCGGGGGGAGAGAGAGAGATCGCGGTCGGGGGAAGAGAGAGAGATCGCGGTCGGGGGAAGAGAGAGAGATCGCGGTCGGGGGAAGAGAGAGAGATCGCGGTCGGGGGAAGAGAGAGAGATCGCGGTCGGGGGAAGAGAGAGAGATCGCGGTCGGGGGAAGAGAGAGAGATCGCGGTCGGGGGAAGAGAGAGAGATCGCGGTCGGGGGAAGAGAGAGAGATCGCGGTCGGGGGGAGAGAGAGAGATCGCGGTCGGGGGAAGAGAGAGAGATCGCGGTCGGGGGAAGAGAGAGAGATCGCGGTCGGGGGAAGAGAGAGAGATCGCGGTCGGGGGAAGAGAGAGAGATCGCGGTCGGGGGGGAAGAGAGAGAGATCGTGGTCGGGGGAAGAGAGAGAGATCGCGGTCGGGGGGTGAAGAGAGAGAGATCGCGGTCGGGGGGGAAGAGAGAGAGATCGCGGTCGGGGGGTGAAGAGAGAGAGGTCGCGGTCGGGGGAAGAGAGAGAGATCGCGGTCGGGGGGAGAGAGATCGCGGTCGGGGGAGAGAGAGATTGATCGCGGTCGGGGGAAGAGAGATCGATTGCGGTCGGGGGAGAGAGAGAGATCGATCGCGGTCGGGGGGAGAGAGAGAGCTCGCGGTCAAAATGAGTAAAAAATAAAAAGCCTGTCAAAATGGCAGCACGCAGCCGCCTTAAAAGCTTTTACCGACCAACCCGCCTCCTGAGAGCAGATTGGTTGCCCTGCCGCACCGCCCCTTCCCCCCCACCCCCCGCAAAGCCGCCTCCGTTAACACCAGATGTGGGCGGGTTGGGGTCGGTTTTGAAATTTTAACTTCTTACCTGACCCAAACCCACCCAATTCTTTGGGATTAAAATTACCCCCAACATGTGGCTGCTTTAATTAAGGTTGTAGGTTCAAGCCCTACACCAGAGACTTAAGCATATAATCTAGGCTGGCACTGAGGAAAGTTCCATCTTTAGGATGAAATGTTAAACCAAGGCCCGGTCTGCCTTCTCATGAAATGATCCGAAGAAAAGCAGGAAGTTCACCCGATATCCTGGCCAACATTATTCCTCAACCAAACACTAAAATTGACTATCTGGTTACTTAGCTCATTGCTGTTTGTGGGAGCTTGCCGTACACAAAAATTGGCTGTGTTTGCCTACATTGTAACAGTGACAACACTTCAAAAGTATGGCACTGGCTGTGAAGTGCTTTGGGATGCCTAAGGACATGAAAGCAGCTATATAAATTCAAGTTTCTGTATTTCTTTATTTAACGTTAACTCTGTTTCTCTCTCCACAAACACAGCCTGACCTGCTGAGTATTTCCAGCATTTTCTGTTATTTAATATGTCTATAATTGCCTGGATTAGATTGAGTACCTCTTTTGAATATGGGTATTATGTTAGATTTTTTTCAATCCAGTGACATGTTCCAGCATTCAGTGAATCTCTCATAATGACTGTCAGCGCTTCACACATTTCTTGTCTCTCTTAAACTGGTATAAATGCCATCTGTCACCAAGGATTTGTTTCTTCTGAGCCGTTCCATCTTTCTAGATTCTATCTCATTAATGTCATATTTTAGAATCTACCCAACCTATGTGATTGCCTCAGAGGTGAGTACCCATAGGACAAAAGATCCAGCCCAAGCAGCTCTCACGTGGATTATAGTGGCCAACATGATTTGGCGATAGCAGACACTTTGTATCAACACTTCAACTTCTACAATCAATCCTGGTAGTCATCAAGCTTGTTAGTAAAGCCAGTCTAAATCTTAGCAAGTTCAAACCACTGGTAAAAATGCTCAAGACTATAAAGTTAAAGCTTATCTAATAAAGTCAGTGGTACTACCACAGAGACTAGATTCTTAAATTCAAAATGAATGAATTTGCCCTAAGTTTACTTTAAAGTCTGAATTGGTTATATAAATTCAAGCATACTTCTACTGTATTATTTAACAACTACCATTACTACCAATGTACAATAGAATCAAATATCAAAATACCTAATTTTATTGAGAATATCGATGCCCGATTGCTCAAGTAGAACATTCTTGACAAAAGTCCGAGGGATGGAAACCTTCTCGGTGCTGGCCTTGATTAAATTCTGGCGCAGGTGGGCTTTTTTCATCACATGAGGGCACAGTCCCTCAGCTGCATCCACCATGGACTCCAACATAGTCTATAAAACAAAGTTAAAAATCTCAAAAGGGGAGGATTTAAAGTTTTTTTTAATGAAAGCTGTAGACAACTGTGGAAACAGCAACATAACATTTACATAAGGAGAAGGTAAAATGGGGGGGGTGAACCAAGTTATTAAAGTACATGCCTGAATTAGTTGTATGGTAAAGGGATGAAACCCAATGCTTTATCATTTAAGCAATTATCGACTCAATATCCTTGTGAGGGGAAGTTCAAGAAATCCATGAATAGCAAATAACAGCAGAATACACAACCTGTACTATCTCAAATTTTTTGAAACGAAATCATACCCATCACCTGATTCAGCAGCACACTAGGGAAGATATAAAATTCCAAATACTCTTTAGTAAAATTTCTGAAGTCATTAGCAGAGATAAAGATTTGTTGACCAGCTTCATATTACAATCTTTGGAGGGGCAGTGATGTGCACAGAGGATGTAGGTGAATATGCAACTGTACTCATGTTTCCTAACCTGATTCCTGCATTGAAGCCAGGAGCGTGGCACAATGTTCCTGCTGCTGACCTCCTCGGCCACCTCAACAGCAACAACAACTTGTATTTATATAACGCCTTTAACGTAGTAAAACATCCCAAGGCGCTGCACAGGAATATTTTAAGAAAACAAATTTGACACCGATCCACATAAGGATAAATTAGGGCAGGTGACCAAAAGGTTGGTCAAAGAGGTAGGTTTTAAGGAGCGTCTTAAAGGAGGAAAGAGAAGTAGAGAGGCGGAGAGGTTTAGTGAGGGAATTCCAGAGCTTAGGGCCCAGGCAACAGAAGGCACGACCACCAAAGGTTGAGCGATTATAATCAGGGATGCTCAAGAGGGCAGAATTAGAGAAGTGCAGATATCTCGGGGGGGGGGGGGGGGGTGGGAAAGAGAAGGGGGTTTGTGGGGCTGAAGGAGATTACAGAGATAGGAAGGGGTGAGGCCATGGAGGGATTTGAAAACAAGGATGAGAATTTTGAAATTGAGGTGCTGCTTAACTGGGAACCAATGTAGGTCAGCAAGCACAGTGGTGATGGGCGAACGGGACTTGGTGCAGGTTAGGACACGGGCAGCCGAGTGTTGGATGACCTCAGGTTTACGTAGGGTGGAATGTGGGAAGCCAGCCAGGAGTGCATTGGAATAGTCAAGACTAGAGGTAACAAAGTCATGGATGAGGGTTTCAGAGCGGAGACGGGCGATGTTACAGAGGTGGAAGTAGACGGTCTTTGTTATGCTGCGGATATGTGGTCAGAAGCTCATTTCAGGGTCAAATATGACACCAAGGTTGCGAAGTGTGGTTCAGCCTCAGTCAGATGTTAGGGAGAGGGATGGAGTCAGTGGCCAGGGAATGGCGTTTGTGGTGGGGACTGAAAACAATGGCTTCGGTCTTCCCAATATTTAATTGGAGAAAATTTTTGCTCATCCAGTACTGGATGTCGGACAAGCAGTCTGACAATTTAGACACCGTGGAGGGATCGAGAGAAGTGGTGGTGAGGTAGAGCTGGGTGTCCTCAGCGTGCATGTGGAAACTGACACTGTTTTCCGATGATGTCACCAAGGGGCAGCATGTAGATGAGAAATAGGAGGGGGCCAAGGATAAATCCTTGGGGGACACCAGAGGTAACGATGCGGGAGCGGAAGAGAAGCCATTGCAGGTGATTCTCTGGCTATGGTTAGAATGGAACCAGGCGAGTGCAGTCCCACCCAGCTGGATGACGGTGGAGAGGCATTGGAGAAGGATGGAGTGGTCAACCGTGTCAAAGGCTGCAGACAAGTCAAGAAGGACAAGGAGGGATAGTTTACCTTTGTCACAGTCACAAAGGATGTCATTTGTGACGTTGAGGAGAGCCGTTTTGGTACTGTGGCAAAGGCGGAAACCTGATTGGAGGGATTCAAACATGGAATTGCAGGAAAGCCATGCCTTCTTTGTGGCAGCAGCAGGTTTCTTCCTCCCGATGCTGGGGAAGAGTATCTCTCTCTGACTCTTCATTGCCCCCAGCAGTACATCAAGCGAGGGCGCAGCCTTGGAAAGTCCTGAGTCCATCTTTTACAATTGCAGCCTCTGTGCAAAACCTCCAAACTCCATCTTTGGTTTGGTCCTTCAAATACTTGAGCTGCGAGCGCATCATGCAGGTCTGCACTCCGCCCCCTGCTGCGCATTCAACGCCAAACCCGGAAGTAATATTCTAATGAGGTGGCTGCGTTAAAATGCCACAGGCAGACGCGCTGAAATTAATTCCAGGTTTCCCACGCGATATCGCATGACCTCCCCCGCTCTGAATGGCCAGGCAGTAATATCGGGGTCAAAGACTCTGACAACAAAATGGCAGTGATAGGGTTGATGAAATGATGGCGAGGTCGAGCTGGTTGTCATCAATGTACAAGTGCAAGTTGACCCCATGTCTGTGGATGATGTCAGCAAGGGTAACATGTGGATTAAGAAAAGGAGTGGCCACGGTTAAATTCTTGGGGGACTGCAGAGGCAATGGCATGCGTGCAAGAGGAGAAGCCATTATTTCACATGCGTGAACGTTCACGGTGTTGACAGTCTATTTTGAGTGTGGAAGGCATTGCAGCTGAGCTCCACACTGCCCTTGCCAGATGGCGACACTTCCAGCAGGGATCACAGGATAGAAATCAGGAGTAGGAAGCCTAACTGAGTTCCCAGACCCCCTAGTACAAGGTAGAGAGATTAATTGTAATGTCCCTACTGTCATCCCAGCCACGATCAACTAAGCGCAGACCGGGGATTCCACCTAGAACCTTCTAGGTGTCAGCCGTGACTCAGAGGCAGCACTCTTGCCTGAGTCAGAAGGTTGTGCACTGTCGGGAGGTGCTACCTTTCAGATGAGACGTTAAACCGAGGCTCCGTCTGTCCTCTCAGGTGGACGTAAAAGATTCCATGGTGCTATTTCGAAGAAGAGCACGGGAGTTCTCCCTGGTGTCCTGGCCAATATTTATCCTTCAACTAACATGACTAAAACAGATCATCTAGTCATTATCACTTTACTGTTTGTGGGACTTTGGTGTACACAAATTGGCTGCCACATTTTCTACATTACAATGGTGACTACACTTCACAAAGTGATTAATGGCTGTAAAGCACTTAAGCACATCCTGAGGTCGTGAAAGGTGTGATATAAATGCAAGTCTTTCTTCCTTCTTGGTTTGTGTGGCTCAGCTACTCACAGGATAAACTTGCTGGTTCAGCAAGGGAGCATCTAAATGGTTCCATGGAAGACCAGTGAACGCGAGGCCACAGCCTCACAAACTTTCTGGGTGAACTTCCCTTCTCATTTTCAGCTACTCATGGCAAGATACAATTCACTATATTACTGTAGTGTGATGATAGACACTGAATGAACTCTGGTATTTTCGTCTGTTGAATTTGCTAATCTTAGCTGGATTTTTGTCAAAGGAGCAATTTTCCTTGTGTTTTTACTACAAACTGACCAGTAGTACTCTTCAAATTGGTAATTGATGTCATTTATTAATCTCAGGAGTGTTTTTTTTAGATGAAGCTTGCACCAATTACAATGAATCAAATAAACTGCAGTAAATCCCTTTTAAATTTCTACAATTATTTTACTCAAATATTTCACATCCAAGGGCAGTTAACCCAGTTGCCTTCAGTTTTGCACATTTGCTTCACCCAGCCAGTCAGTTTGATATTGTTTGATATGTTTGAACATATATACAACGAAATCCTGAGAAGCATATTGATGAACCTATGTCATTTGAGTTCTTGTGATGCCTGCCTTCAAGACACGATGCTCCACTGCAATCTCTCTGCCTCTCAGGATAGCCTTCCAGTCAGCACACATACTTTGAAATAACCAGTGATTAACAGGGAAGCAGGCAGGGAATTTCTCTAACTCTTGGCTACTAATGACAACACTGGGACTATTTTATTAACTGTTTAATGTCCAAGAACATGCCATCTTCTGTTATACTCTGTCATTCACATTCAGTGCCTTGCACTGCTCTATATTACTGAAACTCACACAAATCTAAAGAGTAATCAATATAATTCTCATTTTTCTGTTGCAGAAGATGAAAGCTTCCTCTGTGGGAAAAATTCTTATACCAAGGAGGTAGTTATCCTGCAAATTAGTTGACCACCAATGCCAAAGGATTAGTAGGGGATTAGGGTGATAACTGATAGGCTGCAAGGGTCTTAAATTAATCAGATTCATCAATACCAAATAATTTTTCAAGTTGCAACAACTCTCGGTTATACTCTCCCATGAAGTGAGAACATCTATCTCACTTCATATTAGTACTTTTACTACAGAAATTTCATTTCAATCTTTACGTCCCATGATGAAGGAAAAACCAGAATTAACCAAACACGCTTGGCTGCCATTTGGCTGTTCCTCAATATTATATCACATAGGGCAATGCAATGGTGGTAGATGAGTGAAGCAGCATAACTTAGGAAAACATTCAAACTCTGATGGAATTGTAGCTAAAAGAACTCTCGATATTCCTGATCAATTAAAGATCATTAGCATTTTAATATGTACATCAAATCTTCTCTGCATGGTCCAAACTCTTTCAGCTGAAAAGATCAGCTTTTTTTTTACTAGAAGGAAGCCACCCATGGCTTACATATGCTGATGTCAGAGCTGCACAGGGGAGTTGGACCTCCCATAACAGCTTAGAAAATGTGGTTATATTAGGGGATGAGAGTTCACATAGTGGCTGTTCTCAGATTTGTTCAACAAGTACATTTAGAGTTCACTAATAATGCTGATATTTCATCTGTCAAAAGGTCTTGACAGATGAAATATCAATCTGTGATGTCACCTGTTGCCGGGTGGCCCTTAATTGACCTGCTGAGCCTGCTGGGCGGGCTCAACAAGGTCAATCAAGTCAAAATCACGTGGGTTGGCTAGAACTCGATGGAGGCGGGACTACAACCCCGAAAGTTGTAGTCCCGCCTCTTCAATGAAAATCCAGCCCAATGTGTCAGCTGTTCCATATTCTCCTCTAAAAACAGCCACTGCCTGCTCTTGTGGATATCGCAGCCTCAGAGATTTCCATGGTGCGAGGGGGGGAGTCTTACCAAGTTAGCAGTGTGAAAATGCTGCAAGGCATGTATAGTAAAAAACTAGTAATTGTTAGAAGGTTAGAAATTAAACCTGATTTGTTAAGGAAACAAGTGCTCTAACAGATATTCTGGCGCAAATCACATTTTGATACTTCATGCAGATGAAATATATTCAGAAAAGTGAAAAGAGGGAGTTACTGGATTTACATTAGTTGGAGAATTTGACACCAGATCAGAATCAAACACTGTTAAATCACACAGTGACATTACAGTTAAAAAATTTAATCGGAGTAAATTTTTCTAAAATCACATCAAACTTTGCAAAAACTGGAAAAGATCTGTGCTTTTATAGTTTCCCTGAATATGAAAGTCCCCAGTTACTGGATGAAACACGTTAAACAAGCAACTAACACAAATGGAATCCTTTGCCAAGAGAAACTACTCACAATTCACTTTATTCAGTAGCACAGTGAATGTCAGCAATACTTGGTCCACATTGAAGAATTCCATCCCGTAATTTAACTGACCCAGATGTTATTCCTATGTCAATAAAAGACAAATACCCTGCCTGCTTCAGTCAGCCACTATCAATGGCCAAAATGATTTTGAGATTCTATGACTCCTGAGGCACAGAAACACAGCAAAACTTCCAGTATCATCATAGAAGCACAATGGTGAAAACAAAGATTAATAGTTTTAAATTTGAGTAATCTAGTGACATTTTATCCTAAACACTGCAGTTTCCACTGAATAGCCACTTTGCATAAAAAGCAGCACCGTGTTGATTGGAATTCCTACTTCTTACATAATAATAAATGTGCCAGGCTTGTAATTACTTGCAGCTGAATGCATATCTTGGACGAACATAAATCTAAATTAGAGTATGCAGTTTGCATTCACATAAATCACACTGCATAGTACGAGACACATAGAAACATAGAAGATAGGAGCAGGAGTAGGCCATTCGGCCCCTCGAGCCTGCTCCGCCATTCAATGAGATCATGGCTGATCATCCAAATTCAGTACCCTGTCCCTGCTTTCTCCCCATATCCCTTGATCCCTTTAGCCTCAAGAAATATATCCAACTCTTTCTTGAATATATTTAATGAACTGGCCTCCACCGCCCTTGTGGCAGAGAATTCCACAGGTTCACCACTCTCTGGGTGAAGAAATTCCTCCTCATTTCAGTCCTAAATGGCTTACCCCTTATCCTTAGACTATGACCCCTGGTTCTGGACTCCCCGGCCATCAGAAACATCCTTCCTGCATCTAGTCTGTCCAGACCTGACAGAATTTTATAGGTTTCGATGAGATCCCCTCTCAATCTTCTAAACTCCAGTGAGTATAAGCCCAATCGACACAATCTCTCCTCATACGTCATTCCTGCCATCCCAGGTATCAGCCTGGTGAATCTTCGCTGCACTCCCTCCATGGCAAGAACGTCCTTCCTCAGGTAAGGTGACCAAAACTGCACACAATACTCAAGGTGTGGTCTCACCAAGGCCCTATACAACTGTAGCAAGACATTCTTGTTCCTGTACTTGAACCCTCTTGCTACGAAGGCCAACATACCATTTGCCTTCTTAACAGCCTGCTGCACCTGCATGCTTACCTTCAGCGACTGGTGCACAAGAACACCCAGGTCTCTTTGCACTTCCCCTTCTCCCAATCTATTGCCATTCAAATAATAATCTGCCTTCCTGTTTTTGCCACCAAAGTGGATAACCTCACATTTATCCACATTATAGTGCATTTGCCATGTTTCTGCCCAATCACCCAACCTGTCCAAATCGTACTGGAGTTTCACGACATCCTCCTCACAGCTTACCCTCCCACCCAGCTTTGTGTCGTCTGCAAATTTGGAGATATTACATCCAATTCCCTCGTCCAGATCATTAATATATATTGTGAACAGCTGGGGTCCTAGGACCGATCCTTGCGGTACCCCACTAGTCACTGCCTGCCACTCGGAAAACGACCCGTTTATTCCAACTCTTTGCTTTCTGTCCGCCAACCAGTTCTCTATCCAAGTCAATACCTTGCCCCCAATCCCATGTGCCTTAATTTTGCACGCTAATCTCTTATGCGGATCCTTATCGAAAGCCTTCTGAAAGTCCAAATACACCACATCCACTGGTTCTCCCTTATCTATTTTACCAGTTACATCCTCAAAAAATTCCAGTAGATTAGTCAAGCATGATTTACCTTTTGTAAATCCATGTTGACTTTGTCCGATCCTGTCACTGCTTTCCAAGTGCTCTGCTATTACATCTTTTATAATAGACTCTAGCATTTTCCCCACTACCGATGTCAGGCTTACCGGTCTATAATTCCCCGCTTTTTCCCTACCACCTTTTTTGAATAGTGGGGTAACATTAGCTACCCTCCAATCCATGGGTACTGTTCCAGAGTCTATCGAGTTCTGGAAGATGACCAGCAATGCATCTACTATCTCTAGGGCCACTTCCTTAAGTACCCTGGGATGTAGACCATCAGGCCCTGGGGATTTATCGGCCTTCAGTCCCATCAATTTTCCTAACACCATTTCCCTACAAATACTGATTTCTTTCAGTTCCTCCCTTTCATCAAACCCTATGTTCCCCGGCATCTCTGGGAGGTTATTTGTGTCCTCCTTTGTGAAGACACAACTCCATAAACACTTATGATCGTAACAACTGGCAGGTTAAGACTCCAATCACACAGCAGATACCTTGAGCTGTTCGTCTACGACCCGAGTGACTTCTCCAGCCATGGATTCCAGTTTTTCCTGAATGGGATTGGATGAGCTACTGATTCCTGCCCAAGAAGCTCCTCGCAGGTGATAAAGATTTGGCAACAGCTAAAGGCAAAAGGCATTTCATTATGAAAAATATACTGAGTTATCCACATTTTAACCATATGGACAATATTGACACCCCCCTCCCCCCCCCCCCATTAGCCAGCATAATTTCAGACTATCCATTAACAAATCACAATGCCTACTTCTTCACATAGTCCAGAGATCTTGAAATTGTTAATAATACTTACTACAAAATATTTTTTCTGTTATGCATTTGTTATCATTTACTGCAGGGAAGGTACTTAACCTGGATAGAGTAACAGCTAAAGGTGCTTCTAGCAAGGGCTTGCTCCAGCCTATAACTGAACAATACTCATATTAACACATAAAATAAACAACTTTTTTAAAGCCTTATACAACAGGGGTAAGAATGATTAGAACACTCCAGTCGTGCCTCAAGGGTGTTTTACTAAGGCAGAGACGATGACATATTGGCAAGGCAAAGCAGAAGGAAGCTCTGGCTCTGACCTATATGATCTGTGACTACAGAGACCCCAATACTGTCACTCTTCATCACAGTTATCCTCACCTACAGCATTGCAAAATTCACCAAAAAAAAATCTAAATACAAATTAAATCCTTTGTAGCAACTCAAATTTTTATTGGTTTTCTACAACATAGTTATTCAATTTCATAAGATCACAAGATAGAGATGAGGAAGGGCATTCAGTCCAATCTCGATTTCCTTCACTATAATCGTAATACTAAATTCATTTCAACACACGAAAACCAAACAGATGCTGTCAAAATTCCAACCTCATTACTAACCCTCCACCGGAACCCTTTTTGTCACTGCTACACTCTGCCTACTCTTTAGCCCATTGATACCTTCTATCTGTGTGTGTGTTTTTAGTTAGACAATGCTCATTCAATTACTTTTTTATCTGCTCTCCATTTCAGCAAATGGAGCATTTAAAAGGGCATTTTAAATCTAGATGATTTCTATTATCACAACTAATTGTAGTGTCTGTTGCCTCCAGAAAGATTTCTCTGCCCCTGTGCACTTCCAACTGGCAGGATCCCATGCACACACAAAATTGAGGCCGAATCCGTGTTTTATAAAGGTTCATCATAACTTCCTTGCTTTTGTACTCTATGCCTTTATTTATGAAGTCCAGGATCCCTTATGCTTTTTTAACTGCTTTCTCAACCTACCCTGCCACCTTCAACGATTTGTGCACATATGCCCCATGGTCTCTCTGTTCCTGCACCCCCTTTAGAATTGTACCCTTTAGTTTATATTGCCTCTTCTCATTCTTCCTACCAAAATGTATTGCTTTGCACTTTTCTGTGTTAAATTTCATCTGCCACGTGTTCGCCCATTCCACCAGCCTATGTGCTCTTGAAGTCTATCACTATCCTCCTCACTGTTCACTATACTTCCAAGTTTTGTGTCATCTGAAAATTTTGAAATTGTGCCCTGTACATCCAAGTCCAAGTCATTAATATATATCAAGAAAAACAGTGGTCCTAGTACCGACCCCTGGGGAACACCACTGTATACCTTCATCCAGTCCGATAAACAACCGTTCACCACTACTCTCTGTTTCCTGTCACTTAACCAATTTCAAATCTATGCTGCCACTGTCCCTTTTAGTCCATGGGCTTCAACTTTGCTGGCACTTTATCAAACGCCCTGTGGAAGTCCATGTACACCATGCCTAAAGTTCACAGCTCTAGTGACAGCAAAGGTATATGAAAATTGTGAGCCCAGCATTTGGCAATACATTATATGCTTGTTCCAAAAAGGTGTTTACTCCCACACTTTGCCTATACTGGTTTCAGATTATTATCCGTGAATGAAGAATCATAAATGGATGCTTCATGAAACTTTTAGTGTAAAATAAATCCTTATATACATTTAATTGTCAAACAGTTTCAGGTCTCACCGTTTTGGAGTTTTTGGCATCCCTCATAAAGTTTTCAGCTAGTCGCACGTCCTCTTGCACAGCATCGACACCTGAATTTCTCAATGAGTTGAGGTGATCCTGCACTTTTACACACATCCGGTCAATCATCTGTTAATAGAAACAGCAGCGTCAAATCTAGAAGCAAAGACTACATTTAGAACATCTAGCACATGCGCCTAGCATGCCCCAGAGTTTCATGCTCATGATCAAGTAACCAGATTCTTGAATCATCTGGAATTATTTGGCCCTTATAGTTAAATGACAAAGGCCTTCATAGTCTGTTATGCCTTTGCTTTCCAGCCAGCTTTCTTTGAACTGAATCGCCATTTCTCTATAAGTACTATTTGGATTTGTTCTTCAGTTCTTAAATTTCTGCCTGTATGATTCTTGTGTTAAATTATAACCCCAGAGAATAGCATGCTTTATAATATCATAATCCACACCATCAGCAGGGCTAATACAAGAAAACGCTGCAAGAGCTTTTCCATTTAGTGATGTTGAGTGTCAGCCGGCCTGTTCATTTTCATCCTTTTTGTGGTAACTGGCTAACAAACGCATGGATAAAACTATCAATATCATGCCCCTATTTAAAATTTGGAATAATGTTTGAACTTCTTCAATGATCACTCCCTGCCGAACCACCCGCTTCCCTGCCCACCAGCTCTCATCACTCAATTACCATTCCTTGGCCCAATACTACATTTTCCTGAAGATCAACCCTCCCAATTCCCTTTTCAAAACTGCGTTCTTAAAATGTCTGGCCTGAATTCCTCTATCCTTTCAAACTACTGTCCCAGTTCTAATCACTCTTTTGTCTCCAAGATCCTCAAATCCATCAATGTCATTCAACTTCCTGCCCAGCTCTCTAACTGTTGCTACTTGGGTCTTCCGGTACGGATTCTACCATGCCTATAGCATTGAGACCATCGTGGTTAAATTCTGCAGGAGGGTTAGTAATGAGGTTGGAATTTTGACAGCATCTGTTTGGTTTTCATGTGTTGAAGTGAAATTAGCATTAATGTTATCGTGAAGAACAAATCAAAATCTTGATAAAGTCAGTGTTGCTGATATCCCTGTAGCTGATGCAATGGATGCACCCAATGTGACTGGTTTGTTATCCCTCCTTGACCTCTCCACACCCTTTGACATGATTGATCATTTCATCCTATCTCTACTATGGTCTACCTGTGTGGCACAATTCTCTCATAGTTCCATTCCTGCTCGTCACCAATGAAGTTAGTTCATCTCCTCCAATGGCTTCTCCTTCTTTGACTACAAGTTTGCATCCGGTGTGCCTGAAGGATCCATCGTTGGCTCCATCATTTCTTTTTTTACATAATGTTCCTCAGTGACATTACCCGCAAAAATTCTGTATGTATGCCAATAATACCCGACTCTACCTCTCTACATAAAACGTTAATTCCACAATCACCACCATGCTGTCTGACTGCCTGTAGGGCACCATCAACAACTTATATTTATTTAGCGCCTTTAACATAATAAAACATCCCAAGGTACTTCACAGGAGTGTTATCAAAAAAGGAATTTGACACCAAGCCATATAAGGATATGTTAGGGCAGATGACCAAAAGCTTGGTCAAAGAGGTAGGTTTTAAAGATCATCTTAAAGGAGGAAAGAGAAGTGGCGAAGCGGAGAGATTTAGGGAAGGAATTCCAGAGCTTAGGACCCAGGCAGCTGAAAGAACGAACGCCAATGGTGGAGCATTTATAATCGGGGATCTTCAAAAGGCCAGAAAAGGTGGAGCGCAGAGGTCTAGGTGGATTATAGGGCTAGAGGAGATTACCAAGATAAGGAATGGCGAGGCCATGGAGGGATTTTAAAACAAAGATGAAAATTTTAAAATCGAGGCGTTGCTTAAATGAGAGCCAATGTAGGTCAACAAGCACAGGGGACAGGGGTGAGCAGGACTTGGTGTGAGTTAGCATACGGGTGGCAGAGTTTTGGATGACCTCAAGTTTATGAAGGGTAGAACTGGGGAGCCCGGCCAGGAGTGCATTGGAATAGTCAAGTCTAGAGGTGATAAAGGCATGGATGAGGGTTTCAGCAACAGATAAGTTAGAATCATAGAATGGTTACAGCACAGAAGGATGCCATTTGGCCCGTCGAGCCTTCATAAAATGCGGTGCCCAGAACTGAACACAATACTCCAGTTGAGAGCGAAGAGTGTTCTATAAAGGTTCATAATAACTTCCTTGCTTTTGTACTCTATGCCTCTATTTATGCAGCTCAGGGTCCCGTAAGCTTTTTTAACCACTTTCTCAACCTGCCCTGCCACCTTCAACAATTTGTGCACATATACTCCCAGGTCTCTCTGTTCATGCACCCCCTTTAGAATTGTACCCTTTAGTTTATATTGCCTCTCCTCGTTCTTCCTACCAAAATATATCACTTCGCACTTTGCTGTATTAAATTTCATCTGCCACTTGTCCGCCCATTCCTCCAGCCTGTTTATGTCCTTTTGAAGTCTATCACTATCCTCCTCACTGTTCACTATACTTCCAAGTTTTGTGTCATCTGTAAATTTTGAAATTGTGCCCTGTACACCCAAGTCTAAGTCATTAGTACTGTATTTTTAAGAAAAGCAGTGGTCCTAGTACCAACCCCTGGGGAACACCACTGTGTGCCTTCCTCCAGTCTGATAAACAACCGTTCACTGCTACTCTCTGTTTCCTGTCACTAAGCCAATTCCATATCCATGCTGCCACTGTCCCTTTTATTCCATGGCCTTCAACTTTGCTGGCAAGCCGATTAAGTGGCACTTTATCAAACGCCTTTTGGAAGTCCATGTACAACACATCACCCACCTTGCCCTCATCAACTCTCTCTGTTACCTCACCAAAAACTCAATCAAGTTAGTTAAATCTGATTTGCCTTTAACAAATCCGTGCTCGCTTTCCTTAATTAATCCACACTTGTCCAAGTGACTGTTAATTTTGTGCCTAATTATTGTTTCTAAAAGCTTCCCCACTGCTGAGGTTAAACTGACTGGCCTGTAGTTGCTGGGTTTATCCTTACACCCTTTTTTTGAACAAGGGTGTAACATTTGCAATTCTCCAGTCCTCTGGCACCACCCCCGTATCCAAGGAGGATTGGAAGATTATGGCCAGTACCTCCGCAATTTCCACCTTTACTTCCCTCAGCATCCTAGGATGCATCCCATCCGGTCCTGTTGACTTATCTACTTTAAGTACTGAGACGGGCGATATTACGAAAGTGAAAATGGGCAGTCTTAGTGGTAGAACGGATATAAGGTAGGAAGCTCAATTCGTGATCAAATATGACACCAAGGTTGCGAACAGACTTGGTCTGCCTTAGACAGTTGCTGGGGGGAGAGATCAAATCAGTGGAAGGGGAATGGAGTTTGTGGCGTGAACCGAAGACAATGACTTCGGTCTTCCCGATATTTAATTGGAAGAAATTTCTACTCATCCAGTGCTGTATGTCGGACAAGCAGTCTTATAGTATAGAGACGGTGGAGGGTTTGAGAGTGGTGGAGGAGAGGTAGAGCAGGGTATCATCGGCGTACATGTGAATACTCAGGTTGTGTTGCCGGATGATGTCACCGAGTGGCAGCATGTAGATGAGAAATAGGAGGGAACCAAAGATAGATCCTTGGGGAACACCAGAGGTGACAGTGCAGGATCGGGAAGAGAAGCCATTGCAGGTGATTCTGTGGTTACGGCTGGAAAGATAGGATTGAAACCAGGCGAGTGCAGTCCCACCCAGCTGGGCGACAGTGGAGAGGCGTTGGAGCAGAACTTTGTGGTTAACCAGGTCAAAGGCTGCACAGGTCCAGAAGGATGAAAGGGGATAGATTACCTTTGTCGCAGTCAATTAGGATGTCATTTCTGACCTTGGTAAGTTTCAGTACTGTGGCAGTGGCAGAAGCCTGATTGGAGGGATTCAAACAAGGAATTCTGGGAAAGATGGGCACGGATTTGGGAGGCGACAACACGTTCAAGAACATTGGAGAGGAAAGGGAGGTTGGAGATGGGGCGGTAGTTTGCAAGGACGGAAGGGTCAAAAGTTGTTTTTTTAAGAAGGGTGATGATAGCAGATTTGAAGAAAAGGGGGACAATACCAGAGGAGAGAGAATATCCAGGTTTTGGATGAGCCAGAACTTTCAGTTGCTCAATGTCAGCAATATTAAGGCTGCCCTATTCAGTTCCAGATAGAAACCTCATGCTGTAGATGCCAATTCCAACCCTCCTCCTGACCATATTATTGAGCCATGGAGTATTGTAAAAGAATGAACTTGAAGTGGTGTAAATTTGTGACTAAAGAGAAAACACCCATTACTGAGAAACAGGAGCAATCCAAATATTAACAGCAAAAACAATTATCTGGCAGTGAATTTTATTTTATTACATCAAATGTGAAAAGGAAATGGTAGGAATATTATGCACGGCTTTAGTGGATTGCAAACATGCATGCTTATAACTAAAAAATTGGACAGAATGTTCAGAAGTATTTTTAAGTTATTTTGACTGTCTGAAATGCAGTTGGAGCAAGTTGACAAAAAGGTTAATCCATCTAACAAAGAAGCAAGAAATATTCTCAAATGTGCTTGCAGGCTCTGAATTATTTACTGGTTTCAGTCATGTTTGACTGCATCCTCACCTGTTGTGTAGTGCTGGTGACAATGCCCTGTTGTAACCTGTAGGCCTGTTCCTGCAGATACTTCCTGGTCTCATGATTCCGCAGCAGATAGTTTTCAATCTATAATGAAGACAAAACAAAAAGGAAGAGACCTTTTTCACATGGCCATTGCTCATCACAGTTCAGAAGCATCAAAACATTCCAGGAAAAAATTATTAAAAGGGTTAGAAAAAATGTGCATTTCCCTTGTGCAATCACAATAGCTAACAGGTCTGTACTGGTGAATGACTGGTTCAAATACCAACCTGCCCTGCCAACATGATCAGGGATTCACAGCACTAGAACGATTCATCATCATCTAAAATAGCATTCAAAGGACATGCAGCTCTGTGAAGCAGAGCTGCTCGCAAGGGATGCTCCTATTCAATGACATTCCAGGAACTAAACAGAGAAATACTGGTGCCATGCCACCAGAATCTGGACATCATTTGTTTGTTTAACCAAATGCTCCAGAGCTATTTCAGGTGGAATACACTACTGCCATATACTCGAATGGCTATGATCTCAGCCTCCTGGTTTCTCTTGGGATCAAATTGCTGAAATGCTATTGGTCAGGACTAGTAAAAGTCAGAAAAACACCTTTTGTCTGAGTCAACAGGAGAGGGAATAGCAAACTGGTACTTTTCAAATGACTTCAGAAAACCTGCTTCGAAAGTCCAGTTATGGCTTGCTGTGTATACAAGGATACTAATGTTATCTCAGTATACAGTGAAGAGTGTTGTCATGATTATCAAAATCTCTACACTACATACACACACCACTTACACATATATGATATCCATATCATTTAAGATGCAGAACAGACCATATTCATTAGACTTTCTTGGAAAGTAAACATAGAAACATAGAAGATAGGAGCAGGAGTAGGCCATTCGGCCCCTCGAGCCTGCTCCACCATTTAATGAGATCATGGCTGATCATTCAAATTCAGTGCCCTGTCCCTGCTTTCTCCCCATATCCCTTGATCCCTTTAGACTTAAGAAATATATCTAACTCCTTCTTGAATATATTTAATGAATTGGCCTCAACTGCCTTATGTGGTAGAGAATTCCACAGGTTCACCACGCTCTGAGTGAAGAAATTCCTCCTCATCTCAGTCCTAAATGGCTTACCCCTTATCCTTAGACTGTGACCCCTGGTTCCGGACTCCCCAACCATCGGGAACATCCTTCCAGCATCTAGTCTGTCTAGTCCTGTTAGAATTTTACAAGTTTCAATGAGATCCCCTCTCATTCTTCTAAACTCTACCGAATATAAGCCTAATCGACCCAATCTCTCCTCATACGTCATTCCTGCCATCCTAGGTATCAGTCTGGTGAACCTTCGCTGCACTCCCTCCATGGCAAGAACATCCTTCCTCAGATAAGGTGACCAAGACTGCACACAATACTCAGGGTGTGGTCTCACCAAGGCCTGTACAACTGCAGCAAGACATCCTTGCTCCTGTACTCGAATCCTCTTGCTATGAAGGCCAACATACCATTTGCCTTCTTAACTGCCTGCTGCACCTGCATGCTTACCTTCAGCGACCGGTGCACAACGACACCCAGGTCTCTTTGCACTTCCCCTTTTTCCAATCTATTGCCGTTCAAATAATAATCTGTCTTCCTGTTTTTGCCACCAAAGTGGATAACCTCACATTTATCCACATTATACTGCATTTGCCATGTTTCTGCCCAATCACCCAACCTGTCCAAATCGTGCTGGAGTTTCACGACATCCTCGTCACAGCATACCCTCCCCCCCAGCTTTGTGTCGTCTGCAAATTTTGAGATATTACATCCAATTCCCTCGTCCAGATCATTAATATATATTGTGAACAGCTGGGGTCCTAGGACCGATCCTTGCGGTACCCCACTAGTCACTGCCTGCCACTCGGAAAACGACCCGTTTATTCCAACTCTTTGCTTTCTGTCCGCCAACCAGTTCTCTATCCAAGTCAATACCTTGCTCCCAATCCCATGTGCCTTAATTTTGCACGCTAATCTCTTATGCAGGACCTTATCGAAAGCCTTCTGAAAGTCCAAATACACCACATCCACTGGTTCTCCCTTATCTATTTTACCAGTTACATCCTCAAAAAATTCCAGTAGATTAGTCAAGCATGATTTACCTTTTGTAAATCCATGTTGACTTTGTCCGATCCAGTCACTGCTTTCCAAGTGCTCTGCTATTACATCTTTTATAATGGACTCTAGCATTTTCCCCACTACCGATGTCAAGCTTACCAGTCTATAATTCCCCACCTTTTCTCTACCACCTTTTTTGAATAGTGGGGTAACATTAGCTACCCGCCAATCCATGGGTACTGTTCCAGAGTCTATCGAGTTCTGGAAGATGACCAGCAATGCATCTACTATTTCTAGGGCCACTTCCTTAAGTACCCTGGGTTGTAGATTATCAGGCCCTGGGGATTTATCGGCCTTCAGTCCCATCAATTTTCCTAACACCATTTCCCTACAAATACTGATTTCTTTCAGTTCCACCCTTTCATCAGACCCTATGTTCCCCGGCATCTCTGGGAGGTTATTTGTGTCCTCCTTTGTGAAGACAGAACCAAAATATGTATTTAGTTGGTCTGCCATTTCTTTGTTCCCCATTATAAATTCCCCCGATTCTGACTGCAAGGGACCTACACTTGACTTCACCAATCTTTTTCTCTTCACATATCTACAAAAGCTTTTACAGTCAGTTTTTATGTTCTCTGCAAGCTTACTCTCATATTCTATTTTCCCTTTCTTAATTAATCCCTTTGTCCTCCTTTGTTGAATCCTAAACTGCTCCCAATCCTCAGGGTTATTGCTTTTTCTGGCCAATTTATATGCCCTCTCCTTGGACCTTATGCTATCCCTAATTTCCCTTGTTAGCCACGGTTGGGTCACCTATTTTGTTTTATTTTTATGCCAAACTGGGATGAACAAATTCTGTAGTTCATCCATTCGGTCTTTGAATGTTTGCCATTGCCTATCCAACGTCAACCCTTTGAGTGCCATTCCCCAATCAATCCTACCAAACTCGCTCCTCAGACCATCATAGTTTCCTTTATTTAAATTGAGGACCCTAGTCTCCGAGTCAACTACTTCATTCTCCATCTTAATGAAGAATTCGATCATATTATGATCGCTCCGACCCAAGGGGCCTCTTACAACAAGATTGCTAATTAATCCTTTCTCGTTACATAATATCCAGTCTAAGATGGCCTGATCTCTGGTTGGTTCCTCAACATATTGGTCCAGGAAACCATCCCATAAACACTCCAGGAATTCCTCCTCCACAGTATTGTTACTCATTTGGTTGGCCCAATCTATATGTAGATTAAAGTCACCCATGATGACTGCTGTGCCCTTATTGCACGCTTCTTTAATTTCTCTTTGAATGCCATCCCCAACCTCCGCCTTACTGTTTGGAGGTCTATAAACCACTCCCACTAACGTTTTTTTCCCTAGTATTTCTCAATTCTACCCATACAGATTCCACCTCATCAGAGCTAATATCCTTCATTACAATTGTGTTAATCCCTTCTTTAACCAGTAATGCTACCCCACCTCCCTTTCCTTTTTGCCTATCTTTCCTGAATATCGAATACCCCTGGATGTTGAGTTCCCAGTCCTGGCCTTCCTTGAGGCACGTTTCCGTAATCCCAACCAAATCGTATTTGTTTACTTCTATTTGCGCAGCCAATTCATCCACCTTATTACAAATGCTCCTTGCATTAAGACACAAAGGCCTAGAAATTCAGTTTGGGCCCGCCAGCTTGCTTGCGCCCAGAAGTTACCGCTGCGCGCGGAGCCACTTGCGCCCGCCGGAAATTCAGTTTCAGCGCCCCAAGTCGAAGCCGGCCGCTATTCAAGGGTGTGGCCGCCCCCGCTTGGGGCGCTGAAACTGAATTTCGGCGCGCTAGGTGCCGCAGCGCCACCCGCTGCGGAGCGGCAGGCTGCGGTACTGCAGGCCTTCCTCCCTCTCTTAAGGGGGAGGTGCCTGCAACAGCGAGATCGCCGCTCGCTAGTGCCGGCAAATGAGCCCGGCACCACGGAGAAGTGCCGGGCTCCCGGAAAACAGCCGGCAATGCCGCGGGGGGGGGGGGTGGTGGGTGGAGGAGGCTGGGGAAGGAGGTGCGGGCAGGCGGCCGCCGAAAAAGCGGCCGGCCGCAGCTCCGCCTTAACTCGCCCCACTAAGGCTGCAGGACGGCCCCGTTTTCAGATCGCTGTTTGCGGCCGCTGCGGAAGAGGCGGCCGCAACTAAATATGGCGGTCGGGCCGGTAGCGGGGCGGTAGCGGGGCACTGCGCACACCGATGACGTCATCGGTGGCGGCGCAGCGCTACTGGCTAACGCCGCCATTACCGCAGCGCTGAATATCGGCGCAATCTCAGCAAGTGGCGCAAAAGCCCTCTTTGGGCGAAAACTGGGCGCAAAGCCTACTGAATTTCTAGCCCAAAGCCTTCAGGCTTGTTTTTTTAACGCTCTTAGACCTGTTAGAATTATTATTTACTGTGTTCAGTTGTGAAACTGAACTCAATGAATCTGGTCATTTGTGAGCTGACACCAGGAAAAAAATGACCATCAAAGCTGCCAGATTTTTATAAAAACCAAACATGCCCTTCAGGAAAGGGAACTTGCCACTCCTAATCAGTCTGGCCTACACGTGACTTTAGTTCTAAAAGAGATTGGATTCTTGATGCCTTCCAAAGTGGACTAGCAATTGCTACTCAAAAAGGTTGGCCCACTGATACCTTCTCAGGGAAGATAGGAGTGGGCAATAAATGCACATCCTGAGAACAAATACTGTGTTTATAAAAAAATTCTGTACCTCTGCAAGGTGGTTAGCAGAACAAGTAATGAGGTTTTGTCAGCACAAATTATAGTTCTGCATTATGCCTTCACACAGGAGTTGGGAATACCTGTTTGATATTTATATAGCTAATTGTGGTCATGTCTCTCCATACTGTTAAGTATGTTTATGTGCCAAGTCACAAGTGGGTAGGTTCACATAACTTGGCTCCATGCAACCTAGGGACAACCACCCTATCATGAGGAGGAACAACCGATTACCAGAATGAAACATGGCAACAAACTTTGCTGCCACAGTTTGATAAAGGGTTTGTCACCATTTTAAGGCAATAGCTCCCTCTTGGTTTCTCTCAGTTTTCCTGACAAACATCAGCGAAAAGATGTATGTCTGGTATAACTGATGCCATGAATCCCAGGAGCCACTTGAAACATTCTTGGTTTGGCTCATTTTCGGCTTCATTTGGCTGCTGGTGCCTGATTTTAAGACATGCACCTCTGGTCATTAATTCTCCCCACTGGCTAACCCATAATTTGACGAATTTGCATAGCTGTGCTACATTCAGAAGTAAGAACCATCTTGAGTTCCAAATTCACTGGAAACCAGTCTACTAAATCAGAGTGCTTACTCTTGATACTCAATGCAAGGGCTCGCGTACTAAGAGCCAGAGAGTCCAGGAGGATAGTAAGTAGGTGGCCACCTGGCAGGGTAGGAAGAAGAGGCATGTAGTGCAGCAATCCTCTGGTAGTGTGGTGCTCACAAATCGGTTTTTAATGCTGAATACCAGTGAGGGTGACAACACCTCGAAGGAGTGCAGTCCAGAGCAAATCCTGGCGCTGTCGGGCAAAGGCGGGGTGAGTGGGGGGGGGGGCGGGCACAGCAAAGTGTAGAAATGCAGTAGTCAGCGGGGAATCATTAGTCAGGGGTATAGACAGGAGTTTCTGCAATCACCGACGTGAGTCTCACATGGTGTGTTGTCTCCCTGGTGCCAGGGTAAAGGATATCACAGAACAAGACTAGAACATTCTGTGGGGGAAGGGAACAGCCAGAAGTAGGAAAGAAAAGGGTTGCGGTCCTGTAGTCAAAGTTTCAGGAGCTAGGGAGGAAGTTAAAGAGCAGGACTTCAAAAGTGGTAATCTCTGGATTACTACCAGTGCCACTTGCTAGTGAGTATAGGAGCAGTAAGATAAGGCAGGTTAATGCGTGGCTGGAGACATGGTGCAGGAGGGAGGGCTTCAGATTTCTGGGGCACTGGGACCAGGTCTGGGGCAGGATGGTCCTGTACAAGATGGACATGTTGCACTTCAAAAGTGCTGGGACCAATGTCCTCACAGGGAGGTTACAAATGCTGTGGGGGAGGATTTAAACTAATTTGGCAGGGGGAGGGGCACCTGTATGAAGAATTAGAGAGAAGAAACGAGGTGCACAGAGGACTGAGAGAGACAAGCAGCATTAGAATAAAGAGTTGTTCAGAAACAGGAGGCAGACTAAGATGGGTTATTATGATCGCTCTGACCCAAGGGGCCTCGTACAACAAGATTGCTAATTAATCCTTTCTCGTTACATAATACCCAGTCTAAGATGGCCTGATCTCTGGTTGGTTCCTTGACATATTGGTCCAGGAAACCATCCCTTAAACACTCCAGGAATTCCTCCTCCACAGTATTGTTACTAATTTGGTTAGCCCAATCTATATGTAGATTAAAGCCATCCATGATGACTGCTGTGCCCTTATTGCACGCTTCTCTAATTTCCCTTTTAATGCCATCCCCAACCTCCGCATTACTGTTTGGAGGTCTATATACCACTCCCACTAATGTTTTCTGCCCCTTAGTATTTCTGTTCTACCCATACAGATTCCACATCTTGGATGATCAGCCATGATCGCATTGAATGGCGGAGCAGGCTCGAGGGGCCGAATGGCCTACTCCTGCTCCTATCTTCTATGTTTCTATAATGGAGACCTGGCTCAAACAAGGGGAGGATTGGGAACTTAATATTCCTGGTTACATGGTATTCAGGGTAGGTAGGGAAGGGAAAAAAAGGAGTGCAGGTGGTAGTATTGATTAAAGATACTGCTACAGCACTGGAAAGGTACTTGAGGGTTGAAAGACAGAATCTATTTGGTTAGAATTAAGGAACAATAGAGGAGCTATTACCCTGCTGGGTGTATACTATAGTCAGAAGGAGATAGAGGAGCAAATTTGCAGGCAAATTGAAGAAAAATGCAAGAACTTCAGAGTAGTGATAATGGGGGACTTCAATTATCCTAATATAGGCTGGGAAAATAACAGTGTAAAGAGAAAAGAGGGGAAGGATTTCCTGAAATGTGCACAAGAGAACTTTCTTGATCAGTATGTTTCCAGCCCAACAAGGAAGGAAACAGTGCTGGATCTGGTTCTGGGGAATGAAATGGGGCAAGATAAGCAAGCTTCAGTAGGGGAGCATTTGGGAAACGATGATCCCAATAGCATTAGATTTAGAGTAGTTATGGAAAAGGACAAGGAACAATCAAACATGAGAATACTCAACTGGAGGAGGGTTAACTTCGGTGAGCTGAAAGGGAATCTGGCCCTGGTGGATTGGAATCAAAGTTTGGCAGGTAAAACAGTAAATCAGCAATGGGAGGCCTTCAAAGTGGAAATAGTTTGGGTACAGACGAGACACATTCCCACGAGGGGGAAAGGATGGGCATCCAAAGCTAGAGCTCACTGGTGACTAAAGATATAAAGATTAAAATGAAATAGAAAAAGGAGGCTTATGATAAACGTCATGCTCATAATACAGTAGCGAACCAAGCTGATTTAAAAAAAAAAAATTGTTCATGGGATGTGGGCGTCGCTGGGAAAGCCAGCATTTATGGCCTATTTGAATACAAAAAGTACAGAGGAGAACTGAAAAAGAAAATAAGAGGAACAAAGAGAGTGTATGAGAATAGATTAGCTGGTAACATAAAAATCAACCCAAAAGTCTTTTATAAATATTTTTTTTTAATTATTCATTTTTATGGGATGTGGGCGTCGCGGGCAAGGCCAGCATTTATTGCCCATCCCTAATTGTCCTTGAGAAGGAGGTGGTGAGCCGCCTTCTTGAACCGCTGCAGTCCATGTGGTGAAGGTACTCCTACAGTGCTGTTAGGGAGGGAGTTCCAGGATTTTGACCCAGCGGCGATGAAGGATCGGCGATATATTTCAAAGTCAGTATGGTGTGTGACTTGGATGTGGTGGTGTTCCCATGTGTCTGCTGCCCTTGTCCTTCTAGGTGGAAGAGGTTGCGCGTTTGGGAGGTGCTGCCGAAGAAGCCTTGGCAAGTTGCTGCAGTGCATCTTGTAGATGGTACACACTGCAGCCACGGTACGCCGGTGGTGGAGGGAGTGAATGTTTAAGGTGGTGGATGAGGTGCCAATCAAGCGAGCTGCTTTGTCCTGGATGGTGTCGAGCTTCTTGAGTGTTGTTGGAGCTGCACTCATCCAGGCAAGTGGAGAGTATTCCATCACACTCCTTACTTGTGCCTTGTAGATGGCGGAAAGGCTTTGGGGAGTCAGGAGGTGAGACACTTGCCACAGAATACCTAGCCTCTGACCTGCTCTTGTTGCCACAGTATTTATGTAGCTGGTCCAGTTAAGTTTCTGGTCAATGGTGACCCCCAGGATGTTGATGGTGGGGGATTCGGCAATGGTAATGCCATTGAATGTCAAGGGGAGGTAGTTAGACTCTTGCTTGTTGGAGATAGTCATTGTGGCGCAAATGTTACCTGCCACTTATCAGCCCAAGCCTGGACGTTGTCCAAGTCTTGTTGCATGTGGGCATGGACTGCTTCATTACCTGAGGAGTTGTGAATGGTGCTGAACACTGTGCAGTCATCAGCGAACATCCCCATTTCTGACCTTATGTTGGAGGGAAGGTCATTGATGAAGCAGCTGAAGATGGTTGGGCCTAGGACACTCCCCTGAGGAACTCCTGCAGCGATGTCCTGGGGCTGTGATGATTGACCTCCAACCACTGCAACTATCTTCCTTTGTGCTAGGTATGACTCCAGCCAGTGGAGCATTTCCCCCCCCCCGATTCCCATTGACTTCAGTTTTACTAAGGCTCCTTGATGCCAGACTTGGTCAAATGCTGCCTTGATGTCAAGGGCAGTCACTCTCACCTCACCTCTGGAATTCAGCTCCTTTGTCCATGTTTGGGCCAAGGCTGTAATGAGGTCGGGAGCTGAGTGGTCTTGGCGAAACCCAAACTGGGCATCAGTGAGCAGGTTATTGGTGAGGAAGTGCCGCTTGATAGCACTGTTGATGACACCTTCCATCACTTTGCTGATGATTGAGAGTAGACTGATGGGGCGGTAATTGGCCGGATTGGATTTGTCCTGCTTTTTGTGGACAGGACATACCTGGGCAGTTTTCCACATTGTTGGATAGATGCCAGTGTTGTAGCTGTACTGGAACAGCTTGGCTAGAAGTGCGACTAGTTCCGGAGCACAAGTCTTCAGCACGATAGCCGGGATGTTGTTGGGGCCCATAGCCTTTGCTGTATCCAGTGCGCTCAGCCGTTTCTTGATATCACGTGGAGTGAATCGAATTGGCTGATGACTGGCTTCTGTGATGGTGGGGACCTCAGGAGTAGACCGATATGGATCATCCACTCAGCACTTCTGGCTCAAGATGGTTGCAAACGCTTCAGCCTTGTCTTTTGCACTCACGTGCTGGGCTCCACCATCATTGAGGATGGGGATATTCATGGAGCCGCTTCCTCCCGTTAGTTGTTTAATGGTCCACCACCATTCAGGACTGGATGTGGCAGGACTGCAGAGCTTTGATCTGATCCGTTGATTGTTGGATCGCTTGGCCCTGTCTATAGCATGCTGCTTCCGCTTTTTAGCATGCATGTAAGTCCTATGTTGTAGGTTCCCCAGGTTGGCACCTCATTTTTAGGTACGCCTGGTGCTGCTCCTGGCATGCTCTTCTACACTCCTTATTGAACCAGGGTTGATCTCCTGGCTTGGTGGTAATGGATGCCCAGTTTTGAGCTGCTAGATCTGTTCTGAATCTATTCCATTTAGCACGGTGGTAGTGCCACACAACACGATGGAGGGTGTCCTCAGTGTGAAGACGGGACTTTGTCTCCACAATGACTGTGCGGTGGTCACTGCTATCAATACTGTCATCGACAGATGCATCTGCGACAGGTAGATTGGTGAGGACGAGGTCAAGTAGGTTTTTCCCTCATGTTGGTTCACTCACCACCTGGCGCAGGCCCAGACTGGCAGCTATGTCCTTAAGGACTCGGCCTGATGATACAAAGCTAGATGGGAATGTAAGTTATGAGGAGGATGCAAGGAGGCTTCAAGGGGATATAGACAGGCTAAGTGAGTGGGCAAGAACATGGCAAATGGAATATAATGTGGAGAAATGTGATGTTATCCACTTTGGTAGGAAACATAGAAAAGCAGAGTATTTTTTAAATGGTGAGAGATCGGGAAATGTTGGTGTTCAGAGGGACCTGGGTGTCCTTGTACACGAATCACTGAAAGTTAACATGCAGGTACAGCAAGCAATTAGGAAAGCAAATGGTATGTTAACCTTTATTACAAGAGGATTTGAGTATAAGAGTAAAGACGTCTTACTGCAATTATATAGGGCCTGGTGATACCACACCTGGAGTACTGTGTACAGTTTTGGTCTCCTTACCTAAGCATGGGTACATTTGCCATGCAGGGAGTGCAACGAAGGTTCACCAGACTGATTCCTGGGATGGGGGTTTGTCCTATGAGGAGAGATTGAGTAGACTAGGCCTATATTCTCTGGAGTTTACAAGAGTGAGAGGCGATCTCATTGAAACATACAAAATTCTTACAAGGCTTGACAGGGTAGATGCAGGGAGGATGTTTCCCCTGGCTGGGGACTCTAGAACTGGGGGTCACAGTCTCAGAATAAGGGGTCGGCCATTTAGGACAGAGATGAGGAACAATTTCTTCACTCAGAGAGTGCTGAATCTTTGGAATTTTCTACCCCAGAGGGCTGTGGAGGCTCAGTCGTTGAGTATATTCAAGACAGAGAGCGACAGATTTTTGAATATTAAAGGAATCAAGGGATATGGGGATAGTGCAGGAAAGTGGAGATGAGGTAGAAGGTCAGCCATGATCTTATTAAATGCCGGAGCAGGCTCGAAGGCCCAAATGGCCTAGTCCTGCTCCTATTTCTTATGTTCTTATGTTCAAAAGACATTTGATAAAGTACCAAATAATATACTTGTTAGCAAAATTGAAGCCCATGGGATTGAAGGGGCAGTGGCAGCATGGATACAAAATTGGCTAAGAGACAGAAAGCAGTGATGAACGATTGTATTTCAGACTGGAGGGAAGTATACAATGGTATCCCCAAGGGGTCAGTATTAGGAGCACTGCTCTTTTTGATATATATTAATGAGCTGGACTTGGGTATACAGGGCATAATTTCAAAGTTTGAAGATGACACACAAAACTTGGAAATAGTAAACAGTGAGGAGGATAGTAATAGACTTCAGGAGGACATAGACAGACTGGAGAAATGGGCAGACACATTTCAGATGCAATTTAATGTAAAGAAGTGTGAAGTGATGCATTTTGGTAGGAAGAATGAGGAGAGGCAATATAAAAAGGAGTGTATATACACAAATCTTTTATGGTGGCAGGACAAGTTGAGAAGGCTGTTAAAAAAGTATTGGATTTATAAATAGAGGCAGAGTACAAAAGCAAGAAAGTTATGCTAACCCTTTATAAATCACTGGTTCAGCCTCAGCTGGAGTATTGTGTCTAATTCTGGGCACCACACTTTAGGAAGGATGTCAAGGCCTTAGAGAGAGTGCAGAGATTTACTAGAATGATACCAGGGATGCAAGACTTCAGTTACATGGCGAGACTAGAGAAGCTGTGGTTGCTCTCCTTACAGCAGTGAAGGTTAAGGGGAGATTTAGTAGAAGTGTTCAAAATCATGAAGGGTTTTGATAGAGTAAATATGGAGAAACTGTTTCCAATGGCAGAATGTTTGGTAACTACAGGACACAATTTAAGGTAATTGGAAAAAAGAGGTGAGATGAGGAGAATCTTTTTAAGCCACAAGTTGTTTTGATCTGGAATGCACTGCCTGAAAGGATGATGGAAGCAGATTCAATAATAACTTTCCAAAGGGAATTGGAAAAATACTGGAAGGGAAACAATTTGCAGGGCTATGGGGAAAGGGCAGGGGAATAGGACTAATTGGAGAGCTCTTTCAAAGAGTTGGCACAGGCACAATGGGTCAAATTGCCTCTTTCTGTGCTGTATCATTCTGCAATTTTACTTCAGGTTCTAGTTTGTTGAAACACCACAACTGATGGAAGGAAAAGGAATGGAGGCATCCTTCCCAAATGAGGAATCATCATTCTTTGCTTAAAACTGAAACAAGTCTTCAAATAAAAGGCACGCATAATCACTTACTCCCAATTACACAAATTGCCATAACACGGGACCATATATGCCTGCCATAGATTATTTGGAAAATCATCACTTGATAGGCTTTTAATAATTATAATACCACTTTAAATCTGACTGAACCTCATCACAAATACTTTGGCACTGAATAAACTGGTAGTTAGCACTCACACGGATAGCTAAAGTGTCTCAAATTTGATGCAGGCATTCTACAAATTGATGATTTACTTTAGAAGAGAGAGTAATCAATAATTTGGAGTGACTTTAAGGCCAGAATCTAATTGCAAGTTTAAGATGACAATCATCTGAACCCCAGTTATAGTTGTGCCTTGCAATCAAAGCCACTGGCCTGCGGTTTACAGAGAAAAGTGGATGGGATTGCAGAATACAATCCAGAAAACACCAGGAAAATCCCAGAAAATCCCACGTAATAAAAAAATGGAATTAGACCTATTCAATCACCATATGTCAATTATAAACAGACGGAATCACAGAATGCAATTTCCAAAACCTGGTAGAAATCCTGTGTAATAAAAATGTAATTTGATGTATTCAGTCTGACGAAGGGTCTACACCTGAAATCGTTAACTCATCTGTTCTCGTCACAGATGCTGATTAACCTACTGAATGTTACCAATCATTTTATGCTTTTAGAACACAAAACAAGGGCCTTGCTTATAACCTTCCAGGTATCTATCACTTGCCATTGAAAAATGAATGGGGCAATACATCCACACACACCAGCAGCACAACCACGAGTCTTATCAAATTTGGGAATATTGCCAGAGGATAGAATGGAAAGAATTTGAAGCCACATTTCCTTCAAACTACCCACAATGCAAATTATAGCATTAAATATTTATACAGTCTAGTCTTGCCAATTCAAATTTGACTAATTTGAATTATTGCATAACAGAACTTCCTTTAGTGCTTAAAAAAAATTATGTGCTGGGTTATTTCAATTGCTTAATTTGCATTCCTGGTAATCTGAAATTTAAGTGCAAAAAATGATTTTGAATTCACAGGAGTAGACTTGTATAAGTACAGTTACTACCAAGAGTAATCTCTTTATAAATTAGGGAAACTAAATGCAACACTTCGATTGGGCAGATGGTTAGCAGAATAATGGCACTGTTTCTGATCCTCCCCCTGACAAATCCTACCCAAGGTATAATGCTACTTCAACATACAGGAAACTTTTGATTTACCGGCACCTAAATAACCGGAAATCTCGGTTAACCAGCAAAATTCAGGAGTAGGTTCAGGTAACTTTTATTACTTGCCTTCCTCCATGTGTTGCTGTGCAAGGGTGTGGCTGCAGCTGTTGCTAAGCTACAGAGATGCTTGCAACTTGTGGCCATTGTTTTGAAGCTGTTACAGGGTTTGTTGCTTTATACGGAGCTCTCAGCTCCGTATCTTTTACTATAGCGTTCGGTTATCTGGAATTTTTGATGAACCGGCACGTCGGTCCCGTCCGTGCCGGATAAAAAAAAGTTTCCTGTATGTCACTTAGCTTTATGGGCAAAACACTTTATGGTGACCACAGTACTGCAATCAAATAATAGTTTCTTGTTGGATAAGCTGCCAACTTCACATGATGGATGCCTTCACCTATAGAATCTTTGCAAACTGCTTTCCTTGTTCCATTATTTTCATCAATGTCTTTCTCTGGGAAGTAACGTGAACTTTGGGTCCTCATTTTCAGTTGTTAAAGTTAACGTATCAGATGGTGGGTGGGGGCTAAGTTGCTTGAAATACAGAATGGAAATGGTAGGAGAGATGTTTTACCTTTTGCAGTGCTTCCTCTGTTTTTTCTGGATTGGCCTTCAGTGCCTGTGAGGCATCGTTGACAGGAATAGGCATAAACCTTAGAGTATAGTTCCTGTGAATAAGAAGCAGAGTTAATAGCCATTTATTCACATCACGCTTTGCGGAACACCTCCGTTCAGTCAGTAAGGGGGACCCCGAGCTTCCGGTTGCCTGTCACTTTAATTCACTGCTCCATTCCCACTCAGACCTCACCATCTTCGGACTCTTGCATTGTTCCACAGAAGCTCAGCGTAAGCTCAAGGAACAGCACCTCATCTTTCGATTGGGCATTTTGCAGCCCTCTGGACTCAACATGGAGTTCAACAGTTTCGGATCATAACCTCGGCCCCTATCATATATATATTTTTTATCCACACTTTTTGTTTGTGTTTTTTTCCCCCCCTCCCACATGGCAGCTGTCTTTCATTCTGCCAGTGCAATTCACACTTCATCTAGAGCTATCCTTTGTTTCTTAACCTGTCCCATTACCATCTCCTTTTGCCTTGAATATCTCTTAATGTCTCTTTACTTCTCCTACCTTCCATCCTATCACAGACCTTCCCTTTTGTTCTTTCATCCCCTCCCCCATTTCCCAGCCCCTAAACTTGCTTTTAAATCTGCTCCATTTTTTGCTTTTTTCCAGTTCTGACGAAAGGTCTTTGACCTGAAACGTTAACTCTGTTTCTCTCTCCACGGATGCTGCCTGGCCTGCTGAGTTTTTCCAGTGTTTTCTGTTGTTATTCACATCATGTACTTGCTGCTTACTTTAATTACAAATATAGTTAAATGCAGATGAATACACAAACACGTACATGTGTTAAGCCTCGCCTTAGTGGTAGCACTCGCGCCTAAGTCAGAAGGTTGTGGATTCAAGCTCCACTCCAAGACTTGAGGACATAATCTACCTTCAGTGCAGTACTGAGGGAGCATTATCAGAGGTGTTGTCTTTTGGATGAGATGTTAAACCAAGGCCTAATCTTTCTATTCAAGTGGATGCAAAAGATCCCATCACATTATTAGAAGAGTTTTCCTGGTGTCCGAGCCAACATTTAATCCTCAATCAACACTAAAACATTTTCTGGTCATTCATCTCATTGTTGTTTGTGGGCCCTTGCTGTGTGCAATTTGGCTGCTGCATTTGCTTACATAACAACAGTGAATACACTTCAAAAGTAATTTGTTAACTGTAAAGTGCTTGCATAGAAACATAGGAACTGTTAGACAAAGTCTATCTAGATCATCTTCTACCATCCTGGTAGTTGCATGATACGATTATAATAAAGTTGTTGACTAATCATAGCAATCAATCGCTATCAATTAGTCTACAACAGGCCTAAACATGACATGAAGAAAAGCTCAGTGGTCGAGAGCTTTGGGAACCATAGGTCCAAAGTCACCTTTTTCCTCCCATGCATGGTACTTAGCACATGTCATACCTCAAATTACTCATATATTCTATCCCAAAATGTTATTTTCTGAAATAAATCTATCTAATTTAAATCCCTATGAAAGATGGACCCAATGGGGCCAATTTTTCGAATTTGAATGAATACGATCTGCTTTCACCATCTCCCTAGGGAGTCTGTTCCACAGGTTGACCACTCGCTCACTGAAATATTGGCCTGGATTTTGCCATGAGCGGCAAAGGAACGGCTTTCGCCGTTCACCTTGTGTACAGTTGCCCACAGACTTTTAGTGGGCTTATCAGCGGAGATTTCTACACTTTCGGCGTCTGGTTGAATTCGGCGCCCCCTACAGGAATCTGTGGCATCTTTGAGCAGCAGGAAAGCTGTTCAAACAATCAGATTGAAGAATCCTCACAAACAGCAAAGCAGAAAGTAAAAAACAGGAAATATAAATTACATTTAAATCATTGTACAGGAAGCAAAATAAAGATTGGGTCATACACTAAATAGAATAGATTCAGAACAGATATAGCAGCTCAAAACTGGGCATCCATGAGGCACTGTGGGCCACCATCAGCAGCAGCAGAATTGTATTCCACCACAATCTGTAACCTCATAGCCCGGCATATCCCTCACTCTACAATTACCATCAAGCCAGGGGGACCAACCCTGGTTCAATAAGAAGTGTAGAAGAGCATGCCAAGAGCAGCACCAGTTGTACCTAAAAATGAGATGCCAACCTGGGGAAGCTGCAACACACGACTACATGCCAAAAAGCGGAAGCCAGGGCTAAGCGATCCCACAATCAACGGATCAAATCAAAGCTCTGCAGTCCTGCCAAATCCAGTCGTGAATGGTGGTGGACCATTAAATAACTAACAGGAGGAGGAGGCTACATGACTATCCCCATCCTCAATGACGGTGGAGCCCAGCACGTGAGTGCAAATGAAAAAGCTGAAGCGTCTGCAACCATCTTAAGCCAGAAGTGCCGAGTGGATGATCCATATCGGCTTCCTCCTGAGGTCCCAACCATCACAGCAGCCAGTCTTCAGCCAATTCAATTCACTCCATGTGATATCAAGAAACGGCTGAGCGCACTGGATACAGCAAAGGCTGTGGGCCCGACAACATCCTGGCTATCGTGTTTAAGACTTGTGCTCCAGAACTAGCCGTGCCTCTAGCCAAGCTGTTCCAGTACAGCTACAACAATGGCATCTATTTGACAAGGTGGAAAACTGCCCAGGTATGTCCTATCCACAAAAAGCAGGACAAATCCAATCCAGACAGTTACCGTCCCATCAGTCGACTCTCAATCATCAGCAAAGTGATGGAAGGTGTCGTTGACAGTGCTATCAAGCAGCACTTATTCACCAATAACCTGCTCACTGATGCCCAGTTTGGGTTCTGCCAGGACCACTCGGCTCCAGACCTCATTACAGCCTTGGTCCAAACATGGACAAAGGAGCTGAATTCCAGAGGTGAGGTGAGAGTGACTGCCCTTGACATCAAGGCAGCAAGAGTGTGGCGTCGATGGGAATCGGGGCGAAAACTCTCCACTGGCTAGAGTCATACCTAGCACAAAGGAAGATGGTTGTGGTGGTTGAAGGTCAATCATCACAGCTCCAGCACATTGCTGCAGGAGTTCCTCAGGGCAGTGTCCTAGGCCCAGCCATCTTCAGCTGCTTCATCAATGACCTTCCCTCCAACATAAGGTCAGAAATGTGGATGTTCACTGATGACTGCACAGTGTTCAGTGCCATTCACAACTCCTCAGATAATGAAGCAGTCCATGCCCGCATGCAACAAGACCTGGATGACTTTCAGGCTTGGGCTGATAAGTGGCAGGTAACATTTGCGCCACACAAATGCCAGGCAATGACTATCTCCAACAAGCGAGTGTCTAACCACCGCTCCTTGACATTCAATGGCATTACCATCGCCGAATCCCTCACCATCAACATCCTGGGGGTCACCACTGACCAAAAACTTAACTGGACCAGCCACATAAATATCGTGGCAACAAGAGCAGGTCAGAGGCTAGGTATTCTGCGGTGAGTTTCTCACCTCCTGACTCCCCAAAGCCTTTCCATTATCTACAAGGCACAAGTAAGGAGTGTGATGGAATACTCTCCACTTGCCTGGATGAGTGCAGCTCCAACAACACTCAAGATGCTCGACACCATCCAGGACAAAGCAGGCCACTTGATTGGCACCCCATCCACCACCTTAAACATTCACTCCCTCTACCACTGGCGTACTGTGGCTGCAGTGTGTACCATCTACAAGATGCACTGCAGCAACTCGCCAAGGCTTCTTCGGCAGCACCTCCCAAACCACGACCTCTTCACCTAGAAGGACAAGGGCAGCAGGCGCATGGGAACACCACCACCTCCAAGTTCCCCTCCAAGTCACACACCATCCTGACTTAGAAGTATATCGCCGATCCTTCATCGTCACTGGGTCAAAATCCTGGAACTCCCTACCTAACAGCACTGTGGGAGTACCTTCACTACACGGATTGCAGCGGTTCAAGAAGGCGGCTCACTACCACCTTTTCAAGGGCAATTAGCCATGGGCAATAAATGTTGGTGTTGCCAGCGAAGCCCACATCCCACAAATGAATAAAATAAAATTCACATAGGGTTAAGGGAAAGACATAAAAGAGCAAAACATAAAAAGTATATGAAATTTTTTTTTTAGTTTTTAAAAAATCTGCAACATTAACTTATAAAATTCTAACAGGACTAGACAGATTAGATGCAGGAAGGATGTTCCCAATGGCAGGGGAGTCCAGAACCAGGGGTCAGTCTAAAGATAAGGGGTAAGCCATTTAGGACTGAGATGAGGCGGAATTTCTTCACCCAGAGAGTGGTCAATTCATTAAATATATTCAAGAAGGAGTTAGATATATTTCTTAAGGCTAAAGGGATCAAGGGATATGGGGAGAAAGCAGGGACAGGGTACTGAATTTGGATGATCAGCCATGATCTCATTGAATGGCGGAGCAGGCTCTAGGGGCCGAATGGCCTACTCCTGCTCCTATCTTCTATGTTTCTATTAATTTTCTTCTGAGGGAATGTGAATCTACACTTGTAAATTAAGTTTTCAGTGCCGGAGAGGTTGTTCAGCAGTAATTATGACTTACTAAGCCATTAAAAACTCTGTTACTCCTGATTGAACAAGGTTTAAGTTTTTCATCAGTCTTTAGTGTGATAATAGTGGGTATTAAGTTCACAATCCTAACAGTGATTTCTGTGCAGATTCCATTGGCGAAGACTGCAACAGCGTACCCCGTGGAGGAGCAACAGCGCACCCCGTGGAGGAGCAACAGCGCACCCCGTGGAGGAGCAACAGCGCACCCCATGGAGGAGCAACAGCGCACCCCGTGGAGGAGCAGGGTATCACCAAAAGCAACTGCTGGATTTCCGCATTCAACTGCGCATGTGCGGACGTCAGAAGTTGCTGTCAGTTTTACCCAGTAATAACGGCGAGTGCTGATAGCCTTGCCTTTATTAGGACAGCAAAATTTGGGCCAATGTTTCCGCGGATTAGCTTTGAATTTACCCTTCCCCTTCAAGCGCAGGCCATGTCCTCTGGTTCTAATGTCTGGACAAGGTGAAATAGCTTGCCATGGTCTACATTATCTAGTCCCTTTAGAATCCTACGAACAGCAATTATATCAACTCTCAACCTTCTCTTTTCCAGTGAGAACATGCCCAATTTACATAATCGCGCTTCATAATCCAATTTCTCCAACCCATCAATCATTCTGGTTGCTCTCTTCTGTATCCTTACTTTATATTACACAGTTTTTAAATAGCTAGAGTTAAAATAGATGCAGTTTTCCATTACCCAATTCTGTTACCCTGGAGATGAATCGACTATGACACTAGGTCATGCATTTTGCTAGGATACAGGGGCTTTGTTTTGGGTGCTAATTAAATTGCATACAATTAAGAAACATTCCAAAAGTTTTGGATAAATTCAATTCAAGGAAGCTTTTATGCCATGTACAGAATTTGACCAAAAGGAGTCATATTTACAAACTAAAGGCAACAAAACAAAATAGGAAATGTAAGAGGAACTCTTTTACTAAAAGGGAAATATGTGGAACAGATTACCAGCATGGGTGGTGAAACAAGAAACAAGAAACAACTAAACAGATTCTTGTCAACAAATGGGATTTAGGGTTATTTGGAACGCACCACGGGAATATTGTAAATAGGTGGGCTAGATGGGCCAAATGTCTTCTGCCTGAACTGTTACTATTTAAGACATTAAAAGGAACCAGAATACCTGCTTATCCGCATTCTATGCAATAATTACGACCGGGTGTCTTTAATCATGGATGACTGACAATTCTGACTTCGAAACCTTGGGGCTGGGCAAGTACTGGTTAATTTTGCTGCAGACTTCAGTTCTGACAGAAAGTCCGAACTCATTGGAAGAGCTGAGTTCTGCAATGTTCATGTACAAAATTGTATACAGAGAGACAAACCTGTTTCATTCCAAAGTCTGATTGCTTATCAGACTCTAAGAAATACTTTATAAAAATATTTTATGGACTGATTCTAGCTTTATCATTTTTAAGTATTGTGCCGATTGAGTATATGACTGTATCATTTGACTTCTATTAAAAGTAACCCATAAATGAATCTAACCAAATAGGTTTATCATATACACATTGGTCTGTCCGTGTGACATTTTTTTATCTTTATGTAGACATAGGAGAATGTGGGGGACATCCCCATGTGATCTCCAGTGAACTATACTGGAATTAGTGGGTAATTGTTAATCCCGGGCTGACTAACCCAGATACACCTCATATAAAGGCACACATAACAACAGGTACTAGGGAAAAGGCCAAACTATAACCAACACGACTTTAAGAAAACACAAAGTTGTACAGTTTGTATGAACATACATGAACCACATTATACATTTTTCAATTTCATTGACATTCATTTAGCAGTTTCAAAGATCTCATTAGGACCCAAATTGAAAGCAGTTTCCAGTACTGTTCGAAAGCATGGACCCTTGCTAGAGGAATTCTGCAGCCATAAATTGGTATGGCATACCTAATTTGCACTTATGCAAGTGGCAATGAAAGTACACACTGATTGCATCTGAAACACCAACATAACTCATTTTCAAAAAAGTAGCTGATATGCCCACCTGAAAATTGGTTCATCACCTCCTCCCCAGCTTCCACCCACCCACAGACAAATGAATAACTACTGTGAAATTTCATTATACTAATCTCCAATGTAATGGTCAACTGCTTGTAACAATCAAAACCCTGCTAATGACAACCATCTGATACTATGTTATTGCAAGTGCTCACAGTGATCAGTATAGTTTGGTTGTGATAAATTTAGTGGCCGTTTTCCACTGCTGAAAGACAATTGTTTCTGTTGTAATATTGTTGACCTGCCAGTCAGCATACAAATGGCTAATGACATGACTAATGGGTTTCCTAATTCGCTTTAAGTGGCTACATGTAAAAGCATCTGTAGGATGCCAATGACTGCACTACGGTTTCGCTTTAAAACAGCTGTGCAGTGCTCCAATCAGAATGCTGGTTTTGGGTCGAGAGCAATGAATGGATAAAAATAAAAACACTAGCTTTTTTTTTTAAAGATAAAACTAGCATTCTCAGCAGCACATGAGAGAAGCTAAGCAGCAGCTTAAACAGTTATTTGAAGTAGTGAATGCTGAGCAGTGCTACTCAGTGATGTCGTACATGTTATAGATCAGAGGATTAGCAGTACACATTGGGGATTACTACTTTCTGATATACTGATCAGTTGGTTACAGTGATCATTTGGGCTACTGCCCAAATTGATCACTAACTGGATTTCACAATAGCATTACATCTACTTTACTTCACAAGCACAGAGATGGAAACGGGTATCGTAAAGATCTGTGATCTTTAAGTAAACTCTGCCATTAGGAACAATGTCTAAGTTTCTCAGTCATAGCAGCCGTTGCCTCACACTTCTCTTACATAAACAGATTCCAAGGCCAATAAGATTTGAATGGTGACAACAAAGGGGCCCAGATCATGGTACATGAAGATCAAAAGCATGCTCACTTTTTAAATTGGTTGGACAGTGCACCTGATACAGATGCTATTCTGGATGTAATCACCATTATACAAAGTAATGGAGAAATGCAACTCTGTTTCGGGAAAATCTATTTATTCAGTACAGTTTCAACAATATTGGTATAAATTCAGACTTGCAAGCTCATGCATGAAGGTCTTCCTCATCAGTGGGCTAAATACAGCATTTCAAAAGATAGCACCAAGCATTAAGATGAAGTTATCCACTTTCCTTACAATGGGAAATAATCTGACCTTAATTATAGCATGTATTTAGCTATCCTATTGGGAAACCCTCCAACCAGGATTTCAGAAGGAAAAAAATGTATAAGCTATTACACAGAATGTAAGCCTTGATTTTTTTAAGATTGTCATATAACTGGCTGAGAACCTTATCTCGTTACTCAAAAGTAGTTCCAATACTTTTAAATGACAAATAAAATGCTTGCGTTTGACTTTAAAACATGGGTGTTGCAAATGTAGGTACTGATTAGTGAACACATTTTTAATCAGTATTTTACAGCATGCAGCTGCAACTGAATCAAGGGGCTAAAATACTTAGAATACTTCTGTGATTAATTCAGTCTCAAGTACAAATGTGATCTACTCAAAACACTTCACTTTTCTTCTCCCTTTCTAAAAAATCTAATTTCAGTATAGGGGCGGGTCTGTATAGCCTCCTGCAATCCTGCAGCCATCTGCCACATTTTCAGTCCTCAACAGAAGTACCATCAGTACTGTAGATATTGTAATTGGATACAAGAGACTGGTGAAACAATCAACCAAAACTGGCAGGGGGTGGGAGATTGGGATGTCAGCCTGGAACAACTACTGTCATACACAGAGTTAGTGAAAAACAATGAGAATGAGGCAGAAAGAGAATATAGACAGAGGTAAAACAGTGGAACAGATGGCAGTAAAAGCCTGAAAGAAAATAGGCAGACCCCCAGAGAAAATTAAATGAGATTAAAAAGCAGGACCTCAAAGGTAGTAATCTCTGGATTACTCCCGGTGCCACGCACGAGTGAGTATAGAAATAGGAGGATAGAACAGATGAATGCATGGCTGGAGAGATGGTGCAGGAGGGAGGGCTTCAGATTCCTGGGGCATTGGGTCTGGTTCTGGGGGAGGTGGGACCTGTACAGGCTGGACGGGTTGCACCTCAACAGAGCTGGAACCAATGTCCTCGCGGAGAGGTTTGCTAGTGCTGTTGGGGAGTGTTTAAACTAAATTGGCAGGGGGATGGACACCAGGATGTAGCATTAGAAAGGAGAAACAAAGGATTGGGAGAGACAGTTAGCACTAAAGTAAGAAATAGTAAGGTATTAGGTAGGGTCAGACTAAGGGGGAAAAATTCAGTTGTTTGCGCCTCCTGTTAGCGCCTTAAGAGGGCGCAAAGCAACTAGCGCCTGGGTGCGGCGATGTTTGCGCCGCTCGTGAAATTAACTAGATATTTTGCGGCGGTGCTAAACACTACCGCCACGATCTCCTGCGCCGGCAGATCGTGACGTCAGTCGAGTGTGCAACGCCCCAGTAGCACCCCGGACCGGATATTGAGTGGCGCCCCCTGCCTTATCGCCTGCCGCTATCAACGACAGGTTGAGGGGAGCGTTTTGCAGTCAGAAAGGGACTGGGGGAGTGCTATTTAAAGGCGGCCGCTCCCTGCCTTTTTTTGTTGGTGACATTTGTGCACCACGCATTCTGAGAGAGAGAGAGAGAGAGACACTTCTGGAGAGATTCAACGCTGTGTGAAGGAGTTTTGGGTACTGAGCAGCACTTTGCAGGTTCAGTTTGATATGCACTTCCTTGCTTCGCCCGCGCTCTGAGGTAACGCCTTGCTCCTCGGACTTTGCGCCTTGAGAGAGGTGTGTAGCGCCTGATTTAGCGCTCCAATCGCCTCCAGGGGCGATAAAAGCCAAGTTTGCCGTCGGAGGCAATAATTAGTGCCAGGCGCTAAACTTTGCGCACGGCCGATAATGGCGCCCCAAACGGGGCAATACTAAATTTTTCCCCCTAAGAGAACACAGGATGGTCTAAGGTAGGTTTACAGTGTATGTATGTGAACACACAAAGCACAGTAAACAAGATTGGTGAGCTGCAGGTGCAAATAGCCACATGGGAATATGATGTCGTGGCAATAACAGAGATCTGTCTTAAAAAAAGGGCAGGATTGTGTATTAAATATTCCTGGTTATAAGGCGTTCAGGAAAGATAGGAGGTGGTGTGGCACTATTAGTTAAGGAGAATGTTACAGTGCTGGAGAGAGAGGATGTCCTGGAGGGGTCAAGGACAGAATCTATATGGCTAGAGTTAAGAAATAATAGAGGTGCCATTACACTACTGGGTGTATTCTAAAGGCCACCAACTAGTGGGAAAAATATGGAGGAGTAAACTTGCAGAGAAATTAGAGAGAGATGCAAGAACTATAGAGTAGTGATAATGGGGGACTTCAACTATCCTAATATAGACTGGGATAGTAATAGTGTAAAGGGCAGAGAGGGGGAATAATTTCTGCAGTATGTTCAGGAGAACTTTCTTGATGCGTATGTTTCCAGCCCAACGAGGAAGGAGGCATTACTGGATCTGGTTCTGGGGAATGAGGTAGGTCAAGTGGAGCAAGTGTCAGTAGGTGAACATTTAGGGAACATTGATCATAGTCTCATAAGGTTTAGATTAGCTATAGAAAAGGACAGGGAGCAATCTAGAGTCAAAATATTTAATTGGAGGAAGGCCAATTTCAGTGGGATGAGAACGGATCTGGCCCGGGTAAATTGGAATCAAAGATTGGCAGGCAAAACTGTAGTGGAACAATGGGCTGCCTTTAAAGAGGAGATAGATCGGGTACAGTCGAGGTACATTCCCACTAGGGGGAAAGGCAGGGCAACTAAAGTCAGAGCTCCCTGGATGACGAAAGAGATAGAGAGTAAGATGAAGCAGAAAAAGAGTGCGTATGACAGATGTCAGGTTGAGAATACATCTGAGAATCTGGCTAAATATAGAAAATTCAGAGAAGTAAAAAAAAAGAGGGGCAAAGACAGAGTATGTGAATAGAATGGCAGTAACATAAAAGGTAATCCAAAAGTCTTCTATGGCCATATAAATAGTAAATGGGTAGTAGGAGGAGGAGTGGGGCCGATTTGGGACCAAAAAGGAGACCTACACATGGAGGCAGAGGGTATGACTGAGGTGCTAAATGAGTACTTTACATCTGTCTTCACCAAGGAAGAAGATGCTGCCATAGACATAGTGAAGGAGGAGGTAGAGGAGATACTGGATAGGATAAAAATTGATAAAGAGAAGGTACTAGAAAGGCTGGCTGTACTCAAAGTAGATAAGCCACCAGGACCAGATGGGATGCATCCTTGGACACTGAGGGAAGTGAAGGAAGAAATCGTGGAGGTACTGGCCATAATCTTCCAATCCTCCTTTGAAATGGGGGTGGTGCCAGAGGACTGGAGAATTGCAAATGTTACACCCTTGTTCAAAAAAGGGTGTACGGATAAACCCAGCAACTACAGGCCAGTCAGTTTAACCTCAGCAGTGGGGAAGCTTTTAGAAACAATAATGAGGGACAGAATTAACAGTCACTTGGACAAGTGTGGAATAATTAAGGAAAGCCAGCACGGATTTGTTCAAGGCAAATCGTGTTTAACCAACTTAATTGAGTTTTTTGACGAGGTAACAGAGAGGGTTGATGAGGGTAATGCAGTTGACGTAGTGTACATGGATTTCCAAAAGGCGTTTGACAAAGTGCCACATAATAGGTTTGCCAGCAAAGTTGAAGCCCATGGAATAAAAGGGACAGTGGGAGCATGGATACGAAATTGGCTAAGTGACAGGAAACAGAGGGTAGCGGTGAACAGTTGTTTTTCAGACTGGAGGAAGGTATACAGTGGTGGTCCCCAGGGGTCGTTACTAGGACCACTGCTTTTTTTGATATATATTAATGACTTGGATGTGGGTGTACAGGGAACAATTTCAAAATTTGTAGATGACACAAAACTTGGAAGTATAGTGAACAGTGAGGAGGATAGTGATAGACTTCAAGAGGACATAGACAGATTGGTGGAATGGGCGGACACGTGGTAGATTAAATTTAACACAGAAAAGTGCGAAGTGATACATTTTGGTAGAAAGAATGGAGGGAGGAAATATAAACTAAAGGTTACAATCGTAAACTCAATCAAGTTAGTGCACGAACAGAGAGACATAGGGGTATATGTTGAAGGTGGCAGGGCAGGTTGAGAAAGCAGTTAAAAAAGCTTACGGGATCCTGGGCTTTATAAACAGAGGCATAGAGTACAAAAGTGTGGAAATTATGATGAACCTTTATAAAACACTGGTTCAGTCTCAACTGGAGTACTGTGTCCAATTCTGGGCACCGCACTTTAGGATGTAAGGCCTTAGAAAGGGTGCAGAAAAGATTTACGAGAATGTTTCCAGGGATGAGGGACTTCAATTACGTGGATAGACTGGAGAAGCTGAGGTTGTTCTCCTTAGAGCAGAGAAGATTGAGAGTATGATAGAGGTATTCAAAATCATGAGGGGTCTAGACAGTAGATAGAGAGAAACTGTTCCCAGGGTCGAGAACCAGAGGACACAGGTTTAAGCTGATTGGCAGAAGAACCAAAGGCGACGTAAGAAAAAACTTTTACTCAGTGAGTGGTTAGGTTTTGGAATGCACTGCCTGAAAGGGTGGTGGAGGCAGACTCAATCGTGGCTTTCAAAAGGGAATTGGCTAAGTACCTGAAGGGAAACAAATTGCAGGCTACGGGGAAAGGGCGGGGGAGCAGGACTAGCTGAAGTGCTCTTGCAGAGAACCGGCATAGGATTGATGGTCCGTGCTGTAACCATTCTATGATTCTATGATCTCGTATGCACAAGTATGTGGCAGTGCAAAGCCAAGGAGGAAAAAACAAACAGAAGACAGTCATGTGAAACTTGCAGATAAAATAAAAATGTAGGCCTAGAAATTGAGTTGGCGCCGCGCCAGGGCTTTAGCGCCGGAAATTTAGCGCCGGCGCTAAGTCCCCCTGCGCGCGCCAAAAATTCAGTAGCGCCGCGCCCAGACGGCTGCCGGCGCTACTGGAGGGTGTCAGCGCCTCGCAATGGGCGCTGACTGCCGCATTGCGGCGCTAATCCGCCGCTGCGGCACCCGATGCGGTGCGGCAGGCTGGGGAAGTGCAGGCCTCCTCCTTCCGTTAAGGAGGAGCTGCCTGCACCCGACCGCTGGCCGTTGATCTGTGGAGAAAAATGAGCCCGGCACCTCGGAGAAGTGCCGGGCTCGCGGCCCACACGCATCTGTGCCGCGGGGGGGTGTTGGAGGAGTCCGGGGAGGGAGGTGCGGGCAGGCGGCCGCCGGGAAAGCGGCCGGCCGCCGCTCGACCTTAATGCGCCGGCGCTAAGACCCATAGCGAACTTTTGAGAAATCGTTGGTTGCGGCTGCCACGAGCGAGGCGGCCGCAACTCAATTTTGGCGTTCGGGCGCGTTGCCACGGCAACCGGGACGCTGCGCACACCGATGACGTCATTGGTGCCGGCGCAGCGCAACCGGCTAACGCCGATGGCAGCGCCCAAGTGAATTTCTCAATCGGCTGTACTTGCGGCGCTAGGCCCTCTAGCGCCTCAAAATGGGCGCTAACCCCACTCAATTTCTAGGCCGTAATGTTTTAACTTTTACTACATCCTTATGCCAGTACTTCACTGAAAATTCTGGACTCAACGAGGCCTGGGTAACACAGGATTTATGTTAATACTTCAGAATGCATTGTGCGGTCCATCGCCACATGAATTTGCCAATGTTTGTTGCACCAGCAGAAAGAATCACCAATCAAAGACCAAATATTCTTTCTCCACAGGGTGAGAAAATCAGAAAGTGCCCCTTCCTGAAACACACTTAGTGATTGGTTACAGAGCAGAATTGGCAAAGGTCTGGATTGGGGTATTATAAAGTAATTGAAATCTAGGTCGTTCGGTCCAGACAGTCCTTTTTTTTAAAAATTGAAACAAGTCAGTGCAGTTATCTCAATTTCTCACCCTTGTAATCCCCTTTCAAATACTTGTATATATAAGATAGCTTTATTTGGTTAATCTTAAACCCCACTGATTGCACTCTGTTCCTTTGCACATTGGAATAGCGATAACCAACAACAACTTGCATTTATATAGTGCCTTTAATGTAGTAAACGTCTCAAGACATTTAACCCTAATTTAATGTATGTTGACTTCAATAAAATACAGCTACCTGAAAGGCAATTAAAATCAATGAACAGAAGATTACTGAAAGAACTCAAATTTAAAATTATTCATGTACCATTTAAAAATGAGTCAACCCATGAGTTTAATGCTCAGAGCATGAGAGGTATCATACACACACTGAATTTTCCAACTGCTGTACATTGGTCGGTGCATAAATTCATGCCTCATGAGCACGAAATGATTCCGTAGACATGAAACCAGCAAAGACTCACAAAGAAGCACAGTATTACATCAAATAGTTTTGGAACAAAATAAAGGACTTCCATTTATGTAGCATCTTTCACAGCCTCAGGGCATTCCAAAGTAATTTACAGCCAATGAGGTGCTTTTCAATTGTGGTTACTGTTGTAATGTAAGGAAATGTGGCAGCCAATTCGCACACAGCAATGTCCCACAAACAACAATGATATGTGTGATCAGATAATCAGTTTTTTGGTGGAGTTGGTTGAAGGATAAGTGCTGAGCAGGTGAACTCTTCTTCGAATAGTGCCATGAAATCTTATTAATCCATCTGAGAGAGCAGATAGCGCTTCGGTTTAATGTCTTGTCTAAACCTATACTGAATCATTTACTGGTTCCATTAGTGTACATTAGTCAGTTTCTTAGTACATTATTTAATTAATATTTAAAAACTTTTAAAACTTGCCTACTAGTGCCGTGAGCCTAAAAAACTAGCTCAATCTGAAGAGTTTCCTTGACTGGTCGTAAACAAGTGCAATCAGCAGAAGCTCGTCATGCTCATTATTTCGATCTGGGGCATGGCCTGTTTTGTGGAGAGGGCCGGCTTCCAGCACAATTTTTGAAATACTAGTGTTAAAGAGCACGGAAAATCGATTTATGCCTGGCGTAACGTGTGTTTAAAATTCTGCGATTTTTTGCGCCGGTTTGGCCAATTTCAGCCAGATTGGGCTGATAAAACCAACACAAATTCTGGGCCGTAAAGCTTTAGAAGGTTGGGTTTATTTGGTGTCATTCCAAATTAAGATTACAGCTTCCAAACATGTGAAGCAGATTTTATGTGAAGTCTCATTCATCTGGAGAGACAGTCATTGATCTTGGTTTACAAACAAGATCCATTTTGATATACCTCACTCTCAAAAATACACAGCTCCATGTGTTTAACTGGATCCGCAATCTGTCTCTGTCTCACTCTTGCCTGTTCCCTCATTTTGACAACTGTGGTTACCATAGGTACAGACTTCCTCATTCAATTAATTAGTTTTAACCCACACACAAAAATATAAATCACTGACATGCCATGGTGTTGGGGGAAGGTGGGGTGGCGGGGGGGGGGCGCAGAGAACTAACCAGGGATATAGTTCTGGGTGATCAGAACATCATGCTTCTGTGCAACAACTCAACTTGGATCTAAGTTTTCAGTTCTTTCTCATCCTTTAAAAATAGTCAATTTGCATCACTCCTATTCTACACCAGAGAAAAGCTCAACTTACTTGAAGCGGTTGGTCAGATTTTGCTAGTTCTCTAGGTTGACATGTATGGTTGTCAAACACTGTGGAGCTCAATTAGACCACCCAGCAATCCAGGTCAAGAAGCATTGGGTCCCCCCACCCCCCCAAACTCCGGAGTTTTTAAAGTCAACTTTTGTCAAAATAAAGCCAGTTAACCAATTTTTTCGTAACCATTCTTACGAGGTACTCTTGGTGATAGTCCACCTTGAATCCAATTGGATTCTAAAGAACTGATCATAATCGTAGTTTAAACTGTATTGAATGAACAGAGATTTAAAAAAAAAATCATTCACAGGATTTAGGCATCGCTGGGAAGGCCGGCTTTTACTGCCCCATCTCTAGTTGCCCTGAGAAGGTGGCGGTGGGCTTTCTTCTTGAACCGCTGATAGTGCTTTGATAAAACAGTCGCTTGCTAGGCTCTTATGGGGGCGGTTAAGAGTCAATAATGTTGGAATGGGACAGGAGTCACATGTAGACCAGACGGATCACAGATGGCAGGTTTCCTTCCCTAAAGGACTTTGGGAACTAGCTGGATTTTTACAACAATTCGTCAAGATTCATGGTCACTTTTACTGATACCAGCTTTTTATTTCCAAATTTTTAAAACTGAATTCGAATTCTCAAACTTCCATGGTGGGATTTGTACTCACGTTCTCTGGATTGCCAGTCCATAACAAAACCACTACACTGCTATACCCTAACGGTGGAATTTTTATTCTTATGCAGCAATTGTTGTTAAGGTTCATATCTTACGTGGACTCTACTGAATGCAAAACTACCATTATCAGTATGCAGAATCCCTCTATTGGTTCTATAAATCAATCAAACTAGGGAGCCATTTAAACAAATAAAACATTCCATTTACAAGTGGTGTTAGCATAGCAATTTCCATGCCAAGAATATTCAGACGCTATAGTTCCCCCACAAAATAAAGTCCAGTACATTCTTTTCACATCCTAGTGTAAAGTCTGCTATGTTGCGATTTAGAAATTCATATTCCGTCCTGAAGGCCCAAATACACTTGCTTCCCAATTAGATGGTGATGAGTTGGGCCTGATATTGTCACCAACTCTGCTTTGCCACAGCTTGGAACAGTTGTGTTGCATTTGTTTATGAACAAGTGTATGAGAAAATCCCTTTAAGAAAACAGTGGGGCCTCTCCTTAGACCATCACTCCCTTCAATTAACCAGGTACATAGCTCATTAAAATGTCCTGGACAGGTGCAGAAAATAATCAAAAAGGCTAATGGAATGCTGGCCTTTATACTTAGAGGACTAGAATACAAGGGGGTAGAAATTATGCTACAGCTTTCCAGAGCCCTGGTTAGACCACACCTGGAGTCCTGTGAGCAGTTCTGGGCATCACACCTTAGGAAGGATATATTGGCCTTGGAGGGAGTGCAGCGTAGGTTTACCAGAATGATACCTAGAGTCCAAGGGTTAAATTACAAGGAGAGATTACACAAACTAGGCTGTATTCCCTGGCATTTAGAAGGTTAGGGGGGGCCACTCGATTGAAGTTTTCAAGATATTAAAGGGAACTGATAGGGTAGTTAGAGAGAAACTATTTCCGCTGGTAGGACTAGGGGGCAGAGTCTAAAAATTAGAGCCAGACCTTTCAGGAGTGAAGTTAGGAAATATTTCCACACATAAAGGGTGGCACGTTTGGAACTCTCTTCTGCAAATGGCAATTGATGAGGGGTCAAGTGCTAATTTTAAATGAGATTGATAGATTTTTGTTAACCAAAGGTGTTAAGGGATATAGGGCAAAGGCGGATGTTGTATCCGTGTGTTAATGGAGACACGGAATGCAGGAGTTGGTTTAACAGGTGTTTACTGAACAAAGTCTGGGGGTGAACTAAAAGATACAAGACGCTATACAGGCTTATATACCCGAGTGGTCACTACCGGTATTACAGTACACAGGGGCTCTTAAAGGTACATACACTACAGCGGATATATGGAGTTAGGTCACAGATCAGCCATGATCTCATTGAATGACGTAACAGGCTCGAGGGGCTAAATAGCCAACGCCTGTTCCTATGTTCCTAACATGAAGCTGTTCCATCAAGGTTAAAGTAGGGAGGGAATGAAAAAGACCACGAATTAAATAAACAAAAACAAAATACTGTGGATGCTAGAAGTCTAAAATAAAAACAGAAAATACTGGAAATGCTCAGCAGGTCTGGCAGCATCTGTGGAGAGAGAAACAGAGTTAACGTTTCATGTCAATGAACTTTCATCATAACTGGAAGATGTTACAGATGTAACAGGTTTTAAGCAAATACAGAGGCAGGGAAAGGTGGAGGGGGGGAAGGAAAGAACAAAAGGGAAGGCCTGTGATAGGCAGGAGTGCTTAAATGACAAAAGGGATGATGGTGCAAGGCAAAAGCGGGTGGTAATGGGACAAGTAAAGGAACAAAAGATGGGTCTGGAGGAGCTGTAAATGGCAACAGCAGAACTATTACCAGCACCTGCTGTCCGAAAAAATGGGAGCAGTGGTTATGATCTGAACTCAATGTTCAATCCAGAAGGCTGTAAATTGCCTAATCGAAAGATAAGGTGCTATTCCTCGAGCTTCCATTGAACTTCTTTACAACAGTGTAAGAGGGCAAAGACAAAGAGGTCTGAGTGGGAGTGGGACAGAGAGTCAAAATGGCAAGCAACTGCAAGATCAGGGTCATGCTTGCGGACTGAACAGTTCCTCATATTCCACCCTATAGGCCTTCACATGCAAGATCAGGGTCATGCTTGCGGACCGAACAGTTCCTCATATTCCACCCTACAGGCCTTCACATTCAATGGATCATCCTCCGCCACGTCCGCCATCTCCAGCGCGATGCCATCAACAAACACATCTTCCGCTCCCTTTTCAGCATTCCGAAGGGACCATTCCCTCCACGACACCCTGGTTCACTCTTCAATCACCCACAACACCTGCTCCTCTTTGCATGGCACTTTTCCGTGCAAGCTCAGAAGACGTAATACCTGCCCTTTCACCTCCTCTCGTTCCACCGTCCAGGGCCCCAAACACTTCTTCCAGGTGAAGAGTGATTTACTTGTAGTATACTGAATTCGCTGCTCACAAGATGGTCTCCTCTACATTGGGGAGACCAAACGCAGATTGGGAGATCGCTTTGCTGAACACCTCTGTTCAATCTGCAAGCATGATCCTGAGCCTCTGGTCGCTTACCATATTAACTCTCCGTCCCACTCGGACCTCTGTCCTTGGCCTCCTACATTATTCTAATGAAGCTCAATGGAAGCTCAAGGAACAGCACCTCATCTTTCGACTAGTCAACTTACAGTCTAATCAACAACATTGAGTCCAACAATTTCAGATCATAACCACTGCTCTGATTTTTTTGGACAGCAGGGGCTGGTAATGGTTCTGCTGCTGCCATTTACAGTTCCTCTAAATCCACTTGTCCCATTACCCTACCCCACCCCCCTTTGCCTTGCATCATCATCCCTTTCGTCATTTAAGCACTCCTGGCTTCCACCCTATCACAGGCCTTCCCTTTTGTTCTTTCATTCCCGTCCCCTTTCCCTGCCTCTGTACTTACTTAATACTTGTTGCATCTCCAACATCTTCCAGTTCTGACAAAATGTCATCGACTTGAAACGTTAACTCTGTTTCTCTCACCACAGATGCTGCCTGACCTGCTGAGTATTTCTCAAATTTTATGAATTAAGTCAAAATTGGTTATTCTAAGTTGGCACAGAACATGGAGATTGCCATTTCTGCAGTATTTTGTGGCATTTTGGACAACCTACCTTTAATATGACATAGATGAATTTGAAAGAGTTCAAAGAGAAACGAGGATGATTCCAGGATTTATGATTCCAAGTTATGTGGAGATTTTTCAGAATTGAATACTTCGTCACCAGAAAAAAGGGGAAGGGGAAGGATATAATCTAAGGGGGAGAAATTCAGTTGGCTGCGCCACCCGTTAGCGCCTTAAGAGGGCGGTAAGTGGGTCGCAAGCCAACTGGCGCCCAGGCGCGGCACTGTCCATGCCTCCCGCTAAATTCTGGCGCTAGCCGTTAGCGCTGCACCGCCACCAATGATGTCATCGGTGTGCGCAGCACCCCGCTGACGTCCCGGCCGCGATATTTGGAAGCGCCCCCTGATTTACCGCCGGATGCTATGTCTGACCGGTTCAGGGGGGCCTACCTGCGGCCGGGGAGGCGCAAATTAAAGGAGAGGTGCGGGGCGGCCATTTTTGTTGTTGCCCGCCTGCCAGCATCTGCCTGCGCTCCCGTCCCGGCCTCTTGAACACCCCCCCACCCCCCGCGGAGTTCCGGCTGCGTTCCGAGAGCCCGGCACTTCTCCTCGGTGCTGGGCTCTTTTGCCTGCACTCGCGATCCTCGGGGGCCCAGCTGGGCCCCAGATCGCGCTGCACAAGGCCCCTCCCCTTTAAGAAGAGGAGGAAGACCTGCAATACTGCAGCGCGACGTGCTGCAGCGTGTGGCGCTATGGCACGTTGCGCCACGATATTCAGTCGCAGCGCCCCAAGAGGGATGCGGGGCGCCTCCAGTAGCGCCGCGCTTCCCTTTGGGGCGCTACCACTCAATTTCCGGCGGGCGGCCGTGAATGCTTCCGGGGCGCTACTTTTAGCACCCTGGCGAGGCTGGTGCCCCAAACGGGGCTATACTCAATTTCTCCCCCTAAGCCTTTAAAAAGGCGGAATCACAGACAGAGTGGATGTAAACAATGTACTTCACTTGAACTATGAACATAAAACTAGGAGAGAGAGAATCTTAAAGTTAACAAGCTTCAAGTGAGACTAGAAATTGGAAGAATTTCTCTTTCTTCCCCTCCCACCACCAAACAGGGTAGTCGATATGTGGCAGAGACTCCGATGAAACAGTTATATGAGGTGTTGAAAAGCAATTAAAAAAAAAGTGGGATAACTATCTGGTTATTAATAAAATTGAAGATTATGTAAAAATGTAAAGAGCAAGGTGATCAAATATTCCACGTGATACAATGGCTCCTGTGCTCCAGAGCAGCAAGGCAGTGGACCAGGGCAAAATAGTGCATTTCATTAAACAGTCTGCAGTTTCACTTGATTATTTTTGGGGAATAGGGTGTATTTATGTCAAACGTTCCCTCAGGACATTCCACAGTAGGTAGGTTGCAGGTAAACATACATGGTCTGTGGAAAGAATGTGAGTTTTCCATCAGTGCTTTTTTTTCCCCACTGATTCTGGTTCAGCTCCCTCACACCAACTTCTTCCACTGTCTGCTTTGATAGAGCCTTCAAGTATCATTCCTCCAATGATAGCAATCATTTAAGCATGAACATTCTCTAAGTTTGGGCTTTAGAAAGTGGCCTAATGATAAAGATTATTATATTAATAAAGGAGTCTCACCAATGGTAAAAATGGTTAATTCTTTCTGAGGACCCAAGGGGGGAAAAATTCGTTATCGCCCCATTTGGGGCGCAATTATCGGCCGGGCGCAAAGTTTAGCGCCTGGCACTAATTATCGCCTCCGACTGCAAACTTGACTTCTATCGCCTCTGGAGATGTTTGGAGTGCAAAATCAGGTGCTACACACCTCTCTTAAGGCGCTAACGCCGAGGAGCAAGGCACTACCTCAGAGCGCTGGTGAAGCTCATGTGATGTCAGTCAGCAATGGAACACAGACACACTGGTGCCGGCCAGTTCTTAAAGGGGTGGGTTGATCTTGCTCTCCATCCACACCCTGCTCATTGCAGCCTTGAATCTCGGCCTGCAGAGACCTGTACATCAATTCTGCTGGAAAGAACAATGGAGCAGCCCAGGGAAAGAGCTCAGAGTGCAGCCCCCATAGTCTCTTCTAAATCGATGCAAGGAAGGTCAAATCAAAATTAACATGCAAAGTGCTGCTCAGTACCCAAAACTCCTTCACACAGCGTTGAATCTCTCCAGAAGTCTCTCTCTCTCTCTCTCAGAATGCGTGGTGCAAAAATGTCGCTGACAAAAAAAGGCAGGAAGCGGCCGCCTTTAAATAGCACTCCCCCAGTCCCTTCCCGGCTGAAAAACATTCCCCTCTACCTGTCATTGCTAGCGGCAGGCGGTAAGACAGGGGGCGCCACTCAATATCCGGTCTGGGGCGCTACACGCTCAACTGACGTCACGATCTGCAGGCGCAGGAGATCGTGGCAGTAGTGTTTAGCGCTGCCACAAACTGTCTGGTCAATTTCGCGAGTGGCGCAAACATCGCCGGCCTTAGGACACTAACGGGAAGCGCAAAGCAACCAAATTTCCCCCCCCGCCAAGGACTTTAGTTTCTCAACAAAACATTTTCCTTTGCAATTGTTTTTAATGGAATCATGCAATGTGTCTCCATCTAGAGTTCTTTAAAAATACAGCTTCAAAGACATCTGATTCTAGCTATTGTATGGAAATGCTATAGCAATCAATTAAAGTATACATATCTGCAAGATCACAATGCTCATAAACTGATCCATGGCTTCAACATAATGCATGTTGTTCAAATCTGAAAGATTGATTAAGCTATTAGGGAAACACAAGACAGACTGTCAACTATTCTGACTGCCACAGTTAAGTGAAAGTAGACAATTGTTTTTCCATTCAATGCAAGAAAATCTTCAATTCATCTATATCTGTTAAAGATCGCACTTCAAATCAACTCTCATGCAACCTTGATGGGAGGTATATTCATTCAATCTTGCTGATCTACATTCAATATCAGTTCACTTGGTTCACCAGATCTGTGCAGTGTGATAGCATCACGTGATGAGAGGATAGAAAGAGAAAAGTGAATGACATGAAGGGACATCACTTCTATTTGTACCCAAGTTCGGATTCCAGTTCAGTGCCTGCATAGCTTCTACCCATGCAAAGTAACCTTCAATAAAAAAATCAGCTTCTTTCAATACAATAATCTAGTTATTTGTTTCATGTAGCCGCTTCCTTGTATGAAGCATACATCATGCTTTGCCCATGGATTTTATTGATTGGGTTTTCATTTGATGAAATGTACAGGATCTTCAATTTCAAATTAAATAAATCCTATTAATTTTAACATGTGAATTATAAGTGCACTTTCCTCAATACGTGCATTATGTATATTCATCTAGTTTATGATTTTATTACAAAAAAGCACCTACAGCATTCAAACAATGATACCCACCAGCAGAAGCAACAATTTCATGCTTGTGGTAGTTGGGACTATTGCTCATGGCACCAGCAACTTAATGTCTACATGGCAGCAGGAATAAAGCTGCCATGACTGGCAGTCCGACTGACTTTCCTATTTTAGCAGCCAAATCATTAACAGCCAGAAGCTACCACCAAGGCGTAGGAAAGTTGACATACAGTCAGTGGTACATCAGTTAACATCTCGTGACCCAATATCTAACCAACTGTTGGTTTCTTTTCTGGGGGGGGGGGGGGGGGGGAGGCGGGGGGAAGAGGGTGAATCAAAGGCTCGACAGTAGAGTTACACAGCGTAAACCATTTAAAGAAAACATTCTTGTACAAAATGAGGTAGTTGCTATGCTAGTCACAGACATTACCCTGGGGCCTTCCAAACATTATACAGCAATCATCCAGGGAAAAGGTTCCAGCTATACATTGCCGTGTATCTATATCTTATATCTGTGTGCACTTCTTGTCTGCATAACTTTACTTCTTGTTGTCACAGTTTTATTGCACTTTGTGCCCCAAGAAAAAAAGACAGACTTCTGATTACACAGCTGTTGTAAACTTTTCTTTTCTGTTTTATTGACTTCGGAAAGCAGATTAAGCTGAGAGACAGAGAGAGAGAGAGAGAGAGAGAGAGAGAGAGACAATGCCAGCAGGGAGAAAATGAGGCAGAGAGAGAGAAACAGAGGCAGAGAGGGTTTTTCCCCTCTTTACAGTATGAGGAAGTCATATGTGTGAGGCTTTGATGCTTGATTTTAGTCTGGAGAATGTTGCTTTGATTTGGTTCTGGAAACAGTGAAACCAATTAGTTTGCATTTTGACAAAGAGGTGTAATGTTTTATTTCTACTGGTGTCAAAGAACAAATGGTTTCCACCTCAATCTTTGCTAACCTGCCCCAATTAAGAGTTTCTGCTTGGTTGTAAACACGTCATAAATGGGTGAAATATTTTTGTCTATATTTATTACCTTCCAATTTGCAACACGTTCTGAATTGAAGAAGGAACATTTTCTGAATTTTTTTTGTAACCAAAATGATTGCCCATTATGTTGAAATAAATGTCCTCCTTAATGATGGAATGGTGATGAGTAATAAACTTTTAATAAATTCAATGTTTAGTTACAGCAGATAATGAGATTCCTTTTAAACTAGAGTAGACCCAGCCAAAAAAAAAAGCAACCTGATAACAAAAATGGGGCAATAATGTTCATGTTTGTCTGACTCAGATAAACACATTTATTTGAAGAAAAACACTTAGTCCTTTGGCTGCTTGGATGAGTGAAAGACTCAGTCAACATCAGCACGTCAGTGAATTATGTTCTTTCCCCAAACAATCGCAATACCATGAGTAATACAATGTAATCTTTACTGTAATGATGAATCACTCCTCCCCCCAAATAATATTAATCTGCTGAATTATCGAAGTATAAATAGAAAAGGCTGAATTAAAAGTGGAGCAGTGATAAATGCTCTTAATCTTCTTTACTAGAGCACGTTCCATATAATCTCAAGAATAAGTCACCACAAATTGGATGAGATAACACACCTGCATATCAAATGAGTCACTCATAATTATAAATCACAATTAATCACTGCTTAATGACAAGATAAAGTGCTGTTGAAAGTTTCCACTGCAGCACTCACTTAGTATTGCCAGTCTAGATTATGTGCTCACGTTTCTGGAGTGGGGTTTAACCAACAACTTTCTGACTCGGAATCGAGAATGTTACCACTGAGCCAAGCTTGACACCTGACATTCCTGGCTAATGTGCAATTCTCTGACAGAGGAGTGGAACCCATTTGGTCTTTGTGTTTGGAGGAATGAAGCTTGGGCATTCTTGTTGCCAACATTGTTTTCCATTGAATGAATTTGACTGACCCCTTAAGTCCTGTCCTGAGTTTGTAGCGGGCTTCATATTTTGAAGTCATGCATTAATAAAAGACAAAGAAAACAGAATTGACATACTTCTATTATTGGGATTGATACATGACACTTGATACGGATTTAAAAAATAGAGGCTGGCATTAAGCAGAGGTCAAAGAATTGTCAAGTGGAACTGAACTGACTGACTAAAGTAAGCTGTGTTCACATTATATTTTGACGGTCTAACAGTAACAGTTGTTCCATTAATGAGAGTTTTGGCTAATTATAAACTAACTGCCTTTTTTACTTGTGTTTAATGCTTGACCAATTTACAACCACTGCACAGTAATCAGATTTGATCCAAATCAATTAAATGCTCAGTTTATTGGTTTTTAAACCAACATGGCTGTAATGGACCTCACCGTCCTTGGCCTCTTGCATCGTTCCACGGAAGCTCAACGTAAGCTCGAGGAACAGCACCTCATCTTCCGATTAGGCACTTTGCAGCCTTCCGGATTCAATATCAAGTTCAACAATTTCAGATCATAACCTCGGCCCCTATTACATTTTTACTTACATATTTTTTTCTCCACCCCTTTGTTTTGGGTCTTCCCTTCCCCCCACCTTTCCTTTTTTTTTTCTCTCCCTCCTACATGGCAGCTGTCTCTCATCCTGCCAGTACACTTCTCACCTCATCTCAGCCGTCTTTGTCTCCTCTGTCCTATTACCATCTCGTCTGGTTTTGAATACCTCTTAATGTCTCTTTACTTCTCTTTTGTTCTATCGCAGCCCTGCCTTCGATCTATTTTATTTCCTTTCCAGTTTTGAAAAAGGGTTTCAACCCGAAACGTCGACTTTTAATTTCTCTCCACGGATGTTGCCTGGCCTGCTGAGTTTTTCCAGCATTTTCTGCTGTTATTTCGGATTTCCAGCATCTGCAGTATTTTGCTATCGTACATGGCTGTAATGATAATCTTTCTGATGTTACAACACTGCTCTACCAGAAATGGAGGATTACGTTCTGGGACAACCAAATTCAATGTTGAGCAGATCAATTCAAAATAATTTAGTTGTCGACATGAAGTGGTTCAAAGCAGGGCAGAACAGATACTCCTGTGTAAATCTTACAGCAATGGAACAACATAAATTTATATATATATAATATATATATATATTATTTTATTTATTCATTCTTGGGATGTGGGGCATTGCCCAACCCTAGTCGCCCTCGAGAAGGTGGTAGTGAGCTACCCTCTTGAACCGCTGCAGTCCATGTCGTGAAGGGACTCCAGGATGTTGACCCAGCGATGATGAAGGAATGGCGATATATCTCCAAGCCAGGATGGTCTGTGACTTGATAGGGAACTTGGAGCTGGTGGTGTTCCCATGCACCTGCTGTTCTTGTCCTTCTAGGTGGTAGAGGTCGCAGGTTTGGGAGATGCTGTCAAAGAAGCCTTGGCTTGTAGATGGTACATACTGCAGCTATGGTGGTGGGAGTGAGTGTTTAAGGTGGTGGATGGGGTGTCAATCAAGTGGAATGCTTTGTCCTGGATGGCGTCTAGCTTCTCGAGTCCTTGTTGGAGCTGCACTCATCCAGGCAACTGGATAGTATTCCATCACACTCCTGACTTGTGCCTTGTAGGTAGTGGAATGGCTTTGGGAGTCAGGAGGTGAGTCACTTACCACAGAATATCCAGCCTCTGACCTGCTTTTGCAGCCACTGTATTTATGTGGCTATTACAGTTAAGTTTCTGGTCAATGGTGACTCCCAGGATGTTGATGGTGGGGGATTTAACGATGGTAATGCCATTGAATGTCAAGGGGAGGCGGTTAGACTCTCTCCTGTTGGAGATGATCATTGCCTGATACTTGTGTGGCGCAAATGTTACTTGCTACTCATCAGTCCAAGCCTGGATGCTGTCCAGGTCTTGCTGAATGTGGGCACGGACTGCTTCATAATCTGAGGAATTGCAAATGGAACTGAACACTGTGCAATCATCAGTCAACATCCCACTTCTGACCTTATGATGGAGGGAAGGTCATTGATGAAGCAGCTGAAGATGGTTGGGCCTAGGATACTGCCCTGAGGAACTTCTGCCACGATGGTCTGGGGCTGAGATTATTGGCCTCCAACAACCACAAACATCTTACTTTTGACCAGTTCTGACGAAAGGTCATTGACCTGAAATGTTAACTCTGTTTCTCTCTTCACAAATGCTGCCTGACCTGCTGAGTTTCTCCAGCATTTTCTGTTTTTATTTCAGATTTCCAGCATCTGCAGTATTTTCTTTTTGTTTCATCTTACTTTGTGCTAGGTATGACTCCAACTAGTCGAGAGTTTTCCCCCAATCCCCATTGACTTCAGTTTTACTAGGGCTGCTTGATGTCAAGGGCAGTCGCTCTCACCTCATCTCTGGGATTCAGCTCTTTTGTCCCTGTTTGGTCCAAGGCTATAATGAGGTCTGAAGCCGAGTATCCCTGGTGGAAACCAAACTGAACGTCAGTGAGCAGGCTACTTGTGAGTAAGTGCTGCTTGATAGCACTGTCAACAACACCTTCCATCACTTTGCTGATGATTGAGAGTAGGCTGATGTGGAGGAAATTGGTCGGATGAATTTGTCCTGGTTTCTGTGGACAGGATATACCTGGGCAATTTTCCACTTCGTCGGGTAGTTGCCAATGTTGTAGCTGTACTGGAACAGCTTGGCTAGACACTCAGCTAGTCCTGGAGCACAAGTCTTCAACACTACAGCCGAGATGTTGTCAGGGCCCACAACCTTTGCTGTATCCAGTGCACTCAGCTGTGTCTTGATATCACGTGGAGTGAATCAAATTTGCTGCAGACAGGTATCTGTGATGGTGGGGACTTCTGGAGGAGGCTAAGATGGATCATCCACTTGACACTTCTAGCTAAAGACAATTGCAAACGTTTCAGCCTTGTCTTTTGCATTCATGTGCTGGGCTCCGCCATTGTTGAGTATGGGAATGTTCATGAAGTCTCTTCTTCCCGTTAGTTGTTTAATTGTCCATCACCATTCATGACTGGATGTGGCAGGACTGCAGAGCTTTGATCTGATCCATCGGTTGTGAAATCGCTTAGCTCTGTCTATAGCATGCTGATTCTGCTGTTTAGCACACATGTTGTCCTGTCTTGTTGCTTCACCAGCTTGGCACCTCATTTTTAGGTACATCTGGTGCTGCTCCTGATATGCACTTCTACACTCTCATTGAACCACGGTTGGTCACCTTGCTTGATGGTAATGGCAGAGTGGGGGATCTGGCGGGACTGAGGTTACAGACTGTGGTGGAATACAATTCTGCTGCTGCTGATGACCCACAGCGCCTCATGGATGCCCAGTTTTCAGCTGCTATATCTGTTCTTAATCTATCCCATTTAGCACGGTGGTAGTGTCACACAACACGATGGAGGGTGTCCTCAGTGTGAAGATGGGACTGGGTCTCCACAAGGATGTGTAGTGGTCACTCCTACCGATAATGTAATGGACAGATACATCTGCGACAGATAGATTGGTGAGGTGGGACATGACATATTCAGGGATGGTGATGGGGGAGTCTAGGTCGGTGGCTGATGGGTATGATTCTGTGAGTATGACTATGTCACAGTTGCACAACTTTGGCACAAGTCCTTAACAAGGAGGACTTAGCAGGGTCGACTGGGCTGGGTGTGCCTTTGTCATTTCCAAATCCGTTGCCTTTGCAGTGGTTGGAAACAACTGAGTGGCTTGCTAGCCATTTCAGAGGGCAGTTAAGAGTCAACCACATTGCTGTGGGTCTGGAATCATATAAAGGTCAGACGAGGCAAGGTCTCCTTCCCTAAAGGACATTTGTGAACCAGTTGGGTTTTTACAACAATCCGATAGCTTCATGTTCACCACTGATACTAGCTTTTTATTCCAGATTTATTTCATTGTTTTTTTAAAAACTGAATTCAAATTCAGAAACTGCTATGGTGGCATTTGAACACATGTCTCCAGATTATTAGTCCAAACCTCTGGATTAATAGTTCAGTAACATAACCAATACATTACCATACCCAGTAGCACCGTTAACATAGCAAAATCATGCAATATAAGCATCACCAATTGTAGCTTTTACTAAATGATTTGAAATACCACTTCAAGTAAATACAGTTACATCTTAAAAGCAAAGAATCTGTTATGTTACCTACTTTTCCAGAGCCACAGCAATATCCTGAAAGCCCTGCGCAGTTATGTTATTCTTGTCCCAAATTACTGTCCTGTTGAAAAAGATCAGCCATTTTTCAATAAGACACTTACAATATTTAATACATAAAATTATGCCCAGAGAGACAGTTAACAAACATTAATATTTTAAGCTTTACCAGCTGTAGTTCTACTGTAGTTAGTATTAGCTGATCTCCCTTGGTGTTGCTCAAACAACCTGCAACACAGTTGCAATGTTTAGCTGCAAGTTGCCCTGTCCCTTCAAAGCCACAGCTCAGGTGTTCCCTGAGGAAGTTGCCTGAACAGGTACTGAAGTCAATCAGAGGACAATCATTGTTGTTGGAAGTCTCCCTGGATTGGTTGCTGCTATCTTCCTCTCCTTGTTATCTCAACAATCCCTCCAGGTTATCAAATTGAGAATAAACAAGAAAAACTAGCTTTCTTTCTCTTATAACAAGATAAATCCACATAATATAAAGATCAGTCCTGAAGAAAAATTATTTACAGAAGAATAATTTTACCTGAGCTTAGTGTTGATTTGTAGGGCCTTCCCCAGCATCTTAGCACCAATATCTCCCATTCCATTCCCACTGATGTCCACCTTAGTCAAGGAAGAATTGCTTCCCAAAGCGTTAATTATTATCGTTAATTCCGTCTTAAGCTTTGAATCTGCTAGGGACAGTGACTCTAGCGGCTACAAGGAATAAAAGGAAATGTATTAGCTTGAAATCAAATTCTTATAACGGAAAATTTAAAAAAAATCCCTCAGTACTGCATTGGAGTGTCAGCCTAGATTTTTGTGCTCAAGCCTCTGGAGTGAGACTTGAACCCACAACCTTCTGACTTAGAGGCGAGGGTGCTACCAACTGAGTCACGACTGACACCAGGAAAATTGTATGTTGGACATCTTGGGGAGTTAAGGGTTAATAATCAAACTTCTTTGTACCTTAGAACAACAGGCTTTCAATATAAACAGGATGGCTTTGAAATGTCGTGAGAAGGAGGCATAGCTTGACATCTGCTTTTAGAGTCTGTGTGTTATATATGAAGTGCTTGTGCAGGGAATACGTGACAGTAATAACAGCAGCCATGGGTGAATAAAGTATAACTTTGGTGGCTAGGGTAATAAACATAGAAGGGATCCATTAACTATAGTATAGAAAGACAATGGTTAATAAAGCTTGTTCTCAAAGAGGTTAAGAACAGTTAGGTCAGAAAGTCTTGTTTGAGGGAAGTAGCTTTGGATAATCAACTACAGGAAACTCTCGTTTAAATGGCACCGAAATATCCGGAATTTTCTATTAACCGGCAAAATTCATACTCCGAAAACAACACCTCAATAACCGGAAATGTGGCAGAGTCCGAGTCCAAGTCTCCCGCAGTGGCCGAGTTAGTCAGTGGGGGTAGTTCTCCAAACTGCCACTACTCGGCTTCTTGGCACTGTCGGAAGTCCAATTACTGTATACTGCACATTTCTTGATTTTTAAAAATTTTTTGTTTGTTAAAAATAGCCTCGGTAGATAACCCTCTCCGTCATCCGGAATTTTTAATCAACCGGCACCATCCCGGTCCCGTCAGTGCCGGATACCAAAGAGTTTCCTGTACAACTGTTTACATGAATCGACTGTCTTCAAATAATTTGGAAACAGATACGTCAGGAGGGCTTGTCTGTGACATGTACCTTTGATGTAGGCAAAATATGGGGCTAGAAATTGTGGTCAGAGGCGTACATCTGGAGTACGCCTCCAACCCACAAAACAATTACAAAAGTACCTGCTGGCGGCCAGGCTGCGAAAACTTGCCATCTCAGGCCTCGAGGCAGAGGACAGCGTAATTGCCCACATATCCCAGGGACGCAGGCAGTGCGGAAGCATACTGGGATCACGTGGGCCTGGTCCTCTAATCAATAAGCAGAATTCCATTTCAATCATTTACGAAGGGAATCCCCTAATGAGATGCAATGGAATCCCCAAATCTAATAATTATACAATGTACAGAATTGGAATTTTATTCATAATTACCTTAATTCCACCAACCTCACTAAAAATAGAATTTTTTGATAATTTTATACACCATTAAAAGTGTAATCCAGACCAATATTTGCATAAATTCATTTCGTACAGTGTATGTGCATAATTTATATTTGAAAGTGTTTAATTAAAGTCTTAGCCCCTTACGCTGATGCAAACAGGCCCTATGCCTGCTTGCATCAACCGTAAGACTTCCGTGCACAATCGCTGGCCAGTCGGTGGCCAAATAGCCCAACTCTGCGCCAGCGATTTGCTTTTTCGTGGCCCCTGTGGATGGCCTGTCAATGCATACGTTGACAGGCCGCAAGTTCTAGATTTCAAGCATGCGCAAGAAGGTGCTATCAAGGGTAGCATGTAAACGAATAAGGGGAGAGAACCAAGGATGGAATTCTGAGGTACCCCAAAGCATGGAAATAGAAGCCATTGGAGGCAATGTAATATTGACAGTTTGGCAGGTAAGTGTAGAACTAGAACTATGGAGTTGGACTGTGAAGGAAAGTGGTCATTCAAGATGGATAAAGTGGTCAATAGCATCAAAGGAAGTCGGAAAAGTTGAGGAGAATGAGGACAATCAATAAGTATTAGTCTTACAAGATGTCATTGGTGACTTTGACTTGTGCAACCTCGTGTTGAGGGTGGGGTGGAAGACTGATTGGATAGCATTGAATAGGGAGTGATGCGAGAGGCAAGTGTGTAGTTACAAGGCAATGACACATTTCAGGATTTTAAAAAAAGATTGAAAAGAGAGAAATATTTGGAGATGCAGATGGTGAGAGTAATTTTTTTGAAGAAGTGGGGGTTGGGGGGTGATGAAACAGAATAAGGATAGGTTGATAACGTCAGTGGTCATTGGATCAAGAAAGGGAAGTTGGGTAATCAGGTGTTTGGATTGTAGAGGGTTGAGGGGGCAGGTGGTGGGCGTCATGGATTAGATACGTTTATTTATGATGGATAAATATGAACTACGGACTAACGGGGAGGCGTCAGAGGAAGATAAGGCAAGAAAGCAGATTTCTTTATTTTGAACATGAAAACTCCATGAGCTCCTTTTCCATTCTCTGAAAGGGAAGTACTGGAACCATATAGGGTCCTAAATCCTTACACAAAATACTGATGCTGTGTTTTTCTGAAAAGTTTCTAAATCATAGAACTGCAAGTCAATGCAAAAATCTAGCTGACTACTGAAGATTTTAGCTTGGAACTCAAAATACAATTAAGTCACACCTTCCTTGAATAACAAACCTAACTGAAGTGTAGCTGAATTTGGCACAGGGTCCCGAGTGCCACGATGTTATAATGGACTCTATCCAATTTATTAAAAGCCGTTGGTGACATTACCAAGGTGACAATGTTTTACGAGATTTCTCCCTGCCAGGTAATGAAGCAAAAACCTCAGGAAATTAATGTAGCATTGCTGTCCACATTTTTCAATCATTAACCAGATATTCATTCAGCTCTTCTTTACTGCACTTAATTTAAGTAGCATTCATATTCTCTTCTACACATCTCATTTCTCTGAAATGCCAAGTTTCACTTAAGACTGATTAACTTTATACTTCTATCCTCTAGTTCTGCATCACAACCTAAATGAAGCCCAGTTACCTCTGCCTTATTCATGCCTTTTAGCTTTACAAAGACTTAAATCTTGCCCTCTCTCGATCATCTTTCATTATACCTCAAATTGTTTTAAGTTCCAGAATTATATTGCTACCTTCCTCTGTACCATATCTAGTGCATCAGCATTCTTTTGAAGACATTCTATATATGGCCATACCATTGAATTAAAACAATCCTTTTAATTTCTAATCAAATGCCTCAGTGTGTACCCCATCACTTGATTAATTCACAGTTTAATAATCTCACATTGACTGGATATGAGTGCATGACCAAAATAATCACACCCAAATCTTTCTCCTGTTCTACTTTTGCTGGTGGGCGTCCATTCCTTCATATTTCCTGTATTAAGGGTTTTTCTCCTGTTGTCATTTTGAAAATGACAATATTATGGCTCTGAATGACTTTGATTTAAACATTTGGAAGTAATGAATTAGCTTTGCTCCCTTTATCCACTGTCCCTTTCCTTCTTATTGGAAAATGCTCCATAATATCTTTCTGCACATGATGAGTGCTGTAGAAAGAACAAAATTGTTAATTGCACTCAATTAATCAGCAAGAATTTTCATGGATAGTAAGACCAGGACTGCCAGAGGACCTTTTTAATTCACTTAACTTTGTTGTTCTGTTGCTGATGGCAAGGTCAGTTGGAACTGCAGACCTGTTAGCAGATCTGGCGACTCAATGCTCCATCACACACTCACCTGCAACTCCAGCTGTCAGGTCCAAGCATGCTGGCGAAATATGGTCCAGAAACCAATCAGTGCTAATTAATTTGCAGAAAACATACCCAACCCCCGCCCCCCCCCCCGGTATTAAACAGTTAGGGATGCCATAACTGCACCATTACGCAGAGTCCAGAACTGTAAGATGACATTCTTTACACAGCCTTGGCTCCAGGAATTCCTTCCCCCCAGCTCTCCTGTTCATTACTCAGTGATGTAGCAGTGTGGGTTGGAAGCAGCAATTAAGTGAAGAAACATGACACTTCCACACAAATCTCAGGAACATTGCAAAAATCAGAATCCCAAATGTGCTCCAACATGAATAAAATCTGAAGTGAAAATGTTACACTCCCTCATCAGTCGAAAACAATAGCTAAAATGGCCCCAACAGTGAAAAAAATTAATTCTACCTTTAATGACTCGCAGTAATGTGTGTTTCAATACATGCGTCTATGGATAACTGAGTACACCACAAAGAAAAACAGACTGAGTTTCACTATATTAGAGGCTAATTTTCCTTCCAATTCTAGTTATTTTGAGAAGCAGTTTAGAAATGAAGGAATCAAACAGCCATCAAGAACAAAAAATATTAACATTTATAACTTTTGGGAACCCATCTTTAACCATTTTAGAAATGCTGGATGGTTTTTAGCCGACATGATTTTTTCCCCCAATTTAAACATTTCCAACAGTTAAAATCAGAAGGTCATCTCAATTTATTCTCACTTGAACATCAAGTCAAACATCAAAACTTTAAAAAACTTACTGATTCTTCATCCTGAATCATCTGTACAATGTTGTCAAGCACAGGCGCAAGATTCCTGCAAAAAAAATTTACTCATCAATAGTTCAAGGGATTTCTTAATTATCAACATATCATAAGTGCCATGTTGGAATGAAGCTCTATAATCAATACCAATTGTAGTTTTAAAACTTGCCCATCTTCTATTGAAGGCACCAACTATTGCTGAGGTACAGTTCCACTGGCACTGGCAGCCCTTTGGCACCTTGACCAAATGGCAATTATTCATGTCATGTATGAACCTAGACAGTTTGGATAGACTATTTGGCTATGGAGGTTATCGTAGTTATGCCCTATCCTATTCTCACTAAACATTCACACGAGTGAACTTGGCGGCAGGAATCACCGACAGCAATCAGGAGCAGGAAACATGGTTCATTTCCCCCTTTCTGGCCCCAGGGGCACAGAGTTTGGAGCACCCTTGCTTTGGCTGAGATCAGCAAACTAAACATAGACAAGGAATTGAACATGGAACATTCTGGTCTGTATGTCTTATTGCGGAGGTATGCACGGGCAGCACAGAACTAACCAGCTTCATTACATATTAATTGATGCCATTTTCAAAAACACAATAAATTGATTAGAGCAGTGAAAGTAAATATTAAGTGTGTGAGAGTATTATTCATTGCCTCAGTGTGATGGATTGTTACAACAACAGCGTACATTTATATAGCGCCTTTAATGTGGTAAAATGTCCTTAGGCACTTCACAGGAGCGTTATCGGACAAAATTTAACAGAGCAAAAGAAAAGGATTTGAAAAATAGATTAACACAGGATTTTATATTAAAAATACAAGTCAGAAGTTGCAATATGAAAAAAAAAGGTCAATTTTTTTAAAAACTCAGTTGCATTTGCATTTAGGACAGTTGTAAATGTATGCTGTGGTCTAATGAAAAGCCAAAAAGATGAAAATGAACCAAAAATCAAGGAACAAGATTTCATCATCTACTAAATGACAAGTACCCAATATTCTTTGTGACAGTGACGTACGAGAAGCATCACACTTTGAACCAGTAACACCCATATAATTAAATATCAGAAGGAGTCAAGACTAATTGTAGTCTTTGGGGTTAAAGGGAAAGGGGTAATTGTACTAGGGCATACAGATGTAATTCAGTTCCACTTTGAAGTCATACATTCTGCCCTCACTTTTATATTTCCATTATAAGCTCTTTTGTCCACATTTATGCTGGATTCTGCCAATATTAACATATCACACTGCAATTACACCCTCTAGCCAGTGTAATGGAACAAGTTGACAGGAAGTGCATGTGGATGTATTATCTATACATTATATAGATAGCCCATCAGATGATAAAATTATGGGAGTTGGGGAGGGTGGGGGATTGTATTGTGTTATGCATGTGGAGGCAGAATGTTATTCGTGGAAATACAACTGAGTCTGATGACATCAACGTGCTAAAGTACAGATTTAAAGCACGGAGAGGCAGATGAGTCACACAGTACACATGGGCGGAAACGCCAACTGTACAATAAAGCTCCAGCTGTTTACTCACTGGTCCCCACAGCTCACCTGCTTTGGTGGTTAGTCTCATTTGCACATGTCCCACAAGACAGAAAGATTCACCACATGCTACACAGTCTTTTTCAGTCTGGGTTTTTAAAAAAAACTGCTTTTCACATACTTAGTAGATCGGTTTGGTTACAAAGTAATAAGCCTTCTGCAGAGCATGACCAACATAATATAATGATGAAGAGCTACAAACAAATCATAGTCAAGAAGTACAATGTGAACTGTGAGGAACCTTCCTGTGATATTCTGTTATACATTTCTGCTGTATAACTTGAGGCGCATCAATTTCCCCATCAATGAGCTAACATGTTTGAGGTTGTGATGTTCAGAATAATTTTTTGACATGGTTCCCTTCCTGTATAGGAGAAGCATTAAACAGAGCTACGATCTACCCTGAAAGATCAATTTCACACATTTGTGATTTTTCAATGATGCACAGTTACTAAAATTTTCATGAACAGAATTCGCAAACTGTAACTGGCATTTCATCTTTGCATAACTAACAGAACAATTATAATGAGACTAATATTATGGATATACAAAATTATCATTCATTATAAAAGGCCTGCACTATTATGCTTTGTGGGCAAGGCTAGAAACCATGGCAATTCCCCTACCCTGGAGAAAAATCACAAAATAAAACTGGTGAGAAACAAACAGCCAATTCTAGTTGGATTTTTTTATACCTTCATCAACATGTTATATCTCAGCTTGGTTAACTTACACCAGGAATGCCCAAGCTTTAGTTCCCCATGGGCTACTTAGGGCACATAAACCGAACTCATTAATCTGCATCTATCTCAAACTGTCAAACTAACTGGTCCAAGTGTTATGATTTAAGATTTATCCAGTAATAAGACAGTGTAAAGAACAGCTCTTTCTAGGCTCTCAAAGTTCAAAGAAGCCAAATCAGCAAGTAAGAAATATAAGCACAAATAAAACTGGGTTGCCAGGGCTCGCAGGCTGGATACAACCACAGGGTGGACACCTCTGGTTCAAGCATAAACCTATGTTAATGTGCAGCAGCTAGCGTTTTACACCACTTCATGTTCAATTCCATCACGACAGCCAAGACCAGCACCCAGGAATTTCCCTGGAGCTGCTCCCAGTCTGCCGCACTTCCGGTGAAGTTATGGCGGTGGAGTGGGAGCAACACCATGGAAATTCTCTGTCTGGGTATCCCTGATGATGGTCCAACTTATACAGAGCCCAGGCAGCTTCCATGGCTCATGATACCTTTACTCACTAGCTTGGAACCGTGCTTCTACTAAAAGTGAATGCAAGGTCAGTCTCAAGCTTCTAATGCTTTCCTGGATTTTGGAAGCAAACCCAAAAACCTCAATGCTGAAATTACAAATGCTGCTGAGATTTCCAGTACTGAACATGCCCAAAATCTTACACGCAAACAAGAAACAGTTTTTCCACTAACAAGTCAAGGTCACTTATTCACTCATGTGCCAGATGGCACTGTACGATACACTGGAAAAACATAATAACCAAACTAAAAAAGTGACTTCATGGAACCGATATTAATATGAAGGTGGCTTCCGAGCGGGGGATTGGAATTACGTGGGGGAAACCTGGAAGTCAACTGAGTGGGTAGGTATTTGCGATCACAACTGAACTGTACCAATTAATTTTCGACTTCCGGTTTTGCGGCTCCAAGCTGCACAGTTGGCGTGATGCGCACCCGCATGACGTGATCTCAACTGTATTTAAAAGGACAGTGCACAAATGGAAATTGGAGGTGTTCAGAATGGATGGCAGACATAGAGCGAGGGCAGCACCCTGATTTAATGACATTTCACTGGAATTACTGCTGGGTGCAGTCAAGAGTAGGAGCGATATAGTTTTCGCCAGCAATGGGAGGAAGAAACCTGCAGCTCACTAAGAAGGCGTGGTCACATTCACCAAATGCAGTGCATCCATCGGGTGAATACCTCACCTTCGCTCACTCACAGGTTTGCTTTTTTTGGCCCTTTTAAAAGAAAGAGAGCACAAAACGCAAGGGAGAGGGACAGGACTGGAGGTGGACCGCCACAAATAGTGCAGCTCACTGACATAGAGGAGGATGCCCTGAAGATAAGTGGCACATCTGCATCCCTCTCAGTCGGAGATGGAGAGACAGGGAGCTCACAGAGAGATGGTGACAGAATTATAAATATCTCTGACACATATATACTGACTTCACTTCATCAATTACTGAACTATGAGAAGACTGAATATGGTGATTGTCAAGACTGTGACTTTGTCACATCTAAATCATATCCCTTTTTGTCTTCTGGGGACTTCTTGCACAAGTATCGTAGGACATTCATGAGGATGATTCTTCAGGAGAACCTCATACCTTCTGAGGGTGCACCATCACAGGACGTACAGCCATGCACTGCGCAAATACTCGCACTTCAGTGGCTCCAGTTCGAAAGTTAGTTGGGTTTTCATCTGGTGATTTACACCTCACAAGTGAGCACGAGCAGACACTGGTGGCAGAGACAGCCGTGAAGAGTCCACGTCGGGGGAGCAATCCTCTCCAATTTCTCCTCAACTGGACACAGATGCTGAACCCAGGAGGCTATTGTTGAAAAGGAGAATGCTAAAAGGTGCATCAGCAACTTAGCCAGATACTGACAGACATACCACGCAATGTTCTCATTAAGCTACAAGGCTGCACAGCGCTCTGGAGCTCCCGCGCAGCCAGCTCACTGGCTTTTAAATGGGAAAAACCACACATGCGCGGTATTTTGAATGGGCCGCACAGCCTCTTAAAGGGGCCACGCACCCAAAAAAAATTAAAGGGAACATTGGTGCCATGCACACACTCCACAAAAGCGGAGAAGATAGAGGAGTCCAACTCGATTGCTAGTGGATTGGTGGCACAAAGAATTGTGAGAATGCCTGCCTTGGAGAGAGATTCAGCCTCTATGAAACTTCAAGCAAGGCTCTCAAATGAGTCCATGCAGAACATGACCGTGCAGACTTTGGATGCCAACTTGTCTGCCGCCATAAACAGGATGTCAGTTACCGTGGCCTTACAACGTGTTACTGATCTTCACCAATCTGGTCTGCAGCTGAGCCGTAGAAGTGATGTTGGTGCTGGGCCAGGATAGGGATGATGGAGAAAGGGGACATGGAAGTGGGAACTCCACTCAAAGTGCTCCCACTTCTCATCCGTTGCCCTTCTCCCATCAGCCAGTACCCGATATGCTGCCTTGTCTCCCAATGGCCAAGTTTGCCCCTGCACAGGTGCAGATGGAGCAGTTTTTGGCAAGACCCTCAGGGCCTCTAAAACCCAGAGGTCATAGGCCAAAAGCATCTCAGCAATCAGAGCAGGGGTCTGAGCAGCCTGCCTCTATCGCTGCTCAAGCCACACAGGATGCACCATGCAGAAGCGGTAGGAAGCGCAAGTTGAAGAAATTGTAATTCACCAGGGGTATGCACAAAATGTTATGTTGTTAAGTTTCCTTTATGATGCCACATAAAATTCATTGATTAGCACCACTTCCACACTTGCCCATTATTGCATACCAAGTGCAATCTCGCATTTCACTTTTTTCATGACACCGTAAATATCAATGAATGATGGGACCCACTGGGTGGGTGTGCTGCTGGTGGTGGGAGTGGACCGCAGTATTTCATTTCTTACGTTTCACACTAGGTGAACCTTCATGGTACTAGGGCATCCCTGGCAACAATGTAAGCGGCTGGTCTGGCAATGGGTGCCCCATTTTCATCCTCCTCCTGCCCCTCCTCTATGTTCTCCTCATCCGAAGATAAGTTATGAGCTCCTTCATGGGAAGTGGGCGGGGAAGTGGCTTTGAGCCCAAGATCAGCCATGATCTTATTGAATGGCGGAGCAGGCTCGAGGGGCCAAGTGACCTATTCCTGCTCCTAGTTCTTATGTTCATCCTCCTCCACCTGCAATCCCCTCTGCTGCGCAATGTTGTGCAGGATGCAGCACACCACTGTTATTCTGGACACCCTGGCTGGTGAGTACTGAAGGGCACCTATCTAGGCACCTGAAGTGCATCTTCAACATTCCAATGGCTTGCTCGATGACACACCTGGTAGTCATGTGGCTCTCATTGTAGCGCCCCTTCGCCTCATTGGTGGGGTTCCTCACAGATGTGATGAACCAAGTTTGAAGTGGGTATCCCTCGTCTCCTGTGAGACAGCATTCAGGTCTGCTTCCTGGATCGAAAAGGTCCGAGATGTTGGACTGTCTCAGTATGAAGGCATAATGACAGCTCCAGGGGAATTTGGCACAGACCTGCATGAACCTTCTTGTGGTTGCTCACCAGCTATGCATTGATGAATGCACATCCCTTGCGGTTTTTAAAACTCCTGGTTGCTGTGGCGGTGCTCGAATTGTCTCGTGTGCGATCGATGGCACCCTGTACCTGGGGGAATCCAGCCAGAGAGGTGAATCCGAGTGCCTGCTCATTCTGACTATTCTCATCACCGGGGAAATGTACATAATTGTCGGCCCTGGCAAACAAGCCTGCATTATGCATTTACATGCAACCGAGTGGGAGATCCTAGATATGTCACCGGTATCACTCTGGAAGGATCCGGAGGCGAAAAAGTTGAGGGCGATGGTCGCTTTCACAGCCACTGGTAATGCGTGGCCACCAGGTCTAGCAGGTGGTGGGAGCGGACAGCAGGATTTCATTTCTTGTGGAGCAGCTCTTCCTGTAGGAGACTGCAGATGTCAAGGAAGATGTCTTCTGAGAGGTCAAGGAAGCTGAGCCTTTATCTGTAAACCCTGTGACGTGGGTAACGCCTCCTGTGACCTCAGATCCTCTCTTGTGCACCTCCCTCCTGTGCAAGTGCTGATCCCACCACAGCCAGTCATCACGGCTGCGGATAGTGATGGTCTTCCCCTTCTGATGTGCTGTCAGACACATCCAAGGCACCTCCTTTCCTGATTTTGGCAATCTGAAATCCTCAAAAGGTTGAAAAAAGCTGTATCCACACAAGCAATCTCCACCCAACATTTGCCAGAGGGAACTAAGACACCAGCTGCAGTAAGTGAGCTTTTATTCAGATGGGACAATAAGAAGTTTAAATACCCACCTGAACTGCTGCTTAACCTCACCTGTTTCACTGGTCAATTTCCCAAGCCCTGGGAAATCCATGCAGCTCAAGTTAAAATTGGAGCCAAGTTAAAAACAATTTAAAAAGAGCTCATTAACCTCTCCCAAGGACGTTAACTGAGCCAATACCCACCCATGTCCAATTATTAAATTCCCGATGTCAGCGTGTAGGTTTCTCGTCGGCGTCCAAATGCGCCTCCATTAAACCCAGATGTGGGTTGCGCTCCCGCTCCAAAAATCACAAATTTCACCCCCCGCCCCTCGCCAACCCGTTCCCAATCCACCCGTTCTTGGGGGTTAAAATGCACCCCCTATGTATTTGCACTTGCAAAATGATTAGGTCTAGACTGATATTTTTTTCAGAATATCACTCTCACTATTAATATGAAATATGCTGTACTGTCTAACCTTCACAATGACCAGGAACAAGAACTAAAGCCAGTCAGAATCTAAAAGTGCTCCAAAAATGGCAGGTTCAAGGTTTTTCTAAAATAATCTTAATCTATGCCAATTAAGACCCTTCAAAATGTTTTTTTGCACACACTTCAAAAGCAAGTAAAAAGAGCAGACATGCACTAATGTGGTGCATTTCCAGGGTCTTGTCAAATGTTTATTTATATCATTCTGGTGTGAGATACAGTTGGAATCATAGCGACAAATGGAGGAATGTTTACTTCTGGAAAAAAAAACTGCTATGCTCACTTGCCATCCTTGACCTGCAGTAATCTGGAAATCCATTCAAATCTCCAGTGAGATACAAGTGACTCACCACTGCAGCCTCAGAATTTGAACTTCTGGGATTTAGAGGATCTAAACTCCACCACCCGCTCCTCCCCATCTCCGAAGCCCAAATTTATCTCAACACTTGCATAACCACTGGGGGGCCTTTACTGGAACTGCTATATTAATACTTAAAAAAAGCTTATAAAGGGCCAAGCTTTAATATACAGTACAAGTAAATAACAACCAGTAGTTTGAGCATCAACTACCCACCCCAGATAATCAAACGTTGTTACTATAGTGTTACAGGGAAACTTTTTTTAATTTCAATTTTCTCTCTTGAAGACATTGTTGTGCAGTTCCATGGGCGCTGGCACCTCTCCAGTAACTTCCCTAAGTGGTCATGTCAGCATGTTATTTAATCATTGATGGCATCACAGCCAAATCCAATCCTGCCCTTACTCACTGTCCACACATGCACATTTTCAGCAGGAGTCAACCTGGCTTATTTTTTCCTTCTCGAAGCAGAGCCACTGACTCCAACTATTGCACCAGCTGAGATCAGCACAGTCTGGGAATCGAACTTGGGACCCACTGATCTTTATGGGTTACTGGTACAATGGGCAGTGCCTGATTGTACATTGCGATTGAAAAAACAATTTTTTTTTAAATCTAGAAGGTAAACTTTCTATTTCTAATCCAGGACTACACAACTAAAACAGCTGGAAGGGCAGATGACCTGCCTGCAGACCTCTGCTAATTGGTCCAAATTTGCTTCTAGGAGTTGCAGGAGCAGCTAGACAGATTCGATTTCCCTTCTTGTGATGAGTGCCAAGCCTCTAGTTCTTCCCACAGCAATGCAACAAGGGATGAGGTGAAGGAGCATAGTGGCGATCAAATCTGCAGTTTACCATTACAAGACACAACCCAAAAACTGCACTACAGTTTAAGCAACAGTTAAATTATTCAAGATTAATATTTTGAATAAAAGATTTTGTGCACTAAACACAGTGGGGTCGATTTTCCTGGAGCCGTCAGGCGGGGTTTCAGGCGTGTGGGAAATCCCGAATTCGGGGGTCCCGACACCATCCCGCCCAAAACCCCGCTCCACGCAAGTTTCAGAGGCGGCGGGTACCCGCCCCGCACTGGGACCCGCCGACCCCAGGCGGGAAGGGATTAGTGCCAATTAACTGCCTGTTAACAGGCAGTTTTTAGCCTAATCCCTATTTTGAGGGGTGTCGTGTGGGATTCCCGACGGCTCCAAACCACGCCAGGTTAGAGCAGGCGGGCCGTCGGGTTGAAGGAGTTGGAGGGGTCGCGATGTCCGTGTTCAGGTGAGTGATGGGTGCATGAGTGCAAAGGTAAGTGTGTTTAGTGTGTCTAAAGAACTTTTACTAAGCTGTACTTACCTTAACAGCCTTTCTTCCTGTAGGCGTCGGGAGCGCATCACTCAGCCGGCACTTAAAGCTGAATGGCTGCGATCTGTGAAAAGTGACAGCCTTCAGCTTTGAGTGCTGCTGAGAGTTCTAACTGAGTCTGTGCAGAAGGACTCATGTTAGAACTCAGACTGTCAGTGTTTGGCAGCTTCAAACAGCTGTGAAACACTGATATTTCATCTGTCAAGAACTCCTGACAGATGAAATTACAGTCTGTGACGTCACCTGTTGCCGGGTGGCCCTTAATTGGCCTGCTGGGCGGGCTCAACAAGGTCAATCAAGGGAAAATTGCGCGGATTGGCCGGATGTCGATGTAGGCGGGTCTAAAGCCCGAAAGTTGTAGTCCCGCCTTCTTCCTGACAGCTTCGGGAAAATCGACCCCAGTGTCTATATTCACTATACTTCATTTTCATTCTCTTTTTCCCAGGTCTAAATTAGTTTGGAAACAGTATTTAATGATGCATTCCATTAACAAAGGCAAGTCCATACCAATAAAGCCTAGTATGAGCTAGATAGTAAAAGTAGTTTAGTTCTTAACCAGTAGGATGCTGTAGGAGCCTCAGGGTTGCCCATTGGACTTACTTCTAGCAAATTGGATAAATCTGGTCAGGTTGTAATCATGCTCAACAAGGTGTTAAATGTGAAAGGGGAAAGAGCAACTCCTTGCCAGTGCTCAGTCATGAGACCGTACCACCGTTTAGCCATACATGGAATGATATTTGTGGTAAACATAAAGCAGTTCTTATCCTAACCTGGTACAGTAGTTTTGAATGGATGTAACAACACCATGGGAGAAAATACAAGTACAAACAAGGTTAAGTTTTGGCAATTTTCCTGTAGAAAAATTAAGTAGATCGTCATATTTATGTGGAATGTTACTGCAGTAGACTAAAGTATCTATCACAAGTCATGCTGAATGAATTTACTTGAAAACAATGCAACTGATGCTTAGTAGCTTGTTTCTGTAGTTAGACACAAGAAGTACTTACTTGGACTTTATGTTGTTGAAGTTTTTGCCTAAAGCTAGATGGCGAATTGATCTATTCTTGCTCATCCATACCACAAGAGTAGCAAGATCGGAGTCTAAACCTGTACAAAAAAAGGTTACAAATTGCAAACATGAACAGGCTGCACAATTTCCAACATGAAAGTCGTACTGTATGCTGTCCTTTCAATAGTTTTGTATATGTGTAGGAGAAAACATGTCTGCACGAAACAACTGACAGGATAGCATGGCTGTTGTATATGGAGGGGATGCAATGTAAATACTAACAGTGCATTGTCTTTACAGCGTGTCTTCCTGCAGCAGCCATGACTTCTGCAGCAGTGGCTCTGCAAGGTAAACATGACAGGGCCGTCTCCAGAGATGCTGCGATCCACCTGAAGAGGTGGTGCCGCTGGAGCTACAGCAGCAGTGTAAATACTGCCTTTGGGGATGCTGGCCACAGATTTTTCTGGGTGAGGGTGAGCTTGCCTGTACAGCCCAGCAATGCAGGCAGACCTTCTTCAACCATAAGGAAAAGGAAGAAAGAACTTGCATTTATATAGCACCTTCACGACCCTCAGGATGTCCCAAAGCGCTTCACAGCCAATTAAGTACTTTTTTGAAATGCAGTCACTGTAATAATGTAGGAAACACGGCAACTAATATGCACACAGCAAGCTCCCATAAACAGCAGAGATAAATGATCAGATCATCTGTTTTTAGGGGTTAGTTGAGGTGTAAATGTTGGCTAGGACCGGGGAGAGTCTACTCTTCGAAAAGTGCTGTGGGACCCTTTATGTCCACCTGAGAGGGCAGATGAGGCCTCAGTTTAATGTCTCACCTGAAAGACACTGGGGTCGATTTTCATTGACCCATGGAGTCGGGATTGGAGGCGTGCGGGGGTTTAAAGTCCTGAATTCGGGGGTCCCGACCCCATCCCGCCTCCATGTAAGTTTCAAAGGAGGCGGGCACCCGCCCTGCACTGGGACCCGCCTACCCGAAGCGGGAAGGGATTAGTGCCAATTAACTGCCTGTTAACAGGTAGTTAACAGGCAGTTTTTAGCCTAATCCCTATTTTAAAGCTTGAAGTGGTGGGGGGGGGGGGGGGGGAGGAATTGAAGGAACAATCTGTGCTTTTGTAAGAGGCTATACAAATGCATGTTGTTGTTGTACATCATGAGCTTTATCTTGATAATCTGAGAAACATCATTTGCTTCTACTCTATGCTTTCTATCCTTCAGTCATCCCTCTGAACATGCTGCTACTTTCCCTTCAATACATGGGCTTTAATCTTCATCATGTACCTTATGTGGACCCTTTATCAAATACTTTATGGATCTCTAAATAAACCACATCTACTGCAATACCTTTATCGAACAATTTGATTAAATTTCTCAAGCATGACCTACCCTTTACAAATCTCCACTGACTACGCAGATGAGCTCATAACTTACTAAATGTTCACAAACGTTTATGTTTTCCTGCAATTTCCATACTACTGATATCAGACTAACTGTCGACATTTACTTGGCTTATCAGTCCAGTTTTCAAACTGGAATGCAATATTCACCATCCTCCAGTCCTTTGGTACAATTCTTATTTGCAAAGAATTAAAAAAATTATGACAGTGCCTCTGCTATTTCATCAGTAACCTCCCTCAGTTTTCTTGAGATACCCTATGTGCAACTGATTAATTATGCTGCTGATCCTTATAAATCCTACCACTAGCAAATACATTTAATACAAAACCTCCAAGATGACACAATGAGGGCATTTAAATGGAGTTGACAGACACTGACAGGTTTGTTAACAAATCATTTATAGCTAATTTCTGCTATAGAAATGCCGTCCATGGTCATTTAGCACCATCAGCTCAGATCCTGGGTGCTGAACATCATCTTGTTAATATTGCTAGGAAGATCCCACAACAACATAAAAGCATCTGCACAAATGGAGTTGTTTTAAAACTGTAATGTTCAAATATGGATCTTGTCCCATTACCTTCCCCAATGTCTGTGGAAGGGCTGTATAGGGCAGTAAGCGCCAAACTGTCTTACTGACTTGTAAAGGGGAAGGGTTGACTCATTCACCATGCTGGAGGCCACAGTACATGTTGCCTCTGTCAGTAAGACCTGCTGTCTCTATATTGGCATGCTCTGTACAGCCTATTACTTTATTGTACTTTTGAAATTGGGTTCGTCAGTGGCAACTCAGTGTAGCAATGAATTGTTACAGCCTAACTTTTGGTTCTTGCACCTAGCTTACAAAACCTTTCTATGCTACTGCTGGAATAGGACATTTAGGTGACAAACCAAAACTGCACTGAAATGCATCACTTAATTCAGCTTCAAATATGGATCTTGTCCCATTACCCTCTCCAATGTGGAATTCAGTTTCAGAACCAGGGCACCTGAGAATAAAGTTTCTAAACTACGTAGTTTTTGAATGAATGCTTTCATCTTTAGCATTAAAAAAGCTTCAAATTTTGTTGTTTCCATGTTACCCAGTTCTGAAGCAGAGTGAGAAAAGTCATGCTGCATGTATAATCCTAACATTAAATAATTTTGAAATCAGCTGAGCATTTTTCTCCCTTGAAGAACAAACTTGGACTTATAGATTGCCTCATATGTCCTCGACCTCCCAAAGTGATTCATAGCTATTGAATTACTTTTGAAGTAGTGTCACTGGCAAGAAAACAGGCGCAGGCACTGCAATGCGAGATATTCCCGCGCACTTTCAAAAAGTGCAGGCAGCACATCAATTTGGTGCTGCCTGCTAACTTAAATGATTGTAGCGCACAGCCTAGCAACTATCGTGCTACTGACAGGTTGTGCGCTCATCGGTGGACCCAAGTTAGCGATGCTGGAGCGAGGTTGCCTTTCCTTAAAGCTAGGCTGTTCATTTTCAAGGCAGTCTCTAGCCCTTAAAGCTGAACTGCCTTCTGAAAAAATCATTAAAAATCAAAAATCATTCAAAACTGGGCAGTCTGCAGCTCTGAAAGCTGAACTGACTTCTGCGCATAAAAAATGCTAAAAGTGCTTCAGCACTAACATAAATGGCTCAACAGGTCGAGGAAAGGGCACCCATGGTCTCGGACGCAGCACTCGAGCTTTGTGCAGGGTGTCAACACTGGAAGAGAGGTCCTCTACCCACAGAGAGCCAGGAGGACCTCCAGAAAGAAGAATGTGGGGCAAAATCGCCGAGGCCGTCACTGCCAGCAGTGTCGCCTCCAGGACCTGGCTCCGTGCCCAAACAAGTTTCAGGACCTCAGCTGACTGGTCAAGATCAGTGATTGCATCTTCAAAAGCCATCTCCTACCAACTTGTGATAGTGATAGACTTCAAGAAGACATAGGCAGGCTGGTGCAATGGGCGGACACGTGGCAGATGAAAGTTTACGCAGAAAAATGCGAAGTGATACATTTTGTTAGGAAAAATGAGGAGAGACAGTATAAACTAAAGGGTGCATGAACAGAGAGACCTGGGGGTATATGTGCACAAAGCATTGAAGGTGGCAGGGCAGGTTGAGAAAGCAGTTAAAAAAGCATACGGGATCCTGGGCTTCATAAATAGAGGCATAGAGTACAAAAGCAAGGAAGTTATGATGAACCTTTATAAAACACGGGTTCGGCCTCAACTGGAGTATTGTGTCCAATTCTGGGCACCACACTTTAGGAAGGATGTGAAGGCCTTAGAGAGGGTGCAGAAAAGATTTACAGGAATGGTTCCAGGGATGAGGGACTTCAATTATGTGGATAGACTGGAGAAGCTGGGGTTGTTCTCCTTAGAGCAGCGAAGGTTGAGAGGAGATTTGATAGAGGTGTTCAAAATCATGAGGGGTCTAGACAGAGTAGAGAGAAACTGTTCCCATTGGTGGAAGGGTTGAGAACCAGAGGACACAAATTTAAGGTGATTGGCAGCAGAACCAAAGGCGACATGAGGAAAAACTTTTTTACGCAGCGAGTGGCGATGATCTGGAATTCACTGCCTGAAAGGGTGGTGGAGGCAGATTCAATTGTGGCTTTCAAAAGGGAATTGGCTAAGTACTTGAAGGAAAATATTTGTAGGGCTACGGGGAAAGGGCGGGGGAGTGGGACTAGCTGAAGTGCTCTTGCAGAGAGCCGGTACAGGCTCGACGGGCCGAATTGCCTCCTTCTGTGCTGTAACCATTCTATGATTCTATGAATTGTACCACTAGCCTCACACACTGCTCAATGCACGACCACCCCATCACTTACCTATCAACAATCTCAATCAAACATGAGGCACACCTACCTTCACCTCACCCCCTTGGAGGAGACGATGCTGGCCATTCTTGGCACGGGCAGGGCTGAAAGAATACAAGATGCTGGTATCCACATACATTATCCTCCTTCTCACATCCCACTTCCCCCTCATCCCACAATCTGTTCTGATGTACAAGTAGCACATGGTGCAAGCATGCACTTCTTGCTTTCCCGCCTCCCCTCACCACAACCCTACCCACCCTTCCTCATTTCAGACACACAAGAAATCTAGCCTGCCCAGCCGGTGGTTCACCAAGAAGTGGGAGGAGAGTGAAGTAGAAGAAACACCGTCACTCGATTTCACACTCCCAGCCACCAGCTCCTCAAGGTCGCTCTGCAAGGTCATCGGCAGTCTCCCCCACTGAAAGTCAGCTGCCTTCCACCAACCATGCTGCAGCCACTGGGGTAGCTGTGCACAACATCACTAGGATAGGCAAAGGCAGATGCAAGACACTCACTAAGGGAATACACAAAGGTGATCATTTGATTTTTTGATGTAATTCTGGATGCATAATGGATAAAGTTGGATAGGAACATTTGCTTTGTTGTGGCTTTTATTTTAGCATTGTGGCCAAGAGGATGCTGTGATGGTCAGTAACAGAGGGACGGTAATGTGTGGGACAAATGTTGAAAGGGGATTTAGGGTTGTGCTTGCTGGTACCATGGGCGGATGATTCGATCCCAGATATCCCAGCCAGAAAGGGGCTGTCTGGGTTGCCTTCTTCCTTCCGCTTCTTCCTCTTCTGCTTCCTCCTCCTCCCTCTGCGAGCAGCTTGGCCCCTTTGCTGCCTCTGCTTCATCTCCATGTGATGTTGCAGCCCAAGAGGGACTGCACGCCAAAAGACTTCACGCTCTGCATATTTACATGTTGGCGCTGAGCGCAGGGAACTGCAGTGCTAACAACCGCCCCAAAATGGCGGCTGCTGTGTTCCACACCAGAAGCGGGCGGAAGCGAGGCGACCGCCATTATTTCAGCAAAACTGGCCTTAACGGCCGGTGATAGACTTCCGAATTTTGCAGCCATTGTTTTTTATGCAATTTGGCAGCCAATTTGCATACACCAAAATCCCACAAACAGCAAAGGAGATGAATGACCTGTTTCTGGTGACGTTGGCCAGGACACTAGGACAACTTCTTACTCTTCTTCATAAAGTGCAATGGAATCTTTTAACATCCACCTGAACCACTCGAACAGGCAAACAGAGCCTTGATCTAACAGCTCATCTGAAATATGGCATCTCTGACAAAGAACAATACCTGTGACACTGCAGCGCTTCTTCGGTACTCCACTGAATATTACAGTGTAGATTAAGTGCTGCAGTCTTGGTTTGGGGCTTGAATCCACAACCTTCTGCCTCGGAGGTGAGTGCTATTAACCGAGCCAAGCTGACACTAAACAACCCTAATAGCTCATGAAATAAGTGAAATGTTATTGAGTTATACAGAATAGAAGGATTCCAAGTTCAATTTCTACAGAGACCTGAGGTAGCCAGGAGAGTGGTCGGGAAACTGCAAATGGTCTCAGTGTTGCCAGAGTAGGAACAGGAGGAGCACAAAGGAAAATGAGCCAGGGTTCCTGTTGGAAGTTGTGCATACATGGGCATCAGGTGAAAACAGGATTAGCTTCCATTACGATGTCTCGTACAGCTGAATCCCTTGCCAACATTCACTGGCCTAGAATGGCCACCTACGTGATGGACTGTTGGTGCTTGTGGAACTGTACAGCCAATAGGAGTCACAAACAACCCCCCACCTCTACCTCGGTTCGGGAACAGAAGGGAGCAAAAAATGGATATTTAGAAGAGCATGACAAATCAGTTTCAAAATAACTAATATTGTGAAATTGAAACCCTTGCAGAAAGGGTTACAATCATCTTGTTATCTCTATCATCCATCTGGAGACTTTTCCTTTCAGTATTTCATGGAAGAACGTTTGAGTCTGTTCTGGCGTGCAGCATTCCTGCTCCAACATGCTGTGTTTGTCAATCATGCTTTGGTTTGTGCCTGCAAGTACATGCAGTATCGATATTGGCCATTTTATGAGGGGGAAGCTTTCTTGACAGGAGAAAATAAAAATTCCCAAGAAAGCAACTGCTTAAATGGTTAAGCAAAGAATATTGGCAGAGGCCTGTAAACAGGTCTCTTTACCAATGCCCCCCCTCAAAAAGCTGAAGAGAAACTCAAATGGCATTAACGATATGCAGACACAAAAATCCTGCAATGAGCTGCAACTGTCCTATCTCTTGACATCAGCACAGAATTGTATTAAATGTCAAGCATAATCATTATTTAAGCATTAGTGTCACCCCTCCCCCACCAAGAAAAATCAAAAACTTTGATGAAAGTGGGAATTTAGGTGGAAGTCTGACAATGGTAATAGGTTAAAGTCCAACTCCAGAGACTTGAGCACAAAAATCTAGGCTGACACACCAGTATAGGACTGAGGGAGTGCTGCAGTGTGGGAGGTGCCGTCTTTCAGTTGAGACATTAAACTGAGGCCCCGTCTGCTCTCTCAGGTGGACGTGAAAGATCCCCTGGCACTCGAAGAAGAGCAGGGGAATTATCCCCGCTGTCCTGGCCAATATTTATCCCTCAATCAATATCACTAAAACAGATTATCTGATCATGACTACATTGCTGTGCGCAAATTGGCTGCCGCGTTTCCTACATTACAAGAGTGACTACACTTCAAAAAGTACTTAATTGGCTGTAAAGCGCTTTGGGATGTCTGGTGGTCGCAAATGGTGCTATATAAATGCAAGCCTTTCTTACTTTCTAAAATAAGATATTTTATAGCTCTAGTGAAAGAAGGGGTTAACCTAGTTGATCAAATGTTTATTCAACCAAAAATCTAGTTTAACACATACAAACAGAAAGTGCTATATCCAGAGCAGCTTCTTTGAAAACAGGTTTCCACAGGGTGTGAATGATGCCTACTGCAAGTTCTGCTGAGATTTCACACGGCTTTATGGAAGCATCCAAAGGTTTACTCATGGATTCCTGACATGGTACATTAAACTCAGCATCCCTATTACTGTTCTTTTGAAGATGAAATTCATTGTAAACATCAAGCAAGTAATGTTTCTCACCATTGTCTGAAATATCCAGTTTTGAAATGTTATGGACTTCTGCAATGCAGCCTTCCAAAATCTGAGCCCCACCTGACCTTAGCTGCAGACAAAGAAGCTTGAAATTAGTTTTACTGGGATACCATGTGGAGATTTAATGATTACTGATGTTTCCAACAATTACAATCGGCATTACAGGAATGTTTTGCTATTCAACTACTGGGAAATAAAAAATGTCACCATAATTCTTATAATTCACTTTGCAAACTTACTGCACCTTTTCTGGAAGAAGGTTTCAATTAGTAGACAATTTTAAGCAAATTTTACAATTCTTAAAGATGCCTTTTAGTTTTTGCAATATGTAGCCTAATGATGTTTGGAAATGCACTGATAATTTCTACTGCAGTTAACTATGTTCAAGGCTACTGCAATTCAACAAAAGCAGTTAAGTCTAGTGGCATTTTGCACCGTGCTTTCCACAAAAGCCCATAAGTGATCAAATACTATACAAGGATCTGATGAAATGAGAGATGAGTAAACCCTATAAAGTTTTTCATTCAACCATGTGCATTAGCTAAGTTTTAAAAGAGGTGCAGCACATTCTCTCTCTCTCAAACAAAATGCAAATACAGCTTGGTCAATTTGTTGCGCTTAAAAAATTGAATTATCGAATAATTCAAATTAAGCAATGTCAATAACACAGTGAAGTGGGAATTTAGTGCTGAAAATTTTGAATTATCTGATAATTTGAATTAAGCACCTTTGAATTGAGTAGACTGTAAACCAAAGGTCAATGCAAAAGCAGCAGGAAGCAGCAATCGGCACATGGAACAAAATTAATGTGGTTACTGTAACACCTAAATAATGTATTAATGATTAATCTAAAATAAAAAAAAGTGGTGGTTGCTTCCTTACACTAATGATATTATTGTTCACAAATGATCTCAACACTTAGATGGTAATTTCTTCCTCCCTCCCACCCTCCAGTACTTGTTAAGTTCCAACTTGAAGTGGCCAGGAATCTTCAATGTTTTTAATATCACTGATTGCTATCACTGATGAAAATTGTTTCATGATTTGCGTAGCTCAGCCTTTTTTTTTTAAACAATTTTTTTTTGCCTCCCAGTTTAAAATAAAATATGTACCAAATAGAGCTTTAACTGCTTGTTCTTCAGCACTAGTTGTGGGCTTCTAATCCTAGATCCTGATGTGGACTTTGTACTAGTTTCTACCAGGTGTCCAATAACAATTGTGACGTAAAAATGTATTAAAAGGTGACATGAAATTTAAACACTTTGTTTATTCCAATTAATGTTTGTGGTATTTTACATTTCCTTAACTCCATTTTATAATATTCAGCTGTTAAGAAAATGGATGAGTATGAAAATCCATTTCGAAAGCTGCAACTGACACTAAAAAAAGAGCAGTATTACTATTAATTGACTTGACAACTACAATAGCCTGTAAATTTCTCATGAAGGTTTACTTATACCATTATCTCAATATGCAGACTTTATAACTGAAAAGGCAGAACACTGCATTAAAAACAGGTAGCTTAAAACACAGTAGGCCGTACATCAAAAGACACACACTAAGGCTTTTTCCTTTAAACGGGGTCAAGTGTTTCATCAAATGAAACTTGCCCAGCACATCATACAAAACACTAGGCTTGAGCCCAAAATTTTATTGCACAAAACATCTGTGCCAAATAGTTCCAACGATAATCCTGACAGACAGATAAGGAACCATTTACTGGATCAACAAAGGTTAAAAGGCAGGGAGGGTACTTACACAGTGACCAAGCTAAGGAAAGCAGTAGAGGGGAAAAGAATGGCATACATCAGTGCAGAGCTGGCATAGGCAATAGCATCACAGCACAGTGAGTTCAGCAACCCTGTCTTCTGCATCACACTACTCCTTGAAAATTGTTAAAATATAATTGGCGAAACAAGCCCTGAAAAGATCTGGTTATACAGATGGCTCTGCAATATATTACTACATAAACATCAACAAATGCAGATTCACCAATATATAGAAGCACGGTCACTATTCAATTAGCTAATAAATATTTCTACACAGAACTTCTTGATGAGACATAGGGGCCGATTTTCCTGCAGGTGCGGGGAATTGTCGGGTTCCCCGAATGTTGGGGTTCCCACACCAATGTAAATGGGTCTGCCAGATTGATGTAATTTTCCCTCAATTGGCCAATTCATTTCCAGCGTGTAGGAACCCTTGCTAATTGACTATTTCCAGTCAGAAAGTCGCACAGTATGATGTCATCATTCGTGGTGCTTTTAAGGTCCACAGCAAGCATTGCTTCCTCTGCAGGCTTCCAAACAAACCACACAGGATGGCAGAGGAGCCTGCAGCAGCTGTGGCCAGTTCCAGACCTCGAGCTACCTCCAGATTCGACGAAGCTTCACTGCAGGCATTATTGGATGGGGTCAGGGCCCACAGGGAGGTCCTCTTCCCTAGGTCATAGAAACATAGAAGATAGGAGCAGGAGTAGGCCATTCCGCCCCTCGAGCCTGCTCCGCCATTCAATGCGATCATGGCTGATCATCCAAATTCAGTACCCGGTCCCTGCTTTCTCCCCATACCCCCTTGATCCCTTTAGCCTTAAGAAATATATCTAACTCCTTCTTGAATATATTTAATGTATTGGCCTTTACTGCCTTCTGTGGTAGAGAATTCCACAGGTTCACCACTCTCTGGGTGAAGAAATTCCTCCTCATTTCTGTCCTAAATGGCCTACCCCTTATCCTTAGACTGTGACCCATGGTTCTGGACTCCCCGACCATCGGGAACACCCTTCCTGCATCTAGTCTGTCCAATCCTGTCAGAATTTTATAAGTTTCAATGAGATCCCCTCTCATTCTTCTAAACTCCAGCGAGTACAAGCCCAATCGACCCAATCTCTCCTCATACGTCATTCCTGCCATCTCAGGTATCAGCCTGGTGAATCTTCGCTGCACTCCTTCCATGGCAAGAACATCCTTCCTCAGATAAGGCGACCAAAACTGCACACAATACTCAAGATGTGGTCTCACTAAGGCCCTGTACAACTGCAGCAAGACATCCTTGTTCCTGTACGCAAACCCTCTCGCTACGAAGGCCAACATACCATTTGCCTTCTTAACCGCCTGCTGCACCTGCATGCTGACCTTCAGCGACTGGTGCACAAGGACACCCAGGTCTCGTTGCACTTCCCCCTTCTCCCAATCTATTGCCATTCAGATAATAATCTGCCTTCCTGTTTTTGCCACCAAAGTGGATAACCTCACATTTATCCACATTATATTGCATCTGCCATGCTTCTGCCCAATCACCCAACCTGTCCAAATCATCCTGTAGTTTCTCGGCATCCTCCTCACAGCACACACGCCCACCCAGCTTTGTGTCGTCTGCAAATTTGGAGATATTACATCTAGTTCCCTTGCCTAGATCATTAATATATATTGTGAATAGCTGGGGTCCAAGGACCGACCCCACTAGTCACTGCCTGCCACTCGGAAAAAGACTCGTTTATTCCAACTCTTTGCTTTCTGTCTGCCAACCAGTTCGCTATCCAAGTCAATACCTTGCCCCCAATCCCATGTGCCTTAACTTTACACGCTAGTCTCTTATGCGGGACCTTGTCGAAAGCCTTCTGCAAGTCCAAATACACCACATCCACTGGTTCTCCCTTATCTATTTTACCAGTTATATCCTCAAAAAATTCCAGTAGATTAGTTAAGCACGATTTACCTTTTGTAAATCCATGTTGACTTTGTCCGATCCTGTCACTGTTTTCCAAGTGCTCTGCTATTACATCTTTTATAATGGACTCTAGCATTTTCCCCACTACCGATGTCAGGCTTACCGGTCTGTAATTCCCCATTTTCTCTCTACCACCTTTTTTGAATAGTGGGGTAACATTAGCTACCCTCCAATCCATGGGTACTGTTCCAGATTCCATCGAATGTTGGAAGATGATCAGCAATGCATCTACTATTTCTAGGGCCACTTCTTTAAGTACCCTAGGATGTAGATTATCAGGCCCTGGGGATTTATCGGCCTTCAATCCCATCAATTTCTCTAACACCATTTCCCTACAAATACCGATTTCTTTCAGTTCCTCCCTTTCATCAGACCCTATGTTTCCTGACATCTCTGGGAGGTTATTTGTGTCCTCCTTTGTGAAGGCAGAACGAAAATATGTATTTAATTGGTCTGCCATTTCTTTGTTCCCCATTATAAATTCCCCAGATTCTGACTGCAAGGGACCTACGCTTGACTTCACCAATCTTTTTCTCTTCACATATCTATAAAAGCTTTTACAGTCAGTTTTTATGTTCCCTGCAAACTTACTCTCATATTCTATTTTCCCTTTCTTAATTAATCCCTTTGTTCTCCTTTGTTGAATCCTAAACTGCTCCCAATCCTCAGGTTTACTGCTTTTTCTGGCCAATTTATATGTCCTCTCCTTGGATCTTATGCTATCCCTAATTTCCCTTATTAGCCACGGTTGAGTCACCTTTTTTGTTTTATTTTTATGCCAAACTGGGATGAACAAATTCTGTAGTTCATCCATGCGGTCTTTGAATGTTTTCCATTGCCTATCCACCGTCAACCCTTTGAGTGACATTCCCCAATCAATCCTACCCAACTCACGCCTCAGACCATCGTAGTTTCCTTTATTTAAATTCAGGACCCTAGTCTCTAAGTCAACTACTTCATTCTCCATCTTAATGAAGAATTCGATGATATTATGATCGCTCCGAGCCAAGGGGCCTTGTACAACAAGATTGCTAATTAATCCTTTCTCGTTACATAATACCCAGTCTAAGATGGCCTGATCTCTGGTTGGTTCCTTGACATATTGGTCCAGGAAACCATCCCGTAAACACTCCAGGAATTCCTCATCCACAGTATTGTTACTAATTTGGTTAGCCCAATCTATATGTAGATTAAAGTCACCCATGATAACTGCTGTGCGCTTATTGCACGCTTCTCTAATTCCCCTTTTAATGCCATCCCCAACCTCCGCATTACTGTTTGGAGGTCTATATACCACTCCCACTAACGTTTTCTGCCCCTTGGTATTTCTCAGTTCTACCCATACAGATTCCACATCATCAGAGCTAATATGCTTCCTTACAATTGTGTTAATCCCTTCTTTAACCAGCAATGCTACCCCACCTCCCTTTCCTTTTTGCTTATCTTTCCTGAATATTGAATACCCCTGGGTGTTGAGTTCCCAGCCTTGGCCACCCTGGAGCCATGTTTCCGTAATCCCAATCAAATGATATTCGTTTGCCTCTATTTGTGCAGCTAATTCATCCACCTTATTACAAATGCTCCTCGTATTAAGACACAAAGCCTTCAGGCTTGTTTTTTTAACGCTCTTAGACCTATTAGAATTATTATTTACTGTGGCCATGTTTGATTTAAACCGTTGATTTCTCTGACTGCCACTTTTGTTTTTCTCCTTCCTATCTTTTGCTTTTATCCTTGTTTCCCTTTCCTCTGTCCCCCTGCTCAGGTTCCCAACCCCCCTGCCGTTTTAGTTTAAACCCTCCCCCAGGTCAGGGAGGAAGAGGCCTCCCACTGAGACCAAGGCTGCATGGATGCAGGTGACAGCAGGTGTCAACTCGCTGGGAGTCACCAGAAGAACCTGGATACAGTGTCGGAAACGATTCCATGACCTTCACCGTACAGGAAAAGTAAGTACAAAGTTTCCATCACCCTCAAACTGATCCCCATTGCCTTTCCCCACCAGCACTCAGCTTTAGCACTCTCTTCCTCCACATCCCACTTCACAGTCACATCCATGCACCCTTACCCATTCCCTCTCTCTCTATGCTCACATTCACATAACTATTCCACCATGCAGCCCTCGCACTCCCTCGCACTCTGATGCTTTGAACACAACTGACAACACACAGGGAGGGCCCTTGGTCTTGCATCCTCACACCATCTTTGTCTCCCTCTAAGTATCTATGCTATGTAATCTCTACACTCACCTTCATTCTCACTCAAACTCCACTTGTCTCCCTCATTGCAGGAAAAGAGAGCTCACAACAACAGAGAGCGAGCCAGGACTGGAGGAGGCCCACTCTCAATAGCCCACCTGACCCCCTGGGAGGAAGGAGTGCTGGAAATTGTCGGGGCTGATGTGGCTGCGGAAGTTGAGAAAGGAGAGACAGGGGCATTCCCGCAAGCTGGTGACAGAATCGTTTTCCATCTCTCTCATTGACATAGCAGGAGTCGCTGTTATGATTCTGAAGCTACATCAATGTGCATATAACCTTGGCATCACATCTCTAACTCGTTCCTTTACTCCCCCACAGGACCATCCAGAGCCCCCATCCCCACTGCAGAGGAGGAAGAGGCTGAGCAGCCAGACTCCTCAGAGGAAGCTCCAACCTTGGAGGGCGCAGCGTCAGCAGAATTCAGCTCACCCAGCACAGACACTCACACCTCGGTTGGACCTTCGCGAGATAGAGTAGTGTTGTCACCTGGTGTATCACAGCTCACAAGTGAGCATCAGCAGATGGTGGAGACAGGGACAGCAGTGGAGAGTCCTTGTCGGAGGGCGCAGGACTCTGCCAACTCAGCTCAGCTGCGCTGCATGTCGACCCTCTGCTTCTGGGTCCATCTGCAAGAGAAGAGGTGATGGATCTCCATGCACAGATGCAGGAGTCTCTGGCAGGTTTTGTCTCCAGGGTCGCTGCGAGTGTGGAGCGAATGGAGGAGTCCATAGCGAACATGAGCAGAGCCTTTGTGGAGTCATTGGCACATGAACGCATCACCACAGAAAGGATGGCAACCTCTGTGGAAAGGATGGCTACAGTAGGAGAGGATGGCTACTGCCATGGAGGAGCTAAGTCGCCAGAGTGTTGAAAACATGGTGAGTGTTCAAAATAGACTGACATCTCTGGAGGAGCGATGGTCAGCTATTGAACAGAGAAACCAGGCCTTCATGGCAGACCCTCTGAGTAGGACTGCCATTGTAGAAACGGGTCCCCATGGCCCCCCCGATGTGCAGCAAGCTGCTCTCAAGCCACTTGCAGGCACTGAGGGGGACCTGACCCATGAGAGGGAGGTTGGTAGCAGACCTCAAGGAAGTGGGGGCTCCTCTCCAAGTGCTCACACTTCCATACCACTGCAGAGCCCTCGGTCAGAGCCCCGCCGGAGTCCACACCCAACGGAGATAGAGGTCTCAACCCCTGCACAGCCGCAGGAGCAGCAGACTGCTGGCGAGCCCTCACAGGCTCGCCATCCCAGAGGACGCCCGCCAAAGGTGTCGAGACAGGAGCAGCAGGAAAGTGAGCAAGGGGCCTCCACATCTGCTGAAGCCACAGGGGAACCACTACGTAGGAGCACGCGTAAGAGGAAAATAAAGCACTAATAGTCACAAGGGTCGTCACTTGGGTGAAATGTTGTGTTTATTTGAAAAATGCCATCAGTTGGTTATTGTAAATAAAATTTCTGATGGCAACTTCTGCAGTTGTGGCGTGTGTCATTTCGCGAATGGGGCTGGAGGTCCTCTAATGCCAAGAGGGGAAGGAAAAAAAGGCCTTCCATGCTTCTGGTAGGTGCCTCAGTTGAGGAAGCGCTGAGTGAGGGTTGCGAGAGGGGCTTCCCAGGAGCTCACACTGGAGAAGTGTGTGAGGCTCCAACCTTCCATAGCTGTGCCTAAGCCTGGAACAAGTTGCCCGAAGCCTGAAACAACAAGGTCCTGTAACCTACAAATGATGTCTGATTAAATCTCTTCTTTCCTGATTGACCTGCAGCTGATAGTCAGCAATCCGATATTGTTCACGCCAGATTTCATCAGCGGGGTTCCCACCAGGTGTGTTTAACGTGGGAAAAGGCTGAAAATAGCAAGGGCCCCTTAAAATGGCATTATATATGCCAATTATTGGTGATTAAGGTGCCTGAAGACCAGTCCCGCCTGCTGCGGGTGGGACTGATTCGGGTTGGACAGAAACGCCTGGGTGAAAATCGGATGGGGCGGGGAATCAGGCGGGGGGGAGGGGTCGCGACCCCCTATTTTTGCGATTTCCCCCCCCCCCCCACACGCCTGAAAGCCCGCCTGACGGCTCCAGGAAAATCGGCCCCATAGGCTGTGAAGGGAATACATTGAACAAGTCGATTCACATACTCCTGCCTGCTGAATTCAGTCAACCTGTTAAATTAATTATGCTACATTGCTGATAAACAGATTTAGGAATTTTTGGTCTGGTTGTTAAGAACTATGCTAAACCAACAACACGCCAGTTAAGGAATTAAGGTCCAATGATATATTCCACTTGGTCACATTTGCTGCAGAATTTATCTAACTAGTGCAACCTTATCACAAGGTTATCAAGCAATATTAATGTATTCCCTTTATCTGGAATTACCGAACAGGAATATGTCTTGGTATATTAAAATATATAACACTTCCCAAGGCTCAGTTCTTTACATAGTGAGTAGCTGGGCCATGCAGACCAGATTCGTGCAGTCAGCTGATCTCATCTGGGGTGGTAGCAGGGAAGCTATAACACGCCTCAGCACCCGAGTTAGAGACGGGAGAATCGGTTGCGGTTTCCGATTTTGATTGGTACACAGTACCCCTGGTGAAAAATCACGTGAGCAGGAACGGGGTTGGTTGTGATGTTCACTGCAGCCAAACAGCCTGATGGCAGTCATTGGCAAGGTTCTTTTATGAACACTGGTCACCTGTTGCAGTATTCGAGGGCAAATGAGGCCCAAATCAAATCCCTAAACATTGCGCACTTCTTAATAAAAGAGACAATATATATCCTTCAAACTTGAAATATTAACTGAGTTTTAAGTAATTCCCCACCCTATTTTCAAGTTAAATTAATTCAATTCAATGAATAAAACTATTCCTTCTTACCTCACAATTGCTAAGGTCAAGAGAAACTTCCTTTAGTTGAGGATTGCAAGAAAGGCCAAGTAAAAGTGCTCTGTAAAGAAAGAATTGCCTTCAAATAAACTTTGCATTGCCAATCTTGGTACTGTTGAAGAGAAAACAAGTCTTCTTGTAACATTTTCACTACTTTCTGCTTCTTGCTAGCACTTCAGCAGCAATAATAACTTCCCCCATTTCACTGCATGGTATTAAATGGTTCAAAGTTAGTAAAAAGTTCTTCATGGAATGCAGAAAATAAAGCTTCAGGGACAGTGGGTGCTGCAGTGGATTAGATACTGGCCAGGGTTCAAAACCAGCCCTGACTGTTGGGAGGAAACATAGACACATAGAAGATAGGAGCAGGAGTAGGCCATTCGGCCCCTCGAGCCTGCTCCGCCATTCAATGCGATCATGGCTGATCATCCAAACTCAGTACCCTGTTTCTGCCTTCTCTCCATATCCCTTGATCCCTTTAGCCTTAAGAAATATATCTAACTCCTTCTTGAATATATTTAATGAATTGGCCTCTACTGCCTTCTTTGGTAGAGAATTCCACAGGAAATTCTCCTCTGTCTGCTGGCTGTTAATGGTCCTGGGGGAAATTAGGATGGACATTCTCAAACCAGGCCCTAGTGGGAATAGACCTACTGCACAAAATTGGCCTAATTCAGCACTAATTGGTAATCAAGATGGCCTGTGTAAGAAATGGAAAAACTGTCACATTGATGGGTATGGGGTGCTCTTCTAAAGTTGGGGTTGGGAGAACGTCACTAGGGCAGAGTAAAGGGAGATTGGTAGTGCTTGATGCTGATACTGGGTGCTTTAAATGAGAAGAGTTCCATTCCCCACCACTAACCACCCTTATTTTGATGAGCAGAAATAAATACAGAACTAAAATATAAAAAAATAAAATAAAAGCTCTGGCCAACTGGCAACACAATGGGGTTGCGCACCAATGCACTGCACCATGAAATGGTAAGATATGGGTTCAAACACAAGATATGCCAGGCAGAATCTACTGATCTCCATGACGTTGCCAGAAAAAAGAGAAACGGAGCATCGGCCAGATTTTCCCCTACATTGAGAGAAGAAATTCTACAATAAATTAGTAGTTCAGTGATACTGAATGTGACACACCTTTGAGGAGTTGGTTATAGAACAGCAGAGAAATTCTGGAGCAGATCAATTACCTGCCCTCTTGACCAGAGAATGATGCCTAGCTTGAGGATAGGGGGAGGGAAGAGGAGGGCGAGATAGGAGGAGGAGGAGAATGAAAACTAACCTGTTAATACATAGAAGCCAAAGAGACTATTGATAAAAGTAATGCCTATCAAAAGAGAAATAAATACTGACTTGACTGCATCCGGAGGGAGTTTGGTGCCTGACAGGTTGATGTGTTTCAAAGCCTGTGAACTGCTGAAAAACAGCTTGAAGGATGGAGGGACTTCCTTCCCCTTCCTGCAACATTGAAGGAAGAAGAATTCAAGTTGAGATCAGTCATGCAACAGAATTACTTGTTCAGACACAATACACAAAATTAGAGTGAAAGGCATATGTGATGTTTAGCTCATTTCAATACACCAAAGACTTTCAAAATCAAATTTTATACACACGTATATCAAATGCATACGAAAAAGTGTGCATCATCGGCTAATGCTGGATACCCAGGCTGTCGGAATAACATAACTTTCAATGTTTTTACGGTTGTCACATATTGATATTTTATGCCTTTGCATAAATAAATCTGTTCTTGAAAGCCTTTTTTTTACCCCCCAAACAAGCCTTTTCCTCTAAATGGCTATTCCATCAGCCTCCTCTGAAGGTCTGTTGGAAACCCCCAAATCGTCATGAACTGCAAAGGACAATAGCCTGGACTGCTGTCCTGGTCCCAAGATCTAACACTTTCAGTTCTACAGTTTACCCAATATTATAGTTAGCCTTTAGCTTATTCTGATCTATGGGAGGAAGAGATGCCGAGAAAAAATCCATCTGGATATTCAATCTGTATGCACAATTTTACTCTAAAGAGCCAATAAGTGGTCACTGTATCTGAAAGGTGTCTTGTGAGTACAGCTTCTTCACCCTTGCAACCACCTGTTATGTTTTTGGGACTTCACCAGATATTTTTGTGCCCCCTACGAACCGAAGTAACACTTAAAACACACAAGACTTGATAATGTGGGGTTGCCCAGGATTCAAACAGAAAGCAGCGTTACTGTGTTCTCTCAGACAGCAGAAGAATAAACACGATCAGTTCATTCAACTTGGGCTTGGAATTACAAATCAGATTTTTTTTTTAAGTAGCAGGAAATCAATACAGCAGAGTTCCATCACCTCAGTGATGATCTTTCATATAATTTTAAGTTTTGTTTTCATTATGCAGTTTGTAGGTTAGTCAACCCATTAACTCTCCGTGATTGAAGTAGCTGTCATTTCTCTCCCCTTCCCCCTCTTCACTTTATTTTTTTGATCTTACTAAAATGTATGCTTTTCTTTTATTATTCAGTTTTGATGAAGGGTATAAACCCAAGACATCAGCTTGTCTTTTCTCTCCAATTGACCTGCTATGTACTTCTAGCATTTTCTGTTTTAATTTAAGATTTCCAGCATCTTTAGTTTTTTCTCTTTATGTGTACAGCAGATTTAACTACAGAATGCTTACATTTTACCGCCTCAGATGTAAAATTAAAAGACTTAACACTTAACTCCCTTAGAAATCCTAAACCTGGACCAGTGTCGCACCATAACTTACCATATGTGAGGCTTTGTTCGTGCTAACTGGAAGCAAGTGATGTGCACATTGGTTACAATCAGTGAAGGTGTTGGAAGACACTTCCTTAGAAACCCATACAAATGTTGCCATTTACTCAGAGAGACGAGACTGAAAATATGAATTTACAGCCATCTTCTAGGCAAGTAATTCAAATAAATAGCCTCCATCAGTTAACTTTTCTCTGGGCTAATGAGAACTATTAGTAAGAGGAATTGCTGGAAGATGTCAGCTCCTGGAAATTTTGAACGAACTCCATTATGATATCTGGACTGATACCATAGTGGATACCACTTGCCTACCACTGAAGCATTGGGAGGAGGGAGCTGACAGATATGAAAAAGGCTGATGTCTTTATCACTTGTGCACCATTCAAACCCTGGTGCTTGACATGCTTGGCACCAGTGATCAAGGGCAGTTTTGTAATGAGGCTAAGAGACAAAAGAGGCCTCAATGTCTTTTTCTAGCCTTCTGAACTAACAAGGAACATGGCTCAGTCATTTTTTTCCTTTTAATTCATATTTTCAAATGATTCTTACAGGTACAATTTGCCTTTTGGCATATTTACACTGAAAAGCACTGGTACAGGCACATCGTGCTCCCATGGCTATAAAGAAGGAAAACTCATCAGCCCTGATATTTACGAGCAGGCGGGAGGGTGCGGGGAAACCTGGCAAGGCTGGGGGCGCGAAGGTCCTGCCAAACTTAATGGCAGAAACTCATTATTATTTTTTTGTTCTATTCCCCGCCCGGCAGCTAGCCAAATTGACAGCCTGGCCGGTGGGCAGGAGGGAACTTCCTTGGGGCCGGTCCCTGGCAATCGGGAGGGGAAGGAAGGTCAGTAAATGGGATGGTGGGTTGAGGGGGGGGGGGTGGGGGGAGGGGAAGAGGTTGGCAAAGGCGAAGGGGGAAAGAGAGGGTCCGCATTGGGGTAGGGGAGAAAAGAGATCGCAATTGGCAGGGGGCGGGGGGGTTGCCGATCAAGTTGGGGGAGCGGTGGTGCAAGAGAAGCCGCGATCACTGGGGGGCAGAGAAAGACCATGATCTGCAGGAGGAGGCTGAAGGCCCCTTTGAGGGGCTCAGTGGGGGGGGAGACCACTCCTGCTCCTCCTGGCCCACAAGGAATGCTGAAAAAGGTACTTACCTTGTGGAGCCGGCAGCTTCCGCTTCCCTTTCAGTGCTGGGTTTCTCAACCCCTGGGAAACCAGTGCAGCAACAGTGAATTTTAAATCAGGCTCCCAATTGCACGGTGGGAGCCCAACATAAATATGTTAATTAAGTGTCTCGCCTCTCCATGGCAAGACACTTCGACACCGGATATCCACCGCTGTAAAATAAAGTCAGCAGGCGCATACACTGCGTGTTGGGATCATGTTCCCCGTATTTAAATCTTTAACCACCAGCCCCCCAACCCCCTTACGCTACCACGCCTGCCGTGGGTGGGTTAATATCGAGGGCATTGTCTCCAACATCAGAGAAGGTCTGTGAGTTCTGTAAACAGTTGAAGGAGTGGAAAATGAAAGATTGTTCCTCTTGGCCCTCCAATATGGACTATTAGCATGGTACAGTATAGTGGAAAAAAAAAATATGCGTTTATATCGCGTTTATCATAATCTCAGACCCAAAGTGCTTCATAGCTGATGGCGTACTTTTGAAGTGCTGTCACTGTTGTAATGTAGGGAATTGTCACAACCAATTGGTGCACAGCAAAGTCCACAAACAGCAGTGAGATAAATGACCAGATAATCTGCTTGGTGGTGGTGTTTGAGGGATGAATGTTGGCCAGGACTGCCCTGCTCTTTACGTCCACATGAGAGCAGATGGGGCCTCGATTTAATGTCTCATCAGAAAGATGGATGAACTACATTTGGCAGTTGTAGATGTCTACTTAAGCACCACTCTCCCAGCTCGTCAACAATATAAAGGTGTCTTGACTGGAAGCAATACTCAAGGATCAAGGGAGGCTATTTTCCTCTGGGTGTTTCTAGTATTAATTCAGCAATTTTCCTAACTTATTGATTCATTTTTTTATTTTTTATATTTCTATTTCCTGGAGTAATGTTTTGGGGTCTTTTTTAATCTCCTTATCATAGATTATTTTGGCTCTTGATATTTTAGATCACTCTCATGGCCGAGTCCCAACTCACCATACCTGCGAGAACATTTGTCCTTGCCTTGAAATCTAGGTAAGCTTTTGGTTAACGTGCCCAGTAAATGAACAGCAAACACTGATGGTAATTGCCTTTAGCTACTGGACTTAACCTATGTTGCCAAGCGCACTCACTCCAGTCTTTGGAATCAGTAAACCATCACATCAGACCGCGTCTTAAGTTTAAAATATGAAGCAAATTCATTTTACAAAAGATGGATAAGCACATTCGTAACAGTCTTATATAATTACCATAGAAATCCATCCATTTGAGTGGACAAAATAATTAAAATCTTTTCCTAAAATTTCTTACCACTGTGGGAACCAATCTAAACTGTCTCTTGCAAATTCGAACTGATTTTTCTCTCTTTCAAGTTTCACTGGTTGGTTCCTTATCTGAGATTTTCAAACAGACTCTTCAATTTGAACAGAACAGCCCTCAACTTCATGCATTTTAAATTGTCTAACAACTCAAATTTAAAAAGGATCCAACAGTCATATATAAATTGACTCAAATCACACATTATTTAAGTTTGGATTATTCCTCTCCAGCCCGTAGCCAACAAAAACTGCAACACTGTATTTGGATAGTCTTTGTACACAATTGTGGCTTAGTTGGCTGTTATGATCCTTATACAGGAAACTCTTTTTTATCTGGCACCGACGGGACCGGCGTGGTGCCGGTTTATCAAAAAGTCCGGATTACAGAGAGATATAGTAAAAGGTATGAGAGCCCCGTACACAGCAACAGATCCAGGCTTCCCTGTTGCTTAGCAACAGGTGCAGGAACCCCGGCCACAAGATCCAGGCGTCCCTGTTGCTTAGCAACAGGTGCAGGAACCTCGGTTACACAGCCACAGATCCAGGAACGGCCACTAATATGAAGTAAAACTTACCTGAACCTACTCCTGATTTTTGCCGGTTAACAGAGATTTCTGGTTATTTAGGTGCCGGTAAATCGAGAGTTTCCTGTATATTACCACTGGATTGAAAGAGGTAGCCACCAAATTAAAGTTAGACAAAAAATACTTCATCTTTGTCACTCTGGTCACCTTCTCCTTTCTGGGTGATTTGACTAATTTAATCTGCCACCACATGGCAGCAAATCTTAAATTCCAGGAAATGGCCATTTTATGCAACTGAAACATTAAAAAAAAAAATTGCAATGTGCTGTTCTAATGCACAAATTTACAAAAAAAGTACAAGTGTGACAGGATACTCACAACTGGTCACTACAACTGCAGTACACAATGAATTTATGGATGAAAAATTACAAGTTTGTCATGTAAACGTGAATATAGTATTCTAAACTTGGACTTGGGAACTGCCTGCATACCATTCGATTAATGTATTATACTTGAAACTACAGAACAAAAAATGTACTAGAAAAAGTGGTAAAAACCTGACAAACATAATGCACTGATGTGTTACAGTGCAGTAGCAATATTACTGAATCTTTGAAAGAGATGCTAAAATTTGTGCTCCCCTCAGTAATTCGAAGTATAATTTAAAACACAGCTTCTGAATCCCAGTATATGACAATGTGTGAGGACCTGTTTCTTTAAGTTAATGTAACATTTGCAACTATCTTCAGCCAGAAGTGCCGAGTGGATGATCCATCTCAGCCTCCTCCTGAGGTCCCCAGCATCGCAGATGCCAGTCTTCAGCCCATTCAATTCACTCCACGTGATGTCAAGAAACAGCTGAAGACACTGGATACTGCAAAGGCTATGGGCCCTGACAACATTCCGGCAATAGTACTGAAGACTTGTGCTCCAGAAATAGCTGCGCCCCTAGCCAAGCTGTTCCAGTACAGCTACAACACTGGCATCTACCTGGCAATGTGGAAAATTGCCCAAGTATGTCCTGTCTACAAAAAGCAGGACAAATCCGACTCGGCCAATTACCGTCCCATCAGTCTACTCTCAATCATCAGCAAAGTGATGGAAGGTGTCGTCGACAGTGCTATCAAGCGGCACTTACTCAGCAATAACCTGCTAACTGACGCCCAGTTTGGGTTCCGCCAGGGCCACTCAGCTCCTGACCTCATTACAGCCTTGGTCCAAACATGGACAAAAGAGCTGAATTCAAGAGGTGAGGTGAGAGTGATTGCCCTTGACATCAAGGCAGCATTTGATCGAGTGTGGCATCAAGGAGCCCTAGCAAAACTGAAGTCAATGGGAATCAAAGGGAAAACTCTCCATTGGTTGGAATCATACCTAGCACAAAGGAAGTTGGCTGTGGTTGTTGGAGGTCATTCATCTCAATCACATGACATCACTGCAGGAGTTCCTCAGGGCAGTGTCCTAGGCCCAACCATCTTCAGCTGTTTCATCAATGACCTTCCCTCCATCATAAGGTCAGAAGTGGGGATGTTCGCTGATGATTGCACACTGTTCAGCACCATTCGAGACTCGTCAGATACTGACGCAGTCCGTGTCTATATGCAGCAAGACCTGGACAACATTCAGACTTGGGCTGACAAGTGGCAAGTAACATTCACACCACACAAGTGCCAGGCAATGACCATCTCCAACAAGCGAGACTCTAACCATCTCCCCTTGACATTCAATGGCATTACCAGCGCTGAATCCCCCACTATCAACATCCTGGGGGTTACCATTGATCAGAAACTGAACTGGACCAGCCATATAAATACTGTGGCTACAAGAGCAGGCCAGAGGCTGGGAATTCTGCGGCGAGTGTCTCACCTCCTGACTCCCCAAAGCCTTTCCACCATCTACAAGGCACAAGTCAGGAGTGTGATGGAATACTCTCCACTTGCCTGGATGAGTGCAGCTCCAACAACACTCAAGAAGCTCGACACCATTCAGGATAAAGCAGCCCGCTTGATTGGCACTCCATCCACCACCTTCAACATTCACTCCCTCCACCACCGGCGCACTGTAGCTGCAGTGTGTACCATCTACAAGATGCATTGCAGCAACTCGCCAAAGCTCCGTCAACAGCACCTTCCAAACCCGCGACCTCTACCACTTAGAAGGACAAGGGCAGCAGACGCATGGGAACATCACCACCTACAAGTTCCCCTCCAAGCCACACACCATCCTGACTTGGACCTGTATCACCGTTCCTTCACTGTCGCTGGGCCAAAATCCTGGAACTCCCTTCCTAACAGCATTGTGGGTGTACCTACACCATATGGACTGCAGCGGTTCAAGAAGGCGGCTCACCACCATCTTCTCAAGGGCAATTAGGGATGGGCACTAAATGCAGGCCTAGCCAGCGACGCCCACATCCCATCAATGAATTGTACCTACACATATGTTATATCAAAAGAAAGCTTATGATTAGGGGAGTGTCATAGACGTATTTACTTTTTGGACAGACAAAAATTGTTCGGACAGTATACAAAAAACGTTCAAAAAAGTGATGGTTGACCAATCCTACGGGGGAATCCGCTCATTAGCGTTGATTGACTTGATGGTTGACCAATCCTACGGGGTGGGCGGGGCCTAATCCTTCAAACTGCCGTTTTACAAAAAAGCCTTGGCAACGCCGGGCCCCCCAGCTAGTCCTCTATAAGGCTAGGTTGCTTGATACTACATTTTGTATTCCTTCCATCTATTTTTCTGCTGAATGAGGCTTCTGTCAGAGGCACTGACCTCTATCAGTCCTTTCTCTTCCAGTGACTTTGGATCAGATAGCACAAAATGCTTCTCTAGTATTGCAATGACAGTCAGACCTACAAATGGGCTTTGTAAAAAGAAGCCCATAAAGGTTAAATTACTTCAACTCAATTTGTGTTTAACTAACTTGATTGAGTTCTTTGATGAAGTAATGGAGAGGGTTGATGAGGATAGTGCAGTTGATGTTGTGTATATGGACTTTCAAAAGGCGTTTGACAAAGTACCACGAAATAGACTTGTTAGCAAAATTAAAGCCCATGGAATTAAAAGGACAGTGGCAGTGTGAATATCTTCTTGATATATATTAGCGATCTGGACTTGGGTATACTTCATTTCAATTTCAAAGTTTGCAGATGATTCGAAATTCAGAAATGTAGTAAACAGTGAGGACGATAGTGAGAGACTTCAGGAGGATATAGACAGACTGGTGAAATGGGCAGATACATGGCAGGTAAAATTTAACGCAGAGAAGTGTGAAGTGATACATTTTGCCAGGAAGAATGAGAGGCAATATTAACTAAATGATACAATTTTAGAGGTGGTGCAGGATCAGAGAGACCTGGGGGTATAAGTACACAAATCTTTGAAGGTGGCAGGACAAGTTGAGAAAGATGCTAAAATACATATGGGGTACTTTGCTTTATTAACAGAGGAACAGAGCGCAAAAGCAAGAGTTCATGCTAAACCTTTATAAAACACTGGTTAGGCCTCAGCTGGAGTATTATGTTCAATTCTGGGCACCACACTTGAGGGTGCAGAAGAAATTTACTAGAATGGTACCAGGGATGCTGGACTTCAGTTATGTGGAGAGACTGGTGAAGCTAGGTTGTTCTCCTTAGAGCAGAGGAGATTTGACAGAGGTGTTCAGAATCATGAATGATTTTGATAGAGTAAATAAAGAGAAACTGTTTCTAGTGGCAGAAGGGTCGGTAACCAGAGGACACAGTAGTAGGACAAAGTAGTTGTTGAAAGAACCAGAGGTGACATGAGGAAACTTTTTTTAAGCAGCGAGTTGTTGTGATCTAGAATACACCGACTGAAAGGAGAGTGGAAGCAGGTTCAATAGTAACTTTCAAAAGGGAATTGGATAAATACTTGAAGGGAAAAAATTATAGGGCTATGGGGAAAGAGCATGGGAGTGGGACTAATTGGATAGCTCTACCAAAGAGCCGAATGGCCTCCTTCTATGCTGTATCATTCCGTGATTCTATGATTCAACTGAACCAAATGCAAAGGTGAAGCATCCTTAACCAAAAAGGCAAAAAAAAAAAATTGCAATAGAACAGTAATCCAGGATTTAATGTAGACTCAAAGACACATTACCATGGGACCTGTGCTTTTCTTTTACTGGCTTTTCTATTGGACCTGGCTTTTAGAGTAGTTCACTGCTAAATCCCAAAAGAAACAATACAGCCCCATATGAACAGAATTAGCTTGCTGGCAAGTCAACTACTGCAGATAACTGGTCAGTTGGGGAACTGTTCTCATGGTCAGGGAAGAATTAAAGTTTAGTTTGAATATAAAAGCTTATTACAGGAAACTCTCGACTTACCGGCACCTAAATAACTGGAAATCTCTGTTAACCGGCAACATTCAGGAGTAGGTTCAGGTAAGGTTTACTTCATATTAGTGGCCGTTCCTGGATCTGTGGCTGTGTAATCGGGGTTCCTGCACTTGATGCTAAGCAACAGGGATGCTTGGTCTGTGGCCCAGGTTCCTGCACTTGTTGCTAAGCAACAGGGAAGCCTGGATTTGTTGCTGTGTACGGAGCTCTCGTACCTTTTAACTATACCTCTCTGTAATCCGGACTTTTTGATAAACCGGCACCACGCCGGTCCCGTCGGTGCCAGATAAAAAAGAGTTTCCTGTACTGTATATGACTGCATTGACTTCCTTGGAGATCTGCATAACAAGTATGCTGTACAGGATGACTTTGATGATGATTAATTCAAACCTAATCAGCACTAGTTCTACACACCTCCTGATACACCATTTGCATTCAGAATTAATGAATGAAATTCACTCCAATACACAAAGGTCTTTCACCAACAAATATTTTTCATGAAGTAGAAACAGTACCAATGAATTGAAATACTTCTACTAATCTACTTTGCTCACATCGGAGTACTACGATTATGGATAAAATTACTGGATAACCAGGAATCAAAGGATATCTTTAGGATCCATTTTCATGTGGACAGCTATTAGTACCTTTTATAATGGTTTGGTGCCAAGTTACTGCTGCCCACTCCCAATGGGCGAGCTTTCTGCAACTTTCAAGTACATATGTTGAGACCAATCACTGGAAAGACCCTATTTTTGTTAAACCAGGTCTTCCAGGTAGCCAGCCTTAGCAAATATTACTTTAGGATTGCTGTCTGAGGCCTATTCCTTGGGAGCAGGCTGCAAAAGCAAAGCAAAAAAAAAGCAATATAAAAGCAGTTATCAGAAAAACTACTGGGCCTCAACCGAGTACAGACCCCTCACCTGCCCAGCCACTATAATCAGCTCCCAGGCTTCAATTCTTCCCACTTGTCCAGCTTTCCTCAAACCACTTCCCAACAAATCCTCAGATTATGTTTCTTGCATTGACATGTTTCAATTGAGAAAAAGGACAAAGGAAAAAAAAATTCTAGCTAACTAGAGTGAAACTGTCTATGTGGCAACTCCAGAGGTCGGCTCTTTCCATCCCCTCCCAAAAAAAGGAACAGTTAAGGTTGGCACTAATGAGCTTTAAAGACCTGTCAAGGGAGGAAAATAACTTTTAGAACAGAATAACTACCTGTGCGAGAAGATACACTTGGACAGATGAAGAGAAGCCAGCTGTTGGCAACAGCCCCGCAGAAGTGCTGCACACACCTGAAAAACACACAAGATAGTTTAGTGACAGACTAAATAATCCACACATCCTCTAAGTATATGCAACAATATAATAGAAAACATAGAAAAATAGGAGCAGGAGTAAGCCATTCGGCCCTTTGAGCATGCTCCGCTATTCAACAAGATCATGGCTGATCCTCTATCTCAATACCATATTCCCGCTCTCTCCCCCTACCCCTTGATGCCTTTTGTGTCTAGAAACTTATCTATCTCCTTAAATATATTCAGTGACTTGGCCTCCACAGCCTTCTGAGGTAGAGAGTTCCACAGGTTCACCACCCTCTGAGTGAAGAAATTTCTCCTCATCTCAGTCCTAAATGTCTTACCCCATATCCTGAGGCTGTGACCTCTCGTTCGAGACCCCCCAGCCAGGAGAAACATCCTCCCTGCATCCAGTCTGTCTAGCCGTGTCAGAATTTTATACATTTCAATGAGATCCCCTCTCATTCTTCTAAACTCTAGTGAATGCAGGCCTAGTTGACCCAATCTCTCCTCATACGACAGTCCTGCCATCCCAGGAATCAGTCTGGCGAACCTTCGCTGTACTCCCCCTATGGCAAGTATATCCTTTCTTAGGTAAGGAGACCAAAACTGCACACAGTACTCCAGGTGTGGTCTCACCAAGGCCTTGTATAACTGCAGTAAGACATCCTTGCTCCTGTACTCAAATCCTCTTGCAATGAAGGCCAACATACCATTTGCCTTCCTAACTGCTTGCTGCACCCTGCATGTTTGCTTTCAGTGACTGGTGTACAAGGACACCCAAGTCCCTCTGTACATCAACATTTCCCAATCTAGCACTATTTAAATAATACTCTACCTTTCTGTTTTTCCTACCGAAGTGGATAACTTCACAGTTATCCACGTTATACTGCATCTGCCATGTATTTGCCCACTCACTCAACTTGTCTAAATCGCCTTGAAGCCTCTTTGCATCCTCCTCACAACCCCACCTAGTTTCGTGTCGTCAGCAAACTTGGAAATATTACATTTGGTTTCCTCATCCAAATCACTGATATATATTGTGAATAGCTGGGGCCTAAGCACTGATCCCTGCGGTACCCCACTGGTCACCGCCTGCCACCCCGAAAAAGACCCATTTATTCCAACTCTCTGTTTCCTGTGTGTTAACCAGTTTTCAATCCAGGTCGGTATATTACGCCCAATCCCATGTGTTTAATTTTGCACACTAACCTCTTATGTGGAACTTTATCAAAGGCCTTCTGAAAATCCAAATACACCACATCCACTGGTTCTCCCTTATCTATGCTACCAGTTACATCCTCAAAAAACTCGAGTAGGTTTGTCAAACACGATTTCCCTTTCATAAATCCATGTTGACTTTGTCTAATCACGTTGATATTTTCTAAGTGTCCTGTTAGCGCATCCTTTATAATAGACTCCAGCATTTTCCCTACATTCACCTACATAACAAGTGACTGGAGTTCAAATGTAATTCAATGGTTGTGAAGCATTCAGGTCAACCTGAAGATGTGAAAGGTGCTACATAAATGTGTAGTGTCCGTGTGTAGATAAAGACACTGAAGACAGGAGTTGGTTCATAGGTATTTACTAAGCAAGTCTGGGGGGGGGGGTTCTAAAGGATATACACAATACACAGGCTTATATAGCCCAAGTGGCAATTACCGGCATTACGCACACCTGGGGCTCTTAAAGGCACATACACCACAATTCCTCCCCTTCTAGCTAACTAGTAAATCATATTTTAAGTAATTATTAATTACATGTTATATGCAAAATAATATACATTGCTGTATTAATTAATTATAAGTTAGTCTCTCAGGAGGCTTCCTGACTCGGTCCGGATAACGCCTCGGGGGTGTAGTAGTTTCTGGTGGTGTAGTAGGTTCTTCTGGCAAGGCTGATTCGGCTTGAAGGCCAGTGTCGGGTTCATCGGGTTCCAGTATCACCGGATCGGAGGTAGATATGGGTATCTCTACTTCATCGTTAGATGTATAGCGTGGTGGTGTAGGTTGTCCCTTTTCGGATGACTTGATGATTTGGTCAGCATGGCGCCTTATTATGCTTTCTCCGATGTCCACGGTATACATCAGTGGTCCTAGTCGTGTGCAGATAGTTCCAGGCTGCCATTTCTCGGTACGGTAGTCCCGGGCCAAAACCGGTTGGCCTATCTGGAAGGCCCTAGTTGGCCTTTCATTCATGCCCTGAAACTGCCGGTTCTCCACGTCCCTTCGGATGTTGGGCTTGACCAAATCCAGCCGGCATCTTAGGTTTCTATTGTAGAACATCATGGCGGGAGTTTGGTTTGTAACCATATGTGTTGCATTCCTATATGCAAATAAGAAGTTATCCACCTTGTGCTGAAGTTTTATGTCTTCATTACCCATGGCCTTTATGGCCTTCTTAAAGGTCTGGACAAACCTTTCAGCCAATCCATTGGTGGCGGGATGGTATGGGGCGGACGTGTAGTGCTTTACCCCATTGTTCTTTAAGAACTTTCTGAATTCTTCGGACACAAATTGCGGTCCATTATCAGAACATATCTGTTCCGGCAGCCCATTCCTGGCAAATATGGTCCTTAATACTGTGATGGTTTTTTCCGTGGTGGTGGAGGACATCTTTATTACCTCCGGCCACTTGGAGTGTGCATCAACTGCGATTAAGAACATTGAGTCCATAAATGGACCAGCAAAGTCGATGTGCACCCTTTGCCAGGGAGATGAGGGCCACTCCCATGGATGTAGAGGGGCCTGTGGCGGAGCATTTTGGACCTTCTGGCATCCTAGGCAGCTCTTGGTCATGTCTTCGATGTCTCCATCGATACCTGGCCACCATACAAACGCCCTAGCTAGGTTCTTCATTTTCACTCCACCCAGATGCCCCTCGTGAAGCTCCTTTAGCACTTTATCCTGGAGTTTGGGTGGAATCACCACTCTGGATCCACACATCAAGGTTCCTCGGCACACTGACAGCTGTTCTCTTCTTTGCGAGAATGCTGGCAACAGTGGTTCGCCATGTGCTGGCCATCCCTTCATTGTTAAATCGTAGACCCGTGAGAGAGTAGGGTCATTTCTGGTCTCCCTTTCAATGGCAGAATTTGTCACCGGTAGACATTCCACTATGGTAGAGTGGAATATCTCTACTGGGTCTACTGTAGGTGCCTCTTCTATCGTTGGCAACGGCAGGCACGATAAACCGTCAGCATTCCCATGCTGTTTTGACCCTTTGTATTCAATGTTGTATTGGTGTGCCCCTAGAAAAAGGGACCACCTCTGTCGTCTTTGTGCCGTCATAATGGGGACACCTTTCTTAGGGTTGAATATGGAGATGAGGGGTTGATGGTCAGTCAGCAAGGTAAATTTTTGTCCGTGTAGGTAATGGTTGAATTTCTTCACTCCCCATACCAGGCTGAGTGCTTCCCTGTCTATCTGGGAATAGTTACGCTCAGCTGAGTTCAATGAGCGTGACGCAAAAGCTATCGGCCGTTCCGAGCCATCAGGGAATCTATGGGACAATACCGCTCCTATGCCGTAAGGGGATGCATCGCACGCCAGTCTGATTGGTAGTGATGGGTTGTAATGAGCCAAAACTTTCTCGGATGTGATTAAGTCTTTACATTTATGGAAGGCACGTTTAGAGTCTTCGTTCCATTTCCAAATCACTCCTGTGTGTAGAAGATCATTAAGAGGGTGTAGAATAGTTGATAAGTTCGGTAAAAATTTATGATAGTAATTTATTAATCCCAGGAATGACCTCAATTGTGAAACATTTTCAGGTGCTGGGGCTTTTATAACTGCTTCAATTTTTTCAGGTGACTTATGCAACCCTTCCTTATTAATTATGTGGCCACAATATGATATCTGATTTTGGAAAAATTCGCACTTGGGGCGATTTGCTCGTAGGCCCCGTTCTTTCAGCCTAGTGAGCACCTGCTCCAAATTGGCACGGTGCTCGTTGTCGTTTTCTCCTGTTATAAGGATGTCGTCTAGGTAACACCGAGTCCCCGGAATCCCTTGCAGGACTTGCTCCATAGCTCTTTGCCAGATAGCTGGAGCTGATGCTACTCCAAAAACCAGTCGATTGTACTGGTACAGGCCTTTGTGTGTGTTTATTGTGAGGTGCTTTTTAGAGGTCTCCTCAACCTCCATCTGTAGATATGCCTGTGCCAAGTCAATTTTTGTGAAACGTTTTCCTCCGGATAGTGAGGCGAAAATATCTTCTATCCTCGGAAGAGGATACTGTACCGTGTGAAGGACCGGGTTTACAGTCACCTTAAAGTCCCCACAGATGCGAATTTTTCTCTGTTCCTCAGAGTTATTTTTCAATGCTTTTTTCATGACTGGAACGATGGGAGTTGCCCATTCGCTCCAATCTATTTTGGATAATACGCCTGCCTTTTCCAAATTCTCCAGCTCTGCCTCGACTGCCGGACGTATTGCGTATGGCACCGGTCTTACCTTAAAAATTTTTGGAATTGCTGCATCTTCCACTTTTATTGAGGCGGTGATGCCTTTCAAGGTTCCAAGTTTCTCTTGAAACACTTCTTTGGCGTTGGCCAAGATGTCTTTTAATCGTTCAGGTATGATGTCATCATTGTTTTTTTCCTTACTGGTCACCGTCAGTGCCTGAATGGAGTGCCAGTCTAAACGTATCTTCCTTATCCATTCACGTCCCAACAACGGTGGACCACCATCTTGTAGAATGTATAAATACAACTTTTGTATTTCTTTGCCGTTGTACACCACAGGCACCTTTATTTTTCCTTTGGGGTATACTTTCTGCCCCGTATATGTTTTTAAGATAATGGATGTGTCTTTTAGAGGTATATGCGAAAATAGCCTCTCATAATCTCGTCGATTTATTACGGTTAGAGCTGATCCTGTATCTAGCTCCATTTTAACTGGGGACCCTGCTATTATGAGGGTAACCCAAATGGTCTGGTAATCTTCATTGGCAATTACATTATGTAATTTGAGAGAGCTTAGTCTCTTGTTCCCGGAGTCGCTATCGCTCTTCTGGTCTTTGGAGCTACTGTCCGTCATCATTTGTACCTTTCTGTGCTTTTCCTTATTGATTCTTTTCCCGTTAGTGGATTTTTTATTTTCAGATCGGCATACACGTGGAATGTGTCCCATCTTTCCGCATCGCCTGCATGCTTTTTCTTTGAACCAGCAATCCCTCTGGTCATGGTTGGATCTGCCGCAGCGATAACATCTCTCGAAACCCCGTGTCATTTCATGGGTGCCGAAGTCCTGTGGCCTTTGCTGTATCTTTGCCGCTCCTATTGCACTGAAAGCCTTGTCCAGTGTTAAATCTTTTCCAGAAGATACCTTTTTTTGTGTTTCTACACTTAGGGGATCGCAGATGAATTTGTCTTGCAGAGAATCTGCCAGTCCTGCCTCGAATTGGCAGTGTAGGGTATCAACAATCTCCTCAAAATTCTTGTCCATCGGTTCGGCTGGAGTGATTAAGTTGCGTAACAGCTTGTATGTTTCTGCGCCCATTAGGTCCAGAAGCACTGAAGCTTTTTTTTCCATCTTCTATTCCATTTGCGGTGCAAAACACCTCCACTCTTTCTACATATGTGGTCCAATCCTCTATCTTGTTACCAAAAACATCAATATTGCCAAAGTTAGGCTCTGTTTCGTTATCAAAAGCATCAATATTGCCAGACTTAGGCATTTCAAAAAAGATATGGCGCTTCCCGCGCTTTTTTTTTTCCTCTCTGTAGCAACGATATGGCGCTTCCTGCGCTTTCCCGCCGCTGCTACCGATAACAACGCTGTTTTACTGTGGTTTCCGTTTATTCACTGTTGGAGACTCGTTCCCGACGGAGGTCTAAACGCTGACCTGCTTGCCGCGCCGGCCGTCTCCCGAGTGCACCCTCCCAGTCCGTTAGTGCTTGCCTCCGATTTCGCTGCCTGTCTCAGCTGTAGAGCCCGCCGCTGGAGCCCCAGCCTGACGCCCAGGAAGGATTAGCGCAGTACCTGCCACCAGCTTGGCCAGCTGGTGAAACCACAGTTTCTATTACTTCCTTGAGTCTTCTGGACGCTGGAGGAATCGATGTCCTTGAGGTGCTGCCGAATTGCAGGTAAGTCCGTTTCCACTTCGTCGCCACTGTAGTGTCCGTGTGTAGATAAAGACACTGAAGACAGGAGTTGGTTCATAGGTATTTACTAAGCAAGTCTGGGGGGGGGTTCTAAAGGATATACACAATACACAGGCTTATATAGCCCAAGTGGCAATTACCGGCATTACGCACACCTGGGGCTCTTAAAGGCACATACACCACAAAATGCATGCTCTTTCTTTCTTCATCACTTGTCAGTATGTTTATTCAGCTATTGGCAACAGCACATTACACGAAAAATTACAGTAAAGCCAATTTAACAACCATGTCAAAAAACGTGATAATCTTAATACACTACTCCAAATTGGTCCCACCGCTATAAACACAGATAGACCTGTAACCACCTGATCTCATGCAGCTTAAAATATTCTCTCTTGATACACCAACATTTGGAAACATAAGAACATAAGAATTAGGAGCAGGAGTAGGCCATATGGCCCCTCGAGCCTGCTCCGCCATTCAATAAGATCATGCTTGATCTTCAACCACAACTCCACCTTCCTGCCCGATCTCCATATCCCTTGATTCCCCTAAAGTCCAAAAATCTATCCCTCTCAGCCTTAAATATACACAACGAATATACTCAACGATTTAGCAACCACAGCCTTTTGGCACAGAGAATTCCAAAAATTCACAACCCTGAGTGAAGAAATTCCTCCTCATCTCAGTCTTAAATGGCTGACCCCTTATCCTGAGACTATGCCCCCTAGTTTGAGACTTTCCAGCCGGGGAAACAACCTCTCAGCATCTACCCTGTCAATCCCCTTCAGAATCTTATGTTTCAATGGGATCACCTCTCATTCTTCTAAACTCCAGAGAGTATAGGCCCATTCTACTTAATCTCTCATCATAGGACAATCCTCTCATCCTAGGAATCAATTTAGTGAACCTTTGTTGCACCACCTCGAAGGCAAGTATATCCTTCCCCAGATAAGGAGACCAAAACTGTGCACCGTACTTCAGGTGTGGTCACACCAAAGCCCTGCACAATTGTAGCAAGACTTTCTTACGTTTGTACTTCAAACCCCTTGCAATAAAGGTCAACATGCAATTTGCCTTCCTAATTGCTTGCTGTACCTGCATGCTAACTCTGTGTTTCCTGTACAAGGGCACATACATCTCTCTGAACGCCAACATTTAACAGTTTCTCACCATTTAAAAAATATTCTGTTTTTCTATTCTTCCTACCAAAGTGAATACCCTCACATTTCCCCACATTATACTCCATCTGCCACCTTATTGCCCACTCACTTAACCTGTCTATATCCCTTTACAGGCTCTTTGTGTCCTCCTCACAGCTTACGTTCCCACCTAGCTTTGTATCATCAGCAAACTTGGATACATTACACTCGGTCCCTTCATCGAAGTCATTAATATAGATTGTAAATTGCTGAGGCCCAAGCACTGATCCTTGTGGCACCCCACTAGTTTCAGCCTGCCTACCGTAAAATGACCCATTTATCCCTACTCTCTGTTTTCTGCCTGTTAACCAATCCTCTATCCATGCTAATATATGACTGCCAACCCCATGAGCCCTTATCTTGTGTTGCAATCTTTTAAGTGACACCTTATCAAATGCCTTTTGGAAAACCAAATGTACTACATCCACTGGTTCCCCTTTATCTACCCTGCTAGTTACATATTCAAAACACTCTAATAAAGTTGTTAAACACAATTTCCCTTTCATCAAACCATGCTGACTGCCTAATCATTTTATGATTTTCTAAGTGCCTTGTTACCACTTCCTTAATAATGAATTCCAGCTTTTCCCGACGACTGATGTTAGGCTAACTGTAGTTCCCTGTTTTCTCTCTCCCTCCTTTCTTGAATAGCGGGGTTACGTTTGCTACTTTCCAATCTGCTGGGACCATTCTAAAATCTAGGTAATTTTGGAAGATCACAACCAATGCATCCACTATCTATGCAGCCACCTCTTTTAGAACCCTATGTGCAATCCATCAGGTCCAGGGGATTTGTTGGCTTTTAGTTCCATTTGTTTCTGAAGTATTTTTTCTCTACTGATCTTAATTACTTTAAGTTCCTCACTCTCATTAGCTCATTATTTTTGGTATGCTTTTTGTGTCTTCTACTGTGAAGACGGATACAAAATATTTGTTTATAGTCTCTGCCATTTCCTTATTCCCCATTATAATTTCTCCTGTCTCAGCCTCTATGGAACCATTGCTTACACTTTTGCTGCTCTCTTCCTTTTTACATGCTTGTATAAGCTCTTACAATCTGTTTATATTTCTTGCTAATTTACTCTCATATTCTATTTACTCTCTTTTTATCAATTTTTTGGTTGTCCTTTGCTGGTTTCTAAAGCTCCCCCAATCCTTAGGCTTATTACTATTCTTTTAATCTAATACTATCCTTAAAGTCTTTAGTTAGTCATGGATGGATCACTTTTCACGTGGCGTTTTTATTTCTCAATTCAATGTATATTCGTTGAGAATTTTGGAATATTTCTTTAAATGTTTGTCACTGCTTATCTACCTTTAAATCTAATTTCCCAATCTACCTTAGCCAACTTGCCCCTCATACCTATGTAATTGGCTTCATTTAAGCTTAAGACTCTAGTTTCAGATTTAAGTATTTCACTTTCAAACCCAATGTGAAATTCATCACATAAGGCTCACTCTTCCCTAGAGGATCTATGAGATTACTAATTAACCACATCTCGTTACACAATACAAGATCTAAAATAGCCTGTTCCCTGGCTGGTTCCACAACGTATTTTTATAGGAAACTGTCTCTAATGCATTCCATGAGCTCGTCCTTCAGACTACCTTTGTCAATTTGATTTGCCCAGTCTATATGAAGGTTAAAGTCCCCCATGATTATTGTATGACCTTTGTTACAAGCGCCTATCATTTCTTGATTAATACTCTGTTCAACAGTATAGCTACTGTTTGGGGTCTGTTAACTTCTCCCACCAGTGCTTTCTGCTCCTTGTTATTTCTTATCTCCATCCATACTGATTCTATTTCCTGATCTTCTGAGCCAAGGTCCTTTCTCACTACTGTCCTTACATCATCATTTATTATCAGGGCTATCCCCCCCTCCTTTTCCATCCTGCCTGTCTTTTCGAAACATCAAGTACCCTGGAATATTTAGTTCGCAACCTTGGTCATCTTGCTGCCAAATCTCTGTAATGGCTATTAGATCAAAGCCATTTATCTCTATTTGTTCCACTAATTCGTCTATCTTGTTATGAATGCTTTGTGCATTGAGATAACGAGCCTTTAATTTTAACTTTCTATTATTATTCCCTGCTTCCACCTTATCTGCTGATGCACTATTACCGTTAAAATCTCGATCCCTTCCCGTCACACTCTGCTCATCTCTACCCAAATCGCTACACTGCTCCATTGTCTTGACGGAACAGCTCCCTCTTTTCCCAGTACTGGTGTCAGTGCCCCATGAATCAAAACATCTTCCTCCAACACCACTCTTTGAGCCACGCATATGACTCTCTGATCTGTTTGTCCCTATGTCAATTTGCAGGTGGCACAGGTAACAAACACAAACTATAAATAGTCTGATGAAAACAAAAGCAAGTTACTGTGGATGCTGGAAATCTGAAATAAAAACAGAAAATGCTGGAAATACTCAGCACGTCAGGCAGCATCTGTGGAGAGAGAAACAGAATTAATGTTTCAGGTTAATGACCCTTCGTCAGAACTGGAAAAAGTTAAGAGATGCTGTAAAGGAAATAGCCATATTCCAAGAGCCATCCTATGAATAGAATTTTGACTTTATTAAAACATGAAAACTGGGTTTAAAAATCTAAACGCCTCAACGACACAGGCTGCAAACAGAACACAGGCTTTTGAGATAAGATCAGTTGTTAACACAAGATGTAAACACCATACAAGCTTTTGAAATGGGAATGGGTTATTGACAATAAAACAAAGGCCCTATTGAAGAAGCTAAGGCTTGCTTCCGAGGAGTCTGCAGTTTGGAACCAACACAATAGCAATGCCCAAGTAAAGTGTTAAAAATTCTTCAATTGACGTATTACTGGCTGTAATCCAGTAAAGGAGGATCCAGCTTTTAGACCTCAAGGAAAGGAAGCCCCCTAAAGGAATGATCCAGGTCCATGGAAGGATAAGTGCTATGATTCCTGGGGTGCATTCCACATGAAGACACACAAAGTGCCTTCACTTACACTACTCTCATCTCAAAGGGGAAGCGGCCCACAATTAGACAAGGAGGTACCATCTGAATCTTCCAAGGTTCTTGGTGCAATGAGACAACAGCCATTATAAGAAGGGCTTAAGATTGAAAAGGGCACACAAAAGTAGACACCAAGAGTAGCGTTATACAGTGGGACATTATCAGATCTGTAACCATAGAGATGTTTTTGCCTCTGAAGTGATATGTGCAGAAAGATTTGGAGCAAGATGGAGGAATAGAGGAAGGAGTAGCATACTGATCTCCAAATGAGAGCCTTGATAATTGTACAGAAGAGCTACATGCCAGCCAGCGACCAAGTTGCATCTGCTGCCAAAAGGGGATTTTGACTTATTTGGCAGTGGCCCTGAATCTTAGTCAGCTGAAGATCTCACTTATGACATGTGCCTGTAGCTGTCGGATAGCTGATACAACTCAGTTATTGCTTTGTGAGGGAGATGCAGCCATTTGAAACATGGCTGAAGGTGAAGGCATATGTACCAGCTGACAGGTGCCAGGTATGGTGCCTGTTCGGCCCGGCATCTATGCAGCGGACCTCCTGATCCTCCTTCTTCTCCTCATCAAAGGAGAAGAAGAGCAGAGGAAGTCCAAGGGAGCCCCACTTATTTCCGAGGTCCAATTTACAACTGTACCTTTTTTTTAAAAATTATAAAAAATACTTCAAAAATCCTTACAGGTACTTTAAAAATACTTCAAAAAACTTAAAGGCAGTCACCTAAAATTTAAAAAAACATTAAGAAAATTCAAAAAACTTCACAAAAATTACAAGTTAATTAAAACAATTTTAAGCAATATTAATTTTTTTTTTAAAAACTTGTCCCTGTGGCCTTCACTGATGTAGCGTCTCTAACCAGTCCCAAGCTAGCCCTACCAGCTCTTCCCTTCAGGCGGCTAGTAGATTCAGGGCAGTAACAAAGGAAAATGCAGCCCTGCAGTAAACCCCAACCACCCTGCCATCTTTTACATGTGGCAGGGTGGCGGTTGCAGCAATTAAAGATGTCAGCACCAACAAAGCTCCAAGACATTTCAACAGTAACTTTCTGTGGTCATGTATAGCAGTGGCCCCCAAATCCCTGATTTTCCTCCACTGACTGCCCCAAGTACGCATGAAAGCGGGCAGCCAAATGGAGGTATATCCATCCCTGTGGGTTACTATAGATACAATTGTTTGCTGTCACATTCTGCAGCAACAAATATGAAGGAAGCTGGGGAATAGTCGTGCCCATTGCATTAGTCTACCATGGACATCATTACAGATATTAAATTCACAACTAGTGGCAACAAATACTGCATACTGACAATCAGATCATGAACAGAATAGCAACATGTCTGAGGAGGTTAACTGCCACAAGCCTCATGAGCAGTTGAAACTCATCTTCCTGTTCATAAAACAGATGGCTCAGCAATTTCTCCATGTCTGCATGATCATTTTAGACAGCTGGCACCAGCATCTGGTCTGCCACGCACACCAGTGCCACACAAGATTGAGGAACTAGGATATCAGATTCATTGTACAAAAAAAATCAAGAAATAGTCCAGATACCCAGGGTTGCATTAATTAACCCAGAGGGGTTTTCAGAAAAAAATAAACAATTTTATTTAATGTGAACTGGACACAGAATACTGGGATGTAGATTTGAATCAAACAAAGAGTATTTGAACGAAGGTCTCCCTTGTCTGAAATTTACCTTAGCCCTAAGTGAAATGAGTAATCTCAATAATCCTAGTGGAGTTCACGTCTTAAAATGTGATCTCTGATCTGCTGTGAATTGTTTAAAATTAGTCCGTAATTCAGCACAAATCAGGATTCTTATTGAGAGGTCATAAGATGCTCTGGTGGGAGAAACAGGATGTGCAGTAAGTGGTGCACTTCTGAGGTTAATGTCCAAGTAAATTATTTTAGCAATGAATGTGGAAGCACATTTAATCAACACCTGATCTGCTCTATACCTGATGTGCGAGTACCTGATGACTTTGATGGATACCCAAAATGGAGAAAGTGCCACATTCCTGAGCATCAACATTCTTCTTGATTAAAAATTCATACGAACAAAATGCTCCAAGGAATGGCCAAGTCCAACACCAAAAACAGTAGACAAAAGTTGCACAGTACCGTGGTGTACTGGAGCTGCGGCATGTTTATTCCAAACATACAGTGCTTATTTTGCAACATAGCTCAAAAATATTGAATCTATAATTAAGGACAGAGAAAGTTGAGCTGATTAGAGAGCCAACATGGATTTTTAAAGATTAGGCCATGTCTAATAAACCTAATTTAATTAATTGAGGGGGGAATGTCTATGGTTATAGTTTATATGGACTTCCAGAAGGCATTCGATAAGGTCCCATATGAGAGACTGTTAGCTAAAATTAAAGCTCCTGGAATTAAAGGTAAGCTATTGACCTGGTTAGGTGGTAGAAGACAGAGAGTAGGGATAGTGGGTATGTACTTGAATTGGGAGGAAGTGCCTAGTGATGTCCCACAAGGATCTGTACACAACTAATCATTATATTTATTAATGATTTAGAGAACACAATAGGGAGCCATATATCCAAGTTTGTCGATGATAAAGTAGTGAGGACTGGAGCATAAAATTGCAAAAGGACATTGATAGATTAAGTGAGTGGGCAAAACTGTGACAAATTAATTTTAATGCAGGTAAATTGAGTTCATCAATTTTGGACCAAAAAAGGATAGATCGGAGTATTTTTTTAAATGGTGAAAAGCTAGGAACGGTGGAGGTCCAAAGGGATGTACACAGATCACTAAAATGTAGTAGTAAGGTACAAAAAAAAATCCAAAAGGCTAATGGAATGTCAGCCTTTATAACTAGAGGGCTAGAATATAAAGGGGAGGAAGTTTTGCTGCAGCTATACAAAGCCCTGGTTAGACCACATCTGGAGTACTATGTACAGTTCTGGGCACCACACCTTAGAAAGGGTATATTGGCCTTGGAAAGAGTGCAGCACAGATTCACCAGAATGTTACCAGGGCTCCAAGGGTTAAATTATGAGGCGAGATTATATAAACTAGGCTTGTATCCCTGGAAAAAAGGAGGTTAAAGAGTGATTTGATTGAGGTTTTAGGATTTTGAACGGAATTGATGGGGTAGCTATAGAAACTTTTTACGCTGGTCTAGGACAAGGGGACATAACTTTAAAATCAGAGCCAGGCCATTCAGGAGAGAAGTTAGGAAACATTTCTTCACGCAAAGGGTGGTAGAAGCGTGGAACTTCCACAAAAAGCAAAAGCTCACTTCATAATTTTAAATCTGAGATCAATATATTTTTGCTAGCCAAAGGTATTAAGCGATATGCAGGTGGATGGAGTTAGGATACAGATCAGCCATGATCCCGCTGAATGGCGGAACCAGCTCGAGGGGCTGAATGGCCTACTCCTGTTCATATTTGATTAGAAGTGACTTTAACCCTCTCCAGCCCATTAGTAAAGTAATTTCTGCAATACTGTGCACACTTTGGCACCCGATGTCAAAAATAATAATGGTGCACTGGAGAGGGCTACTGATGAGAAAAATGCTGAGAAGTGAAATTCTAATGGTTGAAATTGCACACATCAGAAATTTATTGTCAAACTTAAAGAATTGATGACAAAGCCAGAATAATGGTGTGCTGAGCAGAAACTTGACCCAGGTGGAAAAATCGACCACAATTATGTATTATATCAATGGAGTGGTAAAACTGACTGTAAGAAGTACTGGCCAGGTGAAGATTACCAGTTGGGTCATCATCAATGTTCCCTCTAAGCTGCGCGCATGCGCAGCCTTGCAGTAATCTGCAAGATCCTGCTCAGGCCGCTCCAAGCTTTTACACTGGAAATACCGCGCATGCGCAGAAATTTAAAGGGACCGCACATTGAAAGAAACAGGCCACGCAGAACAAAGCACAGCTTACAGGGAACATTGGTCACCATCGCTGCCAACCATAGAAAGGCAGAAGGTGGTCAGGAAGAGACTTCACAACATTAGAAAGAAAAATAAACAAAATCTAGCTTTTGTTAGGCACACAAGACCAAAGGTAGTGGGCCACAGGTGATGAAAATATTGATGCCAATTGAAAAAGCAGTCATGAAAGTTATTTAACCCAAAAAGTCAGGAGTGGGCAACAGAAGCCTAGATAGGCGTTTCGGCAAATAATCCGTTAGCAGAATATAGTTTGTTACAGTGTGGTGTGGACACCAGTGAGCCTGTCTTCAAACTGAGGGTAACAGAGCACTACTGCTACATGTACAATGTTAGCACCACCATGTACACTTGGATGGCAAAGAAGTTGTGAAGAATGGCGACATCCATTTCAGTGATGTGTGCAACCACTTGTAATTATCGAACACCTTTAACATAGTAAAAACATCCTAAAATGTCCTGTACTGAATGCCTCGTCGCTGGAATCATTATGTCTTGAATTAAATACCAACCTAAATGATTTACAAATCTGCTGAAAAACAGGCCATGCTGTGAAAAAATGTATAAAGTAAACATTCCACTGCTTCCTGAAACATCTGAGAGTCGAGTAAATTCCATCCTCAGCTCTCAGCAGGGAGTAGTGCTGACGGGGAGGAATTCTCGTAAATTGCTGGCATAAAACCCATGATTTTCCATCTACTAATTCTAATGGGTGGACAAACACTGGCTGTGTACCCTCGCTGCACTCCTTGCGAGCACCACTTCCCACTGTGGAATTGACCCTAGTGTCTGGACAGAAACCTAACCCATTCAAGGCAAAACTTTGATGTCACTGGAATATTGTAAATAAGCCAAAGGCTAAAACAGAAGCAAGGCTGGCACTTCAGCAGGAACAGAGGAACTGGTCTGATGGCACCCTGTACAGGGCAGGATTTCATAGAGTTTATGCTATTTGCAAGAAAAAAATAATTGTTGCTCTGGAACACAGGTGGGTAACAATACTGCATGTGCAATTGGGGTTATTTCTTGTTTATTCAAGGCTCTGGCATCAGGCCCTCGAATTGCAAAACAATATATTCAGCTAATAGCTGGTGGTAGGTTTGCCAAGGTTGATGAGAATGTAAAAGTGCATACACACTGGTTTCATCTGAAAGGGCGAATGGCTGCTTCCCCGGAGGTAACTGGAGATTCTGTCATAGGGCTAGACAAGTTAGTGTTGCAATGTCAGAAGGAATGAAAGCTAATCAACTAAAGCCAAGATTGGGGCGAGAAGCAAATGATGGCTGTAAAGCCCCAGGGGGACCACAGTAGAATCAGTCTGGCAGCTAATCAGTGGTAAAGTATCCAACACATCACCTAATTATTTTAGTGGAAACAGTGATGCATTTACCATAAAACTGTAAATTTGTCAGTGCATCACAGATCCCATAATTTTAATTCTAGCAGAATGGGTCCTCCCTCTCCCCAGTCACCCAAGGTCCCCAATAGCGCAGTCTTGCCTAGTTACTCACTTAGGCACCAATGCACTGTCTTAACCTTTACCATCTGAGTCCCACCAATGCTGTCTCTCCCTACGCGCCTATGACTGTGGAGAGAAATGGAAGAAAGAGTTTTAAAATAGAACAAGCAAATGAGCACAGAGATCGAGGAAGTGAAATGTAGGAAGAGAAAAGTAGTAAGGGGAAAGAAAATATTACAGTGCAGAGATAGAGGCATACACATGTGACTGGAAGACAGAAAAAAAGATAAGGAGAGAAAGACAGAGAAAAAAGAGAGAACAGAGACAAATTGAGAGAGACAAAAAGATAGAGATACAGACAGAGAAAGACAGACAGAGACAGAAAAAGATGGATACAAAAAGAGAGACAGAGGCAGAGAGAGACACACATACAGAGGCAGAGAAAGAAGAAACATTTAGACAGAGGGAAAAGTTTTACATTGGTAGAGTTCATGATGGTGTTAGAAAATTATATTTTGTATGTCTTCTGCCTTGGGGGATTAAAAGTTTATTACTTCTGTGCACTCTAATTTATCTGTCTTTATAATGGGGGTAAATCTTTGTCTTCACTGCCTGGCTGGTAATAAGGCAGGACGGATCACCTGCCCTTTACAGAACCCACCCGATTTTCATTTTATCATTAAATATAAAAACACTAAGTGAGATAAAGAGTTCCATAGTTTTGAGGTGTTGGGAAAGAATTTGCTTGAACAGTAATCAGTCTTGCTTTCAACATAGTGGTGGTGTAGGGAAAAGGAACAAGATGTAGGACGGTGCATTTGGGAGCTTAGAATTAACGAGAAACAAAAGCTCATTGCAGTACTGACCATTGTAGAATTTATAAAAAGAAAGGGAGAGTGAAGATGACAGGTTACAGGCAAGAGGGGAACTGCAAACCAGCAACAAGTTTATTTCTTCCTGTCCAGGAATATGAGGGGAGCTGGAAAAGCTTCTCCAGTGACTGGAGCACTATTCAAAGCTTGGATGGATTTGGACTTCATAGAGATTTAAGAGCTGTTGAGGGAAGAAGGATTTGGCACAAAAGAGGTCAATGAGCTTCTATGAATCATATGCCTCAGTCATTCGTTTAGCAACAACAACTTGTATTATATAGCACCTTTAATATAGCAAAATTTCCTAAGGGGTTTCACAGGATCATAATCAGACAAAAATTCAGGTAATTAAATTGTTCATAACTATAGAAAATGAACAACCTTTTCCACAAAAATTAAAATCATATACATATAAATCCAAACTTCTAATGACAACTGAACTTGGAATCAACATTCTAATGTTCCTCACTTCCTCATCATCAGTATGGGGCTGATTCAGTGATCCCACACTCCTAGCCAGCTGGATGGACATTAAGTCAGCACATGTACGATTTCCCACAATGCTCACTCTGCAGTACTGCAGAACTGGTCCTTCTTCCAGTCCTTCACTTATACTATACTTTGTGTGATATGTTTAACAGCAATCACTGAAGTTACTGAGTTCAAAAATAAAAATACCAATCACTTGAAAGTCGTGTACATACCATATCTAATGCACAGTCTGTGTTTGACAAATCAAGATGAGCAAGAGCATTTGGCTGAGCCAGGAAACTGTACAGGTTCTGTAAAAAACAAACAGAATAAAACTGAACAAACTGCTACTTAGTTTCATTCACACAGAGGTCAGGCATTAAACTGCAATGGTTTCATTTTAATTCTGGTTGAAAAAACAAATCTTATCTGTAGTATGCTCAAATGCCAGTCCAAATTAAAAGGATTATATCACGAGTGTTTGTGAAAGGTGAACATTGAGTAAGTGAAAGAGATGAGCTGTCACTTGAAGGACCGATCTATTGAAGCTGTGGCACATCATTGACTGGCCATTCTACTTGCCACAAACAACAGTTCACATTACCCATGGAGCTCTGCCAACATTTGCACAAAAGAAACTTTTGTTATTTACCACCATCATTCCTCAGTGGGCTGGCTCTTTTGGTCTGCACTTGAAAATATTTCTAGGTAATAAGTACCATTACATATTCGAGTTTTTACAATACAAATCTTCTTCAGATTAATCATAGACCACTCCTGTATGCTTCATTAGCTATGACCTGGAATGTCCAATATCTAGGTAAAGGCCCAGGAGGTCTTAGAGAACCCTTCTCCCTGTATTTTGGCTTATTGGATATTACATGCCCTCAGCTGATTCGGTAGATGGAACAAATAAATATAAGATTATGGTTTGGACTGAAACTACATCAGATTTTTTGAACTTTAAACAGACAAATGACCACTATTACATACAATGAGATTTACAGTAACTAAAGACTTTACTTATCCTCCTCAGAATATTAAAAACATCTCTTTTACTAACCCTCAATTGTAAACTCCAAACAAGGAAACAGGCGCCCTGATAGATTTAGATGTCAGCATGCTACAACACAGTCTCTGACTTGTTCCATCCCTGAATAGCTTCAGACTAATGGTTGACTGGATGAAAGTCTGCCTCAGATATACTGTTCAAAACCCTTTGAAGAGATATTGAAACAAATGTTTTTTCCACAGTATTGAAACTGTTTGGCCACACAAATACAGCTGCTAATCAAACATATACCAGAGATAAAAATATCCACAGGATATTCGGTCTTTGAACTTAATGTTTTGATCTACTACCAGAAATCAGACTACCCTGTCCCACCTGATTACTACAGTAACAATCCAACTGTCAGTTATCACTTGTTTGCAACAGTGTTATGGAACACAATAGAGCAATCAGCAACAGAATTAACAATTACATATACCAGTCAACCCATTTATGTCTTGAGTTGTGTATCGAATGGGCTGTCCATTTTCTATAACTGAACTTGCATTTTTAACCCTGTATGTATCGTGCCCAGCAAAGCTGAAGCTAATAATACCAAAATTACAAAAGCAATGGAAATCTGAAATAAAAACAGAAAATGTTGGAAATACTCAGCAGGTCAGGCAGCATCTGTGGAGACACCTTTTGTCAGAACTGGAATAAGTTAGAGATATAGCAAATTTTAAGCAAGTGCAGGGGCAGGGAAATGGGGAGGGGCGGAAAGAACAAAAGGGAAGGTCTGTGATAGGATGGAAGGCGAGAGAGATTAAATGACAAAAGGTATAATTGTACAAAGCAAAAGGAGATGGTAATGGGACAAGTAAAGAAACAAAAGATGGGTTTTGAAGAGGTGTAAATGGAAATAGTAGAATCATCAACAGCTGCCGTGTGAAAAATAGGGGCAGAGGTTATGGTTTGAAATTGTTGAACTCAATATTGAGTCCAGGAGGCTGTAAAGTGACTTATCGAAAGATGAGGTGCTGTTTCTCGAGCTTACTTTGAGCTTCGTTGGAACAGTGTAAGATTGATGAAAAAAATACCAAAATTACTTCAGTTTTGTCACATATGCATTATAGTTTTCTGGTGAAGTGTGTTAATACATCTCTAACTACTTCCTTTTCTCAGGCACTGTTTCCCATTCATCTTCTAATACTAAAGCAAAATACACCTCTAATGAAAGGTCATTGACCTGAAACGTTAGCATCCGTGGAGAGAGAAACCGAATTAAGTGTTCACCAGCATTTTCTGTTTTTATCTCCTTTTAAAACTGCTGCAATCACCCCTTCCTTAAAAAGGCCTCCCTTGACCCCTCATCGGCTCTAACTACTGCCTAGGATTGCCAACCCTCCCAGGTCGGTCGGGAGCCTGTCTACTTTCTTTGCCTGCTCACGGGCGGCCTCTCGGCTCTTAGAACTTCTTCTACTGCAACTGCTGGCGCGAAACCATGAGCAGACACTCAACTACAGGGCACCCAACCGTTATACGGTAAATGCATTTGCAAACTACGGGTAAGCGTCACATGATCAGACATCACATAGGAACAAGAGTAGGTCATTCAGCCCCTCGAGCCTGTTCCGCCATTCAATGAGAACATGGCTGATCTGTGACCTAACTCCATATAACCACCTTTGGCCCATATCCCTTAATAACTTTGGGTAACAAAAAGCTATCAATCTCAGATTTAAAGTTAAAGAATAATCTTGCATCAATTGTAGTTTGCGGAAGAGGGTTCCAAACTTCTACCACCCTTTGTGTGTAGAAGTGTTTCCTAATTTCACTCCTGAAAGGTCTGGCTCTAATTTTTAGACAATGCCCCCTAGTCCGAGAATCCCCAACCAGCGGAAATAGTTTCTCTCTATCTACCTTATTTGTTCCCCTTAATATCTTGAAAACTTCTTATCAGATCACCCCATAACTTTCTAAATTCTAGGGAACACAACCCTAATTTGTGTAATCTCTCCTCGTAACTTAACCCTTAAAGTCCGGGTATCATTCTGGTAAACCTACACTGCACTCCCTCCAAGGCCAATTTCTCCTTCCTAAGGTGTGGTGCCTAAAACTGCTCACCATACTCCAGGTGTGGTCTAACCAGGGTTTTGTATAGCTGTAGCATAACTTCTATCCCCTTGTATTCTAGTCCTCTAGATATAAAGGCCAGTATTCCATTAGCCTTTTTGATTGTTTTCTGTACCTGTTCATGACATTTTAATGATCTATGTACCTGGACCCTCAAGTCTCTTTAGAGCTCCACTGTTTTCAGCTTTTCACCATTTAGAAAGTGTCCTGTTCTATCCTTTTTAGGTCCAAAGATGACCTCACATTTGCTTACATTGAAATCCATTTGCCACAATTTTGCCCATTCACTTAATCTATCAATATCCCTTTGTAATTTTATGCTTTCATCTATACCACCTACAATGCCACCTATCTTTGTCTCATCGGCAAATTTGGATATATGACTTTCTACGCCATCATCTAAGTCGTTAATAAAGACTGTGAATAGTTGAGGTCCCAACACAGAACCCTGCAGGACACCACTAATCACATCCTGCCAATTAGAGTACCTGCCCATTATCCTTACTCTCTGTCGCTCAGTCAATTTCCTAACCAGGTCAATAATTTGCCCTCAATTCCGTGGGCTTCTACCTTAGTTAACAGTCTATGATGTGGGACTTTATCAAATGCCTTCTGGAGGTCCATATAAATAACATCCATAGATATTCCCCTGTCCACTACTTTAGTCACCTCTTCAAAAAATTCAATCAGGTTTGTCAGGCATGACCTACCTTTCACAAATCTATGCTGACTCTCCCTGATCAACTGAACATTTTTGAGGTATTCAGTCACCCTATCCTTAATTATAGACTCTAGCAACTTCTCGACAACAGGTGTTAGGCTAACTGATCTATAATTCCCTGGCTTCCGTCTCTCGCCATTCTTAAGTAGCGGAGTGACATATGCAATTTTCCAATCTAAAGGAATGGTTCCTGAATCGAGAGAACTTTGGAAGATTATAGTTAGGGCATCTGCAATGTGCTCACCAACTTCCTTTAAAACCCTGGGATGGAAACCATCTGGTCCTGGAGATTTGTCAGTCTTTAGTGGCATTATTTTCTTCATTACTGTTATTTTACTTACGTTAACTTTATCGAGTCCCTGTCCCCTTAGTTTCCTTGGGATTTCTGGCATGCTATCCTCTTCCTCTACTGTAAATACTGACGCAAAGTAATTATTCAACATGTCCGCCATTACCTTATTATCACTGACAATACAGGTAGACTATCCTTTATCCGAAAACCTCGGGACCAGCCGAGTTTCGGATAAAGGAGAATTTCGGATTTCGGAAGGTGGGTCGGCAGGGGTCCGCGGGGGGGTCGGAGGGGGTCCGCGGGGGGGGTCGGCGGGGGGTCGTGCGCACGACTTACGCTGACGCTCAGCGTAAGTCAGTCGGGGTCGGCGGGGGTCGGGGCCGGCGGGGGGGTCGGCGGTTGTCGGGGCTGGCAGGGTCGGCGGTTGTCGGGGCCGGCGGGGTCCGCGGGGGGGGATCGGCGGTTGTCGGGGCCGGCGGGGTCCGTGGGGGGGTCGGCGGTTGTCGGGGCTGGCGGGGTCGGCGGTTGTCGGGGCCGGCGGGGGGGTCGGCGGTTGTCGGGGCTGGCGGGGTCGGCGCCGGCGGGGTCCGCGGGGGGTTCGGCGGGGTCCGCGGGGGGGGTCGGCGGTTGTCGGGGCCGGTGGGGTCGTCGGCGGTTGTCGGGGCTGGCGGGGTCCACGGGGGGGGTCGGCGGGGGGTCGTGCGCACGACTTACCCTTTATCCGAACTTCCAAAACCGGAACCCTCTAAAAACCGAAGGTTTTTTCGTTCGTACGCACGACTTACGCTGAACGAAAAAACCTTCGGTTTTTAGAGGGTTTCAGTTTTCGGAAGTCCGGATAAAGGGTAGTCTACCTGTATCACCACTTTTAAGCTTTTAAAGGGGCCAACATTGCTCCTGACTGCCCTCTTTTTCCTAATGCAATTGTAAAAATTTTTGTATTGATTTTGATTTCCCTTGCAAGTGATCAAACCTCAGGAATATATCTTTCATTCCCTTTTCCTCTCTAAGGCTTTCAAATGCATCATCGCCATCCAACTCTGTGCCCACTTCTCCTTGCTTGAATCTATTCCGGCTAGCACAGAAACTGCTTTGGTCTGAAGGCACCAGCAACATCCTTTGTGACAGTAATCACAGTGCTTTTAACCATCATTGCACTCATACACCTCTGACAGAATCAACCACACCATCCTCCTGCACCATCCACGTCAGTGGTACCGATTTCATAATTTGTTTCCTATGTAACCCATGCAGCTAACACATCTTTTGCAATGGCTTCTTCTCCTATATGTACTCACATAGTCATATCCGTTTTGCTCCAAGGTTCCATTCGTTGCCCTCTTCAATTCATCGATATGTTGCCTCTCAATTACATTAGGAACATAGGAATCATAAGAATAGGAGTAGGCCATTCAGCTCCTCAGGCCTGTTCCGCCATTCAATTAGATCATGGCTGATCCATTTACTGCCTTGGTTCTGTAACCCTTAACATCCTTACCTAACAAAAAATCTATCAATCTCAGGCTTTAAAATTTCAATTGACCCCCAGGATCTACAGTGGCGGGGGGGGGGAAGCAATTTCCAGATTTCCACTACACTTGAGTGAGAAAAAGTGCTTCTTGATTTCACTCCTCAATGACCTAGTTCTAATTTTAAGGTTATGCCCTCTTGTTCTAGATTCCCCCACCAGAGGAAAGAGTTTTCCTGTATATACCCTATCAAATCATTGCTTTTATAGCTCTCCCAGTCTGATGGATTTCCACTTTTCCTTGCATTTATGCAAGATTTTTCTTTCAACTTGATACTCTAACTTCATTTGTTGACCATGTTTGCTTAAATACACAAATGGCGTTGTTGCATTTTAGGAGTATGGACTGGTTTGCTATTGTTCCAAAACTTCTTGGAATACTTTCCATGGTTTGTCTATGGGTTTAACCATTAACAATTTAGCCCAGTTTACTGCACTCAATTTATTTCTCATTCATTTGAAGTTTATCTTACTTAAATGTAACACCGTGGTTTGTGACTCTCCCTTCTCACTCCAACCTAATATCAAATTCAATCACATTATGATCACTATTTGCAAGTCAAATTGTTAACTTATTCTGGTTCGTTGCTCATCACTAAATCCAGTACGGCCTTTTCCCTGGTCGGTTCTAAAACATGTTGTTCTAGAACACAGTCTTGAATACATTCTAAAAATGAATTGCCTTTACTTGAGCTGTTCTGCTTTTCTCAATCTGTGAAAATTAAACTCTCTTATAACCACATTGTTTTTGCGACATGCTTTCTTGATCTCCATATTTATCCTCCCACTATGTCACTACTATCAGGAGGTGTGTATGCAACTCCTACCAGAGTCTTGCATCATTTGCTGTTGCTTAATTCTTCCCATAGTGTTTCGACTGCCCAATCACCCATACTAAAATCCCTTCTTTCTACTGCAGTAATTGTGTCCTTTATCAGTATTGCTACTTCCCTCTCTTTCCCAATTTCACTGCCCATCCTAAAGATCCTATAGCCTGGAATATTTAGCACCCAATCATGCTCAGGTTGTAGCCAGGTCTCTGTAATGGCTACCATTCATTAAACTGAATTTGTACTTCTAACTCAGTTGTTTTATTTCTTATGCTACATGTAGTCCTGTACAGAACTCTTTGCAGGGTAACTGTCCCTACCCTGCCTATATGTCCTTCTGGTCTTTTTTCACTTTTTAAACTTAGTGTGGATTTTCCCCCTCTTATCCATCTACAGAACAAATGGGAAACTGTTCAACCTCCGTCGCCTCCAGTCCAGATCTAAGGTCGTCTCATCCTCTGTCATCAAATTACAGTATGCAGACGACGATTGGGTCTGCGCACACTTGGGAGGTCGAACTACAAACCATCGTCAACACCTTCACCGAAGCGTACGGGAGCATGGGCCTTACACTAAACATCCATAAGACAAAGGTCCTCTACCAACCTGCCCCCGCCACACAGTACTGCCCCCCGATTATCAAAATCCCCAACGAGGCCTTGGATAATGTGGACCACTTTCCATACTTTGGGAGCCTACTGTCAACCAGGTCAGACGTCGATGACGAAGTCCAACACTGCCTTCAGTGTGCCACTGCAGACTTCGGTCGCCTGAGGAAGAGTGTGTTTGAAGACCAGGACCTCAAACCCAGCACCAAGCTCATGGTCTACAGAGCAGTAGTGATTCCCGCCCTCCTGTATGCTTCAGAGACATGGACCATGTACAGCAGGTACCTCAAAGCACTGGAGAGGTACCACCAACACTGCCTCGGCAAAATCCTGCAAATCCATTGGCAGGATAGGCGCACCAATGTCAGTTTTCTCGCTCAGGCCAACATCCCCAGCATCGAAGCTTTGACCACGCTCGATCAGCTCCGATGGACGGGCCACATCGTCCGCATGCCCGATACGAGACTCCCAAAACAAGTGCTCTAATCGGAGCTCTGACACGGCAAGAGAGCCCCAGGTGGGCAGAGGAAACGCTTCAAGGACACCCTCAAAGCCTCCTTGAAAAAGTGCAACATCCCCACTGACTTCTGGGAATCCCTGGCCCAAGACCGCACAAAGTGGAGGAGAAGCATACGGGAAGGCGCCGAACACCTCGAGTCTCTTCTCCGGGAGCAAGCGGAAGCCAAGCACAAACAGCGGAAGGAGCGCACGTTAACCCAAGCACCCACCCACCCACCCCTTCAACCACCGTCTGCCCCACCTGTGACAGAGACTGTAGGTCCCGCACTGGACTCATCAGTCACCTGAGAACTCATTTTTAGTGTGGAAGCAAGTCATCCTCGGTTCCGAGGGACTGCCTAAGAAGAAGGAGTCAGTTTACATATATACAGGAAACTTTTTTTTATCCGGCACCGACGGGGCCCGGTTCATCAAAAATTCCGGATCACCGAGCGCTATAGTAAAAGATACGAGAGCTGAGCGCTCCGTATAAAGCAACAAACTCTGTTCTGAACCTGTTGCTAAGCAACAATGACCACAAGTTACAAGCGTCTCTGTAGCTTAGCAACAGCTGCAGCCACACCCTTGCACAGCAACAGATGGAGGAAGGCAAGTAATATGAAGTATGAACCTACTCCTGAATTTTGCCGGTTAACCGAGATTTCCGGTTATTTAGGTGCCGGTAAATCGAAAGTTTCCTGTATACTAATGGCTTCAGTAATTCTAACCCCACCGTCTCATAAATCATGCGACAAACTCTTAAAAATCATGAGATTTGGCAAGAAATCATGAGTTGCTTTTTTTTTCCAAACATAAACCAATATAGATTGACAGTTCATTTATAAACCTCATTAGTGGTTTTATTTGATCTCTAACAGGGCACAGCTCTTTACAAAAACTACATTACTGCATCTGAAAATGCTTTTCAAAAAACTTTTTAAAAATCCTACCCATTATCACCTTGCCTGGTGCCCAAAACAACCACCAGTCAAACATAGTCTTTGCTTTTTGAAGAAAATGAAAAAAGACAATTTTTGTAATGATTTTTCTCCCAGGTTGCTCGCAGCAGTGTCACAGAAATTAATCTAAATTCCTGGAGACGCCAGGGCAATCCTGGAGGGTTGGCAACCTTTTCCACAACACAGTCAAGATAATGACTGATCCTGCGACCCTGGGCTCCCAGCAGGGAGCACAGAATAGCACACAGCCTGTCAATTGTTTATCCATTCCCAAAATTTCCTGGATCGCTGCCTGAATTTCAGTGTTGGGCAAGACCTTAGACCAGCCTGGGAGCCAGCATCAGGCAGAACATGCAGGTGATTTTAAAGAAAAAAGCTATAATTATGTAAAAAGCTGACCAACCATGATCAGGGAAGCCTTTACACCGTGGCTACTGATCTGAGACTAATCTGACACTGCTTGTTGCAGTTCAGGTTCCTGCCAGGTAGAACTCTGTTCATGTTTCTTGGCTCCCACCTCGCTGGAATGTAACTGTCCTGTTTAGCACAGAGCCCAGCACATGCCTAGATACATGCAAGCAAGGAACGCTCTCTGTACAGTGAGAAATTCACGGATGCATCACTCCTTAGCACATTGTACACTCCAAGCCCGTGGATTTGCCCATGGATGGAAAGCTACAGGCTGGGAGATCGTAATTTAGCAAGTTGTAGTTCGAGCAGTGGATTTATCCCTTAAATGTTCCGAGAGCACAGAAGGGAGAATCCTGGATCTCTAAACATTTCAATTAAGGTCAAATAGGTTTAATAAGTGCTCCGAAGACTCAACAGAACCCTGCCCAACCTGGTATGGTCTCGCACTGGATTTACACTTGATGCGATATCAAACCGAAGCAGTGTGACATTCCCCCCTCCAGCGAGCCGTAGTCCAGACTCTGACCACAAAATACGTTTTACGATGGAGTTCTTCTGTTCGACCATCCTCGGCTCCTTCATTCCCCATCTCGTGCTCCAACCGCTTCGCGCTGCGTCTCCAGTACCATGGCAAACCCGCAGGAGGGGCAAGATACCATAGAATCATAGAAATTTACAGCACAGAAGGAGGCCATTCGGCCCATCTTGTCCGTGCCAGCCGACAAAGAGCTATCCAGCCTAATCCCACTTTCCAGCACATAGTCCGTAGCCTTGTAGGTTATGGCACTTCAAGTGCATATCCAAGTACTTTTTAAATGTGATGAGGGTTTCTGCCTCTACCACCCTTTCAGGCAGTGAGTTCCAGACCCCCACCACCCTCTGGGTGAAAACATTTCTCCCCAAATCCCCTCTAAACCTCCTACCAATTACTTTAAATCTATGCCCCCTGGTTATGGAACCCTCTGCTAAGGGAAATAGGTCCTTCCTATCCACTCTATCTAGGCCCCTCATAATTTTATACACCTCAGTCAAGTCTCCCCTCAGCCTCCTCTGTTCCAAAGAAAACAACCCCAGCCTATCCAATCTTTCCTCATAGCTAAAATTCCCAGCCCAGGCAACATCCTTGTACATCTCCTCGCGCCCCCTCTAGTGCAATCACATCCTTCCTGTGATGTGGTGACCAGAAATGCACGCAGTATTCTAGCTGAAGCCTAACTAGTGTTTTATGCAGTTCAAGCATAACCTCCCTGCTCTTGTATTCTATGCCTCGGCTAATAAAGGTAAGTATCCCGAATGCCTTCTTAACCACCTTATCTACCTGTCCTGCTACCTTCAGGGATCTGTGGACATGCACTCCAAGGTCCCTCTGATCCTCTGCACTTCAGTGTCCTACCATTTACAGTGGATTCCCTTGCCTCGTTAGCCCTCCCCAAATGCATTACTTCACACTTCTCCCAAGTTGAATTCCATTTGCCACTGTTCTGCCCACCTCCTGGCCAGTCCACTGATATCTTCCCGCAGTCTACAGCTTTCTTCTTCATTATCAACCACACGGCCAATTTTTGTATCATCTGCAAACTTCTTAATCATACTTCCAACATTCAAGTCCAAATCATTGATATATACCACAAAAAGCAAAGGACCCAGTACTGTGCCCTGCAGAACCCCACTGGAAACAGCCTTCCAGTCACAAAAACACCCTTCGACCATTACCCTTTGTTTCCTGCCTCTGAGCCAATTTTGAATCCAACTTGCCACTTTGCCTTGGATTCCATGGGCTTTACTTTCGTGACCAGTCTGCCAGGCGGGACCTTATCAAAAGCCTTGCTAAAATCCATATAGACTACATCAAACGCACTACCCTCATCTACCCTCCTTGTTATCTCCTCAAAAAATTCAATCAAGTTAGTCAGGCACGACCTTTCCTTAACAAATCCATGCTAACTGTCCCTGATCAATCCATGTCTTTCTAAATGAAGATTTATCCTGTCACTCAGAAATTTTTCCAATAATTTTCCCACCACCAAGGTTAGGCTGACTGGCCTGTAATTATTCAGTCTATCCCTTTCTCCATTTTTAAACAATGGTACCATGTTAGCAGTCCTCCGGAACCACACCTGTAGCCAGAGAGGATTTGAAAATGATGGTCAGAACCTCTGCTATTTCCTCTCTTACATCTCTTAACAGTCTGGGATACATTTCATCTGGGCCTGGGGATTTATCCACTTTCAAAGATGCTAAACCCCTAAATACTACTTCCTCTTTCACCATGTTTATTTCATCTAATATTTCACACTCCTCCTCCCTGATTGCAATTTCTGCATCGCCCCTCTCTTTTGTGAAAACAGACGCAAAGAATTCATTAAGAACCATACCCATGTCTTCCATCTCCACACACAGGTTACCTTTATGGTCCCTAATAGGCTCTACTCTTACTTTAGTTATCCTCTTGCTCTTAATGTATTTATAAAACATCATTGGGTTTTCCTTGATTTTACGTGCCAATATTTTTTCATGCCCTCTCTTTGTTTTCCTAATTTCCTTTTTAATTTCACCCCTGCACTTTCTATACTCCTCTCAGCTTTCTGCAGTATTGAGCCCTCGGTATCAGTCATAAGTTTCCCTTTTTTTCTTTATCTTTCCCTGTATGCCCCTTAACATCCAGGGAGCTCTAGATTTGTTAGTCCCACCCTTTTTCTTCAAGGGAACATACTTGCTCTGAACCCTCACCATCTCCTCCTTGAATGCCTCCCACTGCTCTGACACTGATTTACCTTCAGGTTTCTGTCTCCAATCCACTTTGGCTAAATCACATCTCAGCTTAGTAAAATTAGCTTTTTAGAACTTTTATCGCAAGATCTCTTGGCAGAAGGAGGAGCAAGGCGTCCAAGGTCATTAATCCAATCAATGCAACAGGGACCATCATCAGCCGGGGCCGGAGGGGAGGAAGCCGAGTGTGGCTCCCACCGCTCGGAGGGAGGAGATGGCTCGCTCGTTCAATTGTTCATTATGAAAAGCCCTCTAAACCTGGTATTTTTTGCGCATGCGCAAATCTAAATATTTGTTTCCCCCAAAAAATCCAGAGAGTCAGGCGTTCCACTGCGAGTGAAGCTTTATTTCACTCCAAATCTGCGTGTCTCACGATGGAATCGCAAGTGTTGGCAATACTGTGATATGCAGCTTTACCTCTCCACCACCAACCCACAATTCCACAACTGTGCCATCCGACTGCTTGGCTGACATCAAGTCTTAGATGAACCATAACTTTCTGCAACTTAACACGCGTAAAAAAATCCCATCCCACTCAGCTTTTGCCAAAACTTCACATCTTACCCCCAATTCTATACCCTTTCTCAATCAATGGTGCACAAACCGGAGTTGAACTTCAAAGCCTAAATCTAGTTCATCACCAGAATTACTTAATTCAATCTCTGTAATATCACCTGGGTCTATCTCTAACCCATCCTCACTGCTGATGAAATTCTAACTGACACATTAATCTCATCCAAGCTCAACTTTTCCAATGTTTTCTCACTGGTTTCATGAGCACTAACCTACATAAGCTTCAACTCACCCAGAAATCCACCACCTACATCCAAACCTGCATTAAACCCTGTTCACGTATTATTCTGGTTCCCTGTTCCTCAGCTGTTAGAATCCTTTCATGGTCTCACTGCACTGCTCTTCCTCCTCCTCTACGCTCTACATGCCAGCCCACACCCTCTGCTTTTCTAACTCTAGATCACTGTGCTATCCCCATCTCACTCCTTTACACCATCAGTCTTCTGCCACCTCATCCCCACACTCTGGACTTCTTTTCCTAAAACCTTCTTCCCGGCTGCATCTTTCTCAAAAGTCTCCTTAAAACCTACATCTTTAACCATGCTTTCAGCTATTCCCCTTAGTCCTCCTCATTCTCTTGCTTGGATCTGGGCTCCACCTTTTGAAGCATCTTCACTAAGACCAAAATACTATGCAAAGACAAGTTGTTACAAAATTCAATGGACGCACGCAGAGGTTATAATCCCTGTGATGATAATGAACACTAGTACACATTTCTAACATGTATCTCCATACTGAGATCCATTTACACAACAGATAAACAACACATATCATAATTAGCATATGCCAGGTTTTGCACACGTCATGTATCCAGCTTCCATTCAACCTTGCCCTCAAAAGCTTGCTGAATCTCTGACATTTTAAATAGCCCTTAAACCGCCCCAAAATACACTGCTTTATTTCTTTTGCACGTGCGTGATGTTTTTCTGCACATGTGGAAGAGATAATGCTCAATGTATTATGTGACAAATTAAACAGTCCCTGGGACTATCTTCTGCTACAGATTTATTTTAATCATCGTTTTATAAAAAAAAGTTAAAAAAAATTAGTAACATTTTGTAAAAGTCTGTGCGGCAACCAACACATCACCTGTGACACTGTATCCTGACAAGGCTTTCAATAGCTTTGTGATAATAAGAGACTTACTATCAAACCCCCTCCCCCATCAATGTGATAGTGCTCCTTTAAATAGCATGCACTGCCCTTTATCATTTTCAAGGTGACTTCATCCACTTCTCTCTCTAATCTGCACCAATAACAACACTGCAATGACATTATATAGACAAGAATTTCTGAAAGCCAATTAAGGGCCAAGAGTTTAATGTTTAATTTTTCGATGGGGAGGTAAAGCTTCCCCAATATGAAGAATCAAAATTTCTAAAATTGCTGCAGATGAGCACTGCTGTGATAGTGCTAGCTGCAGAGTGAAAAATAAAATGTAAAATAAATGTAAGCATTCACAGCAAAGGCCTTCTTCCTCTTCAATGGACACGTTTATAACCCAAGTTGTTAAGTTAGTCATTTTTATGCCAAAGGCCACTATAACCAAATCTTTTTTACTTTTGTTTGGGATGGGGAATAACAGACTTTGCATAAACTCTTTTTAATACTCATTCTGCTTTTGCTATATATATAGTATATAATATATATATATTTCAATCTGAACACTCAGTTGAGAAATGGCCCTTCACAAACAACCATTCTCCCCCACTACCTCTCTGATTAGACAGACAAGCATTGCCAAAAGTTGCTGGTGTTACATTGTTCATAGTGAAATATCACAAAGGCCCAGATTTTCTGGTAGAAATAACCGTGAGACTATCAGTGCTCACCGTTATGAAGTAGTAAATCAGACAGGAAATTCCTGCAACTGCACATGCAGAGTTAAACGTGGAAATCATAAGTTGCTGTCCCAGTTGCCCTGCTCCTCTAGAAGCTTTGCTGTAACAGTATCTCACCGAGCGATTCGGCATTCACATACATGGAAGGGTATGAATTTGCAGTACTTACGTGTTATAGATACCCACTAAACACACCAAAAAAGTTAGGACTTGTCCATTCGAGTTTAAGGGAATTTTTAATGGCGTGATAAGTCTTTATTACTGCCAAACAACATCTCTGGCACTCAAAATTTTACTTTTAAAGGTGTGGAGTCTCAGTCCTTCAGATTTTAATTATTGTTGGAGAATTAAAAAATTTAAAGAAACTTTTTTTTAAAACTTTTTCTTTGTCTCTTATATCTCTCTTAGTCCCATCTTTCTTTCCCTCTCTTTATTTCACTTTCTGTACATGATTTGGCATTGAATTAAATATTCTAATTTACACTTCCTGGTTTAGACTCTGCGGCCTAGAAATTCACTATGGCCCCGCCAGCTGGCTAGCACCCAAAAGTTAGCGCTGGGCGGGAAGCCTATAGCGATCGTCAGATATTCATCGTTAGCGCCCCAATTCGGAACCGGGCGCTATACCAGGGTGTGCCCGCCTCCGCTTGGGGCGCTGACACTGAATATCAGCGCTCTTGGCGCCGCTGCGCCAGCCGCTGCGGAGCGGCAGGCTGCAGTACTGCAGGCCTCCTCCTTCTCTTAAGGGGGAGCTGCCTGCAACGGGGAGATCGCCGCTGGATAGTGCCGGCAAATGAGCCCGGCACCACGGAGAAGTGCCGGGCTCGCGGAAAGCAGCCGGCAATGCCGCGGGGGGGGGGGGGTGGTGGGGCTGGAGGAGGCCGGGGAAGGAGGTGCGGGCAGGCGGCCGCCGAAAAAGCGGCCGGCCGCACCTTCCGCTTTAAAGCGCCCCACTAAGGCAGCAGGACGGCCCTGTTTTCTGGTCGCTGTTTGCGGCCGCTTCGGAGGAGGCGGCCGCAACTAAATATGGGGATCGGGCCGGTTTCGGGGCGGAACCGGGTCACTGCGCACACCGATGACGTCATCGGTGCCGGCGCAGCGCTAACGGCTACCGCCGCCAATACCGCTGCGCTGAATATCTGCGCAAACTCATTTCTGGCGCAAAATCACTCTTTAGGCGTTAACTGGGCGCAAAGCTGGCAGCGCCTTAATGAATTTCTAGGTCTGCGTGTCTCAGTAAGGATTCTTCAATCTGATTGGTTAAGGAGACACACCATTGCTTGCCTTGTTCACACAGGTACCAGATCCCCTGTAGAGTGTGCCATGCTGTTTTTGCTCTCTATATATTACAAGTCGCAGTGCAAAAGCCCTCAGAAAATCTGTGGGCAAGTGTTAGTGTAATGAACGGCTGGTGTTGTGCGTTTGCCACTGACCGTAAAATCCGGGCCAGAGTATAGTCCAAAATTATATAGGACAGGGAGGGTACAAATTGCAGTTTACTTTTCCTCCATAGTTTGCTAATCTTCGCAGAGTTGTTACAAGACATGTACAGTAATACAAAAGTTTCAAGAGTTTAATGTCTTCATTCATCTTGATTTATCATAGTCAACAATTAATTATCCCCAATTACTGCACCCAATCTGACAAATGCACACATATGTGGAAAGTGGCAAAAAAAATAGGATTATGCTGAATTTCAAAGAGCTGGACAAAATTTCTTAAATATACATGGAAGAGACAAAGCACAGCGAAAGAACAGAAAATCAGACAAGGTAAAGAATACACCAAGCTACACTTGAAAAAGTTGGAAAGTGCACCAAATAAAGTGCCAAAAATCAAAACGTCCAGAGGGGTCATGCCCTCAGATCCTCTAGAAAATAAAATTTTCACCACCAGAGTTCATTTCCACATTAACATTTTTCCAAATTTGCCAATGCAAAAATTCAATTCACTTCTGTGTACTTCCCTATATAATACAACTAATGGAATACTGGTACAACTGCAACTTAAGTCATGACACGTATACATTCCATTGTAATTACTTATTTTGATATGCGAGTCCACTGGGTTTCAGTTTTCACAGAAAAACAAACTGAAATGCAGAATGCGATCCCAAAAACACCTATGAAAATCCCAAAATGATAATAAAAAGAATTTAACTTATTCAGTCATCCTTAAAATAGTGGCCATAGACCTTTATTAAGGTTTTTTTTTTAGCTGTACATTATTTTTGCGTTTAGATTTTTTGGAAGGTGCTAGTTAGCTTTTCCCAGTTTCATAGTTTAAAATACATGTATAACTGATCTTCCCCTCCAGCAAAACTTAATACGTGACTAGTGAAGGATGATAAAATCCATTTGGCCCATTGAAGCTTATTTCTGTAGCACATACAATGAATTCAACTCTTCCAGCCTGTACAAAAAGAAACTCTTTAATGTTGGTATTGCACTTCAGTTTACCATAGAGTTATAGAATCATGGGCCTAGAAATTGGATATGGCCACAAAACGGGCAGTTTTAAGACCAAACAATGTTAAGCTGTGGCAGGTCAAAATGGTCTAGGTAGCACGCAAAATTTGTGCTCAGTCCTCATTAACATAATTATAGTCTTGATCTCAGCACTAAAACCACTGGTCATTGGCTTACCGCTCAACAGGTGGGCCAATATTGGGTCCAGTCTAATTCCCAGTCATGTTTGGCACAGGCTTTCTTCAGTATTTAAAGTGCATTGATGCTACAGCACCTCATTGTCAATCCATTTACAACTTCACCTGAAAGAAGGCAGCAGTGGAAGCACATGGCTGAGCCTCAGCACAGGGAGAGAGCCTGCAGTTTCTCATATGCGGCTCTTGAGGCACGGGTCATGGCCGTGGAGAGGAGGCGGGCTGTCCTCTTCCTGCAGACTGGCAGGAAGCCCTCGCCACACACATCTCGAAGGCTCTGGCAGGAGATAGCCGCCTAAGTGACCGCAAGCACGGTGGTCCCAAGGTCAGCCATCCAGCGCCAAAAGAAGTTTAATGACCTCACACAGCAGGTCAAGGTGAGTGAAGGCTGCCGGAGAGCCTCTTGGCAATGTCAAGGAGCATGGAGGAGTCTGCCTCCAACTTTGGGCGGGGCTTTGCGCAGAGCTTGGAGCCCAGGATTTCCAGGCTGGAAATGATGGAAAATTCCCAAAGAGACCGTGTCGACCCAGGCATGATGGTGCGTGTGATGGGCGATGTCGCAGCTTCCATTGCAGCACAGGCAGAAGCGACCCAACGTCTTAGTGCTGCAGCGGAAGCACAAACCGCTGTCCTGCAGTCTCAGCTTGCTGCCACCCAAGCTCAGACTGCTCCCATCGTGGCTGGGTTTACCAGTGTTGACTGGGGCTTGCAGGGTGTTGCAGCAGCCCAGCAATCTGCCCTCCAACAGATTGCTAGGAATGCTGAGGCGCCCCCCACCCCCCGGGGGAGTGGGAGTGGGTCAGTGAAGCAGAACCCTGCGATCCTCACTCAGGATGACAGCATTCCTGTTCCCACCACTGCCACTCCGCCATTGCCCTTGCCGCTGCCCATCAGCCCAGACTGCTGCCACCCATGCCGCGGTGGTACAGTCCAGTCAGGTCTTCTAAGGCTAGAGCTGCTCGAGATCATCCTACAAAGCCATCTGAGTTTCAAGTGGTGGCTGAAAGATTGCTGGCACACCAGACTGACGCAGGATGAAGGCATCGTGGCTGTTGCCAGGATAGCGGACATTGACCATCACGAAGTGCTGGGCATGGTCGCACACCAACTGCACATTAAGCGAGTGGTAGCCTTTGCGATTACAAAAGATCTCAGGATTTTTATGCAGCGCCCGCAAAGCCACGTTGGTGCAGTCGATGGCACCCTGCACCATGGGGAAGCCCGCTATCCTGGCAAAGCCACATGCAAGCTCATCCTGCTTCTCTCTGCTCAGAGAGAAGAAAATGTAGTCCCTTCTCCTGGTGTAGAGAACCTCAGTGACGTCCCGGATGCAGCGATGGATGGCGAACTGGGAGATGTTAGCTATGTCTCCTGCTGCAGACTGGGAGGATCCGCTGGCGAAGAAATTGAGGGCCGTAGTGACCTTGACTGCCACTGGGAGAGCCGTGGTCGCCCAGCTCTGAAGCTGCAGGTCTGGTTGCAGGAGGTGGCAGAGTTCTGTGACCACCTCCTGGCTGAAGTGGAGCCTCCAAAGACACTGCTCCTCGCTTAAGTGGATGCAAGAGAAATGCTGTTGGAAGTCCCTAGGTGGGTAAGGCCTCCTGCTGAGAGCCCTCCTCCTCCTCCCTCTGTGCGCATCTTCTCCTCTTCTTTGTTGCCTCCGCTCCCTCTCCCTAAGTTAGTCGAGCGTGAGGGGGATTGCCAATAGACCCCCATGACTGTGAGCAAGTGTTGTGAGCAGAAGCCTTTAAATAAGAATGAGGGCGTTCTCCACTTGCAACAACACTCCCTGTTAACTTAGAACCTTGAAAGAAGTTAATAAAGCTGCTGGATTTGCACAGAACCAGTCAAACTGCAGAAACATGTCAGGTGCAAGTTGTTGCTGATGTTCCCTTTAAATACCGCTGCTGGGGCCTCCTTCCTGCTTGTCAATGCTTGGTCAGCTCGTTGCACTTAAGGCTTGCCGGTAAGTGGAGCGGCAAAGTTGGAACTCGCAGATCGGGCATCAAGTGTGCGTTGCACACTCACTGACATCACAATCTGCATAATCTACATATCCCTAGTGAGCGCAGACATTGGCAGTGCTACCGGCCATCCGAAAATGGTGGCCGCTGCGGGACCCACCGGCCGCGGGTGGAAGAGCAAGGGCCTCCATTTTTTTGCCTGAATCTGGCCATAACGGGTGGCGATAAACCCCCGAATTTCTAGGCCACAGATTCCTACAGCACAGAAGGAGGCTATTCAGCCTGTTGTGTCTTTGCCAGCTCTTTGGAACAGCTGTCCAATTTCGTCCCACGGCCCAGCTTTTTCCACTTAACCCTGCAAATTAGTCCTCTTCAAGTACACGTCCAATTGCCTTTTGAAAGTTATTATGGAATCTGATTCCACAGCGCTCAGGTAGTGTGTTTCAGATCTTAACAACCCTCTGTGCAAAGACATTTTTCATTTCCCCTCTAGTATTTTTGCTTGACTTTTTCTTACTTTTCATCCACATGCTGCCCCTCTGAGGCATCATCCAGTGACAACGTGAGTTTTCACATGTACGCTGATGATACCTCTCCTCCACCTTTCTCAAACCCTCTACCATCTCTATACTGTCAGACTGCTTGTCCGACATCCAGCACTGAATGAGCAGAGATTTTCTCCAATTAAATATCGGGAAGACCGAAGCCATTGTCTTCGGTTCACGCCACAAACTCCATTCCCTTTCCACTGATTCGAACTCTCTCCCCGGCAACTGTCTAAGGCTGACCAAGTCATATTTGATCACGAATTGAGCTTCCTACCTCATATCCATTCTACCAGTAAGACCGTCGATTTCCACCTTCGTAGTATCGCCCGCCTACGTCAACGTTCCCTGTAAGCTGCGCGGTCTCACAGCATTCTATAGGACCCGCGAGGCCCGAATAAAATTGTAGGGAAGATTGGCCTCTGCCCCTACCTCAACTTATCTGCTGCTGAAATCCTCATCTATGCTTTAACACCTCTAGACTTGACTATTCCAACGCACTCCTGCCCGGCCTCCCTAGTTCTACCCTCCATAAACTTGAGGTCATCCAAAACTCTGACACCAGTTTCCTAACTCGCACCAAGCCCCGCTCACCCATCTACCCTGTGCTTGCTGACCTCCACTGGCTCCCAGTTAAGCAAAGCCTTGATTTTAAAATTCTTAACCTTGCATTCAAATCTCTCCATGGCCTCGCCCCTCCTTATCTCTGTAACCTCCTCCAGCCCTATAATCCCCCAAGACCTCTGCGCTCCGCCTATTCTGGCCTTTTGAAATCCCCGATTTTAACTGCTCCGCCATTGGTGGTTGTGCGTTCAGCTGCCTCAGTCCTGTGGTAAACCACTGTTATTGTTATTCACTGTTGTTGTTGTTGTTGCACACTGTTGTACCTATGCATGCCTCAACATGTCTCGGCTGGCTCCACCCACAGGCACCAGGTATAAAGGTGATTGACCTGCAGCCCCCTGCCTTCTTGGAACCCAGTCAACCACGAGAGACATGCTCTGTTCTTTGCTAATAAAAGCCTTTAGTTACTCTCCTAACTCTCCGTCTTTTATGAGTAATTGATAGCGCATCAAGTCCTAAGCTCTGGAATTCCTCCATAAATCTGTCCGCCTCTCCACTTCTCTTTCCTCCTTTAAGACACTCCTTAAAACCTACCTCTTCGACCATGCTTTAGGTCAACTGCCCTAATTTCTCCTTATATGGCTCGGTGTCAAAACATTTTTTGATAACACTCCTATAAAACGCCTTGACACATTCTATTACATTAAAGGTGCTATATAAGCACATAAGAATATAAGAATTAGGAGCAGGAGTAGACCATACGGCCCCTCGAGCCTGCTCCGCCATTCAGTAAGATCATCCTTGCCCTCGAGAAAGTGGTGGTGGGCCTTCTTGAACCATCAGGTTTAGGGTAGATCCTTCCACGTTGGGCTAGAAACATACTGATTAAGAAAGTTCTCCTGTACATATTTTAGTAATTCTTCACTCTCCTTGGCCTTTACTCTGTTTTTTCCCCTAGTCTCTAATAGGTTAATTGAAGTCCCCGAGATCACTGCTCCATTATATTTACATTTTTCTGAAATTTGCCTATAGATTTGCTCCTCTATCTCCTTCTCACTATTTAAGGATCTATAGTAAACACCCAGCAATGTAACAGTTCCTTTTCTGTTCCTTAACTCTAACCAAATAGATTCAGTCTTTGAACCCTCTAGTACATCATGCCTCTGAAGAACTACAATATTATCCTTGATCAATACTGCCACCCACCCTCCTGTTTATTTTCCTTCCCTATATCTCCTGAATGTATTGTAGCCAGGAATGTTTACTTCCCATTCCTGCCCATGTTTAAGCCAGGTCTCCGTTATAGCCGCTGTCATAACCCATGTGGCAACTTGCACCTGTAGCGCGTCAACCTTATTTGCGACACTCCTCGTATTAACACACATGCATTCCAACACCATGCTAGTTTAATTATACTGCATAAGAGAAGAACATATTGCACATTGGTATTAAAAATAGCCACAGCATAGAATTAATGTTTTAATCAACACATGAATAATGAAAAAATCATCACAATGTAAGGATAAGCAAATCACTTAGGCTTCTTCGGCAGCACCTCCCAAATCCATGACCTCCACCACCTAGAAGGACAAGGGCAGCTGGTGCATGGGAAGACCATCATCTTCAAGTTTCCTTCCAAGCCACACACCATCCTGACTTGGACATATACTGATGATTTTTCATCGTTGCTGAGTCAAAATCCTCGAACTCCCTACCTAACAGCATTGTAGGAGTACCATCACCACAAGGACTGCAGCGGTTCAAGAAGGCCACCATCACTTTCTCAAGGGCAACTAGGGATAGACAATAAATGCCAGCTTTGCCAACGATGCTCATATCCCGAGAATGAAAAAATAAATAAAATCCAACATACCGATAGGTCATCTCCTCGGAGGAAGTTCCCTGAGAGGTCAAGGTGTGTGAGGGAATTAGGAATTTGTTGGTTGGCACTCAGTGACAGGGCAAGGCTGTTCACCCCTGTAATAAAGCAGAGCACACAAAATAAACAGTTATCCAAATTTTCTACTGGACACAAAATACCTGGAACATTTCACACCAAGTGTTTTATGTAGCTATAGGCAGGGTTGGTCATCCCTTTGCTTGCTGTGGAATGGATTAGTAACTAGTTAGCACAATTTTTTTTTACCTTGATGATCCTGTATAGTCTGCCCCTACTTTACAACTGTTTTTTTAAAAACCTTTTTGCACTTATAATTCTGCAATGAAAATGTTTTCTAATACAATTTAATCCAGCACTCTGGTGTGACCGAACACTTACTAGTTAAACTTTTTAAGCATACAACCTTTAGGGGTTAAGCGTACAGCGCTTAAATTAGCATTGTCACACCCAGTTTAATGCAATTTAATAAAAAATCCATTATCAAATTATTGTTGCAGAAGGATAGCAACATTAAAAATCTCAAGATTAAATCCATGATTAAAATATACGCTACAAATTTTCATGTAAATCTAATTTCAACAGTGTCAAGGGATAGTTTCTGGGCTGCAGAGACTACCACAGATCAGCATCAGCATGCTTCTATAAGTGCACAGTACTTGGCTGCGTCAGTGTTTCTTTCGCAAGTCCAAAGTCATGTTCAATATATCCAACGTGCTCCATTATTCTCATCTCATTGGCCAATCATTGTTAATCTCTCCTTTCTTGACACAGTGTCCATTTTCATTATTTACTTGCCAAGTGCCCGAGACATTTTATATTAAAAAGGTGCTATATAAATGCAAGTTGTTATTGTTCTTCCAGAAATCATCTACAGCTTTCTTTAAATAATTTGAAAGATTCTTTTAGCTGGTTTAGGCATTTTTAAAAAGATCTTCCACAACATTAAAGAAGTGATTCATCAGTCAAGAACTCAAAGCAGGCACCACATATGCATCTTATAAAAAAACTCAGTAAAATCCTTACATACTAATGTAACACAGATAGAAACAGCTGTCCCACATTTCTGTACATTGTCTTATTTATGCACTAATATAATCATGTACTAAGCATCCCAATTTAAAGGGAAGCTTTAGTGTAGAGTTCAATAAAATGATTGAGTACATTTACCCATCACCTCAGTCCTGTACACTTCAGTAGAGTAAACACTCCAGGGCAACACTTGAAGCTGTTCTAGTGTTAAGTAGACATCATTCATTGCTCTTACCCCTGCCTGAAAGCTCTCCTTCAAGAGCTTGGTGAAGCTACTAAAATGATCTCGCAGTCTGACTTACCAAAATCCAGATTTCTGAACTAAGTTCCTGTTTGTACCATTTTTCAAAAGCAGCTTTTATATTGTGCTAGTGGTGCTGCCTCCCAATGTTTGGCTCTTCTTTATATGGCAGGAATGACGTATGAGGAGAGTTTGGGTCAATTGGGCTTATATTCGCTGGAGTTTAGAAGAATGAGAGGGGATCTGATTGAAACTTATAAAATTCTAACAGGACTAGACAGACTAGATGCAGGAAGGATGTTCCCGATGGCGTGGGAGTCCAGAACCAGGGGTCACAGTCTAAGGATAAGGGGTAAGCCATTTAGGACAGAAATGAGGAGGAATTTCTTCACCCAGAGTGGTGAAACTGTGGAATTCTCTACCACAGAAGGCAGTGGAGGCCAATTCATTAAATATATTCAAGGAGTTAGATATATTTCTTAAGGCTAAAGGGATCAAGGGATATGGGGAGAAAGCAGGGACAGGGTACTGAATTTGGATGATCAGCCATGATCTCATTAAATGGTGGAACAGGCTTGAGGGGCCGAATGGACCACTCCTGCTCCTATCTTCTATGTTTCTATAGGTTGTAACCGAAAGGTAAACTAGCCAAGATACATAGAGACCAAAGGCCAGGAAGATGTGGTCTTCCGGGCTGCCAGCCTTAGCAAATCCCAGCAACTTTATTTTTGGGTTACAACCCTCACACTGGGAGTCAGAGCCATTGAAACATAGAAGATAGGAGCAGGAGTAGGCAATTCGGCCCCTCGAGCCTGCTCCGCCATTCAATGAGATCATGGCTGATCATCCAAATTCAGTACCCTGTCCCTGCCTTCTCCCCATATTCCTTGGTCCCTTTAGCCTTAAGAAATATATCTAACTCCTTCTTGAATATATTTAATGAATTGGCCTCCACTGCCTTCTGTGGTAGAGAATTCCACAGGTTCACCACTCTCTGGGTGAAGAAATTCCTCCTCATCTCTGTCCTAAATGGCTTACCCCTTATCCTTTGACTGTGACCCCTGGTTCTGGACTTCCCGGCCATCGGGAACATTCTTCCTGCATCTAGTCTGTCTAGTCCTGTTAGAATTTTATAAGTTTCAATCAGATCCCCTCTCATTCTTCTAAACTCCAGCGAGTATAAGCCCAATCGACCCAATCTCTCCTCATACGTCATTCCTGCCATCCCAGGTATCAGTCTGGTGAATCTTCGCTGCACTCCCTCCATGGCAAGAACATCCTTCCTCAGATAAGGCGACCAAAACTGCACACCATACTCAAGGTGTGGTCTCACCAAGGCCCTGTACAACTGCAGCAAGACATCCTTGTTCCTGTACTCGAACCCTCTCACTACGAAGGCCAACATACCATTTGCCTTCTTAACAGCCTGCTGCACCTGCATGCTTACCTTCAGCGACTGGTGCACAAGGACACCCAGGTCTCGTTGCACTTCCCCTTCTCCCAATCTATTGCCGTTCAGATAATAATCTGCCTTCCTGTTTTTGCCACCAAAGTGGATAACCTCACATTTATCCACATTATACTGCATCTGCCATGCTTCTGCCCAATCACCCAAACTGTCCAAATCATACTGGAGTTTCTCGGCATCCTCCTCACAGCACACACGCCCACCCAGCTTTGTGTCGTCTACAAACTTGGAGATATTACATCTAGTTCCCTCATCTAGATCAGTTATATATATTGTGAATAGCTGGGGTCCTAGGACCGATCCCTGCGGTACCCCACTAGTCACTGCCTACCACTCGGAAAAAGACCCGTTTATTCCAACTCTTTGCTTCCTGTCTGCCAACCAGTTCTCTATCCAAGTCAGTACCTTGCCCCCAATCCCATGTGCCTTAACTTTACACGCTAATCTCTATGCGGGACCTTATCGAAAGCCTTCTGAAAGTCCAAATACACCACATCCACTGGTTCTCCCTTATCTATTTTACCAGTTACATCCTCAAAAAATTCCAGTAGATTCGTCAAGCACGATTTACCTTTTGTAAATCCATGTCACTGTTTTCCAAGTGCTCTGCTATTACATCTTTAGCATTTTTCCCACTACCGATGTCAGGCTTACCGGTCTGTAATTCCCCGTTTTCTCTCTACCACCTTTTCTGAATAGTGGGGTAACATTAGCTACCCTCCAATCCATGGGAACTGCTCCAGAGTCTATCAAATTTTGGAAGATGACCAGCAATGCATCTACTATTTCTAGGGCCACTTCCTTAAGTATCCTAGGATGTAGATTATCAGGCCCTGGGGATTTATCGGCCTTCAATCCCGTCAATTTCCCCAACACCATTTCCCTACAAATGCTGATTTCTTTCAGTTCCTCCCTCTCATTAGACCCTATGTTCCCCCACATCTCTGGGAGGTTATTTGTGTCCTCCTTTGTGAAGACAGAACCAAAATATGTACTTATTAATTGGTTTGCCATTTCTTTGTTCCCCATTATAAATTCCCCTGATTCTGACTGCAAGGGACCTACGCTTGACTTCATCAATCTTTTTCTCTTCACACATATCTATAAAAGCTTTTACAGTCAGTTTTTATGTTCCCTGAAAGCTTACTCTCACTCTATTTTCCCCCTCTTAATTAATCCCTTTGTCCTCCTTTGCTGAATCCTAAACTGCTCCCAATCCTCAGGTTTACTGCTTTTTCTGGCCAATTTATATGTCCTCTCCTTGGATCTTATGCTATCCCTAATTTCCCTTGTTAGCCACGGTTGAGTCACCTTTTTTGTTTTATTTTTATGCCAAACTGCGATGAACAAATTCTGTAGTTCATCCATGCGATCTTTGAATGTTTGCCATTGCCTATCCACCGTCAAACCTTTGAGTAACATTCCCCAATCAATCCTACCCAACTCACGCCTCATTCCATCGTAGTTTCCTTTATTTAAATTCAGGACCCTAGTCTTTGAGTCAACTACTTCACTCTCCATCTTAATGAAGAATTCTATCATATTATGATTGCTTCGACCCAAGGGGCCTCGCACAACAAGATTGCCAATTAATCCTTTCTCATTACAAGATACCCAGTCTAAGATGGCCTGATCTCTAGTTGGTTCCTCGACATATTGGTCCAGGAAACCATCCCGTATACACTCCAGGAATTCCTCCTCCACAGTATTGTTACTAATTTGGTTAGCCCAATCTATATGTAGATTAAAGTCACCCATGGTAACTGCTGTGCCCTTATTGCACGCATCTCTAATTTCCCGTTTAATGCCATCCCCAACCTCCGCATTACTGTTTGGAGGTCTGTATACCACTGCCACTAACATTTTCTGCCCCTTGGTATTTCTCAGTTCTACCCATACAGATTCCACATCATCAGAGCTAAATTGAAATCGGATTTAACGCAACATTAAGGCAGCTTTAAACAATGGCCCTGGAGTTGCGGTCAGCGGCGTAGCTAAGGAGTACGCCGCCGACATCGGAACAAAATCTGCACTTACCTCATGCAAAGCCCCAAGCTGGCTTTCAAATGCTGTAGAGTTGTGCGCAGCGTCATGGCCCACGGATCCCAGGGGTGCACTGTTGTGCCTATGCGCTCCTGGGATCACGTGGGGCGGTGCTCCTTTCACTTCCTGACTCTTAGCCAATCAGGAAACATAGAAATCTCCTATGGGACAGCATTAAGCTTTGCAGAAAGTCCATCTGAGCAGCTGACCTTGTTTTATTTTTACTGTTCACATGGCACTTTCCAACAGATGGCTTCAGCATCTTTCTTCGATTCGCACTCGTTTTGATAAATGATTTGATGCCAGGCTTCGGCTTTTAAATTGCTGACTATTAGAAAAAAACCCAACTCGTTTTAAATAAAAAGGACTGGTAAGATGAACAAGTCTGAAGTTTTACCTAACACAGTAAACTGAAGTTATTTTGATTTGCACAGTTTAACCAAATTGCATAGATATTAAAGTAATTATTCATACTTTAGTGCATAGTAGCAGATAGTTAGTGCTTCTGGCCTCTGGACAGGAACCATAAAACTCGATTAGGATGCTTTTCATGGGCTGTCGCATAAACCTTTGCGCATGTGAAAATCCTGAACTTGCGGTCAATTTCAAAGGTGGTATGACAGCGCACTTGAGTGTACGCCGTCATACCGACGGCAAATTCAGGGCCAACATAGCTGAAATTATAACCAGACAGGCAGCTAATTATTAGTAATCTGTTGGCAGAAGCTCCAATGCTGTCTAATCATTTGTCAGTGGAATACACCCTCTGAACTACAGTCGTTAATAATGTGGGTGTTTCAGACATACTGAAAAAGGTAACAGAATTTAAAGATTGAGTTTATATTGTGACAGCTGGCCTTCTACCCAAAAGCTTTAAACAATTCCCAATACATTTGGCTTTATCAAATAATTCACCCATCAAAATCTCAAATAAAAAAATTCAAGGTGGAGTCGAGGGTATTTGAAATTCTAATTTGAAAATGATTAAACCAATCTGTTTTTGTTAAAATAGGTTAATATTTTCCTGCATCCTGCCAATTTAAAATTGCATGCAACCGATTACTATGCTACCAGTTATCATGTGATGCTGACATCTTCAATTGCAATATTATCCTTATTCACTGTCATTTGTGCTATTCATGAACTTAACACTCCAACAGATGGAGAATGTCAACAAGAAAAAAAGACTCATAAGCAAATGAAACAAGATTTAATAATAAATACAATACAGACCAGGTAGTGTTTACCAAGTAATAAAATGGCCGCAGTCTTAAAAGCACAAATTGAACCTGAGGGTTACTGATAATAATGAAAAATACTTGATGGGGACCACAGTGGGCTTGTAGAATCATAGAATCATAAAATCGTTACAGCACAGTAGGAGGCCATTCGGCCCGTCGAGCCTGTGCTCCATGTCTCTGAAGCATACAGGAAGGCGGGTATCACTACTGCTCTGTAGATCATGAGCTTGGTGCTGGGTTTGAGGTCCTGGTCTTCAAACACTCTCTTCCTCAGGTGACTGAAGGCTGCACTGGCACACTGAAGGCGGTGTTGGACTTGGTCATTGACGTCTGCCCTTGTTGACAGTATGCTCCCGAGGTATGGAAAGTGGTCCACGTTATCCAAGGCCTCGTCGTGGATTTTGATAATCAGGAAGCAGTGCTGTGTGGCGGGGTCAGGTTGGTAGAGGACCTTTGTCTTACTTATCAACCCAAGCCTGAACGTCGTCCAGGTCTTGTTGCATGCGGCATGGACTGCTTCATTATCTGAGGAGTTGTGAATGGTGCTGAACACTGTGCAGTCATCAGCGAACATCCCCATTTCTGACATTATGTTGGAGGGAAGGTCATTGATGAAGCAGCTGAAGATGGTTGGGCCTAGGACACTGCCCTGAGGAACTCTTGCAGTGATGTCCTGGGGCTGTGATGATTGACCTCCAACCACCACAACCATCTTCATTTGGGCTAGGTATGACTCCAGCCAGTGGAGAGTTTCCCCCCCCCCCGCGCCGATTCCCATTGACTTCAGGTTTACAAGGGCTCCTTGATGCCACACTTGGTCAAATGCTGCCTTGACGTCAAGGGCAGTCACTCTCGCCTCACCTCTGGAATTCAGCTCCTTTGTCCATGTTTGGACCAAGGCTGTAATGAGGTCGGAAGCCAAACGGTCTTGGCGGAACCCAAACTGGGCATCAGTGAGCAGGTTACTGGGGAGTAAGTGCCGCTTGATAGTACTGTCGATGACACCTTCCATCACTTTGCTGATGATTGAGAGTAGACTGATGAGGCGGTAATTGGCCGGATTGGATTTGTTTTGTTTTTTGTGGACAGGACATACCTGGGCAGTTTTCCACATTGTCGGATAGATGTCAGTGTTGCAGCTGTACTGGAACAGCTTGGTTAGAGGCACGGCTAGTTCTGGAGCACAAGTCTTCAGCATGACAGCTGGGATGTTGTCAGGGCCCATAGCCTTTGCTGTATCCAGTGCGTTCAGCCGTTTCTTGATATCACGTGGAGTGAATCGAATTGGCTGAAAACTGGCTTCTGTGATGGTGGGGACCTCGGGAGGAGACCGATATGGATCATCCACTCGGTACTTCTGGCTGAAGATGGTTGCAAACACTACAGCCTTGTCTTTTGCAGTCACCGTGCTGGGCTCTACCATCATTGAGGATGGGGATATTCATGGAGCCTCCTCCTCCCCCCATTAGTTGTTTAATGGTCCACGACCATTCACGATTGGATGTGGCAGGACTGCAGAGCTTTGATCTGATCCGATGATTGTGGGATCGCTTAGCCCCGTCTTTAGCATGCGGTTTCTGCTTTTTAGCATGCATGTAGTCCTGTGTTGCAGCTTCCCCAGGTTGGCACCTCATTTTTATGTGTGCCTGGTGCTGCTCCTGGCATGCTCTTCCACACTCCTGATTGAACCAAGGTTGGTCCCCTGGCTTGATGGTAATGGTAGAGCGAGGGATAATCCAGGCCATGAGGTTACAGATTGTGGTGGAATACAATTCTGCTTCTGCTGATGGCCAACAGCACCTCATGGATGCCTAGTTTTGAGCTGCTAGATCTGTACTGAATCTATCCCATTTAGCACGGTGGTAGTGCCACACAACACGATGGAGGGTATCCTCAGTGTGAAGATGGGACTTCGTCTCTACAGTGACTGTGCGGTGGTCACTGATACCAATACTGTCATGCACAGATGCATCTGCGACAGGTAGATTGGTGAGGACGAGGTCAAGTAGCTTTTTCCCTCGTATTAGTTCTCTCACCACCTGTCGCAGGCTCAGACTGGCAGCTATGTCCTTCAGGACTCGGCCAGCTCGGTCAGTAGTGGTGCTACCGAGCCATTCTTGGTGATGGACATTGAAGTCCCCCACCCAGAGTACATTCTGTGCCCTTGCTACTCTCAGTGCTTTTTCCAAGTGATGTTCAACATCGCGGAGAACTGATTCATCAGCTAAGGGAGGGCGGTAGGTGATAATTAACAGGAGGTTTCCTTGCCCATGCTTAACCTGAAGCCATGAGACTTCATGGTGTCCGGAATCAATGTTGAGGACTCCCAGGGCCACTCCTTCCTTACTGTATACCACAGTACTGCCACCCTTGTTGGGTCTGTCCTGCTGATGTTGCGGTTTGTTACAACCAAGTGACTTGCTATGTCATTTCAGAGGACAATTAAGAGTCAACCATATTGCTGTGGGTCTGGAGTCACATATAGGCCAGGCCAGGTAAGGACGGCAGATTTCCTTCCCTAAAGGACATTAGTGATCCAGATGGGTTTTTACGACAATCCGATAGTTTTATGTTTACCATTACTGATACTGGTACTAACTCATTTAGTACCTCAGCCATGCCCTCTGCCTACATGCGTCGGTCTCATTTTTGGTCTCTAATCGGCCCCACCCCTCCTCTTACTACACGTTTACTATTTATACTAGCTGAAGTGCCCGGCGGTGCCGAGGGATTTTTGAGGGCAAGTTGTTGTTGGAAGAGAGAGACAGAGAGCGCGACTGGGGGGAAGAGAGAGGGCGACTGGGGAGAAGAGAGAGCGCGACTGGGGAGAAGAGAGAGCGCGACTGGGGAGAAGAGAGAGCGCGACTGGGGAGAAGAGAGAGCGCGACTGGGGAGAAGAGAGGGCGCGACTGGGGAGAAGAGAGGGCGCGACTGGGGAGAAGAGAGGGCGCGACTGGGGAGAAGAGAGGGCGCGACTGGGGAGAAGAGAGGGCGCGACTGGGGAGAAGAGAGGGCGCGACTGGGGAGAAGAGAGGGCGCGACTGGGGAGAAGAGAGGGCGCGACTGGGGAGAAGAGAGAGCGCGACTGGGGGAAGAGAGAGCGCGACTGGGGGGAAGAGAGAGCGCGACTGGGGGGAAGAGAGAGCGCGACTGGGGGGAAGAGAGAGCGCGACTGGGGGGAAGAGAGAGCGCGACTGGGGGGAAGAGAGAGCGCGACTGGGGGGAAGAGAGAGCGCGACTGGGGGGAAGAGAGAGCGCGACTGGGGGGAAGAGAGAGCGCGACTGGGGGGAAGAGAGAGCGCGACTGGGGGGAAGAGAGAGCGCGACTGGGGGGAAGAGAGAGCGCGACTGGGGGGAAGAGAGAGCGCGACTGGGGGGAAGAGAGAGCGCGACTGGGGGGAAGAGAGAGCGCGACTGGGGGGAAGAGAGAGCGCGACTGGGGGGAAGAGAGAGCGCGACTGGGGGGAAGAGAGAGCGCGACTGGGGGGAAGAGAGAGCGCGACTGGGGGGAAGAGAGAGCGCGACTGGGGGGAAGAGAGAGCGCGACTGGGGGGAAGAGAGAGCGCGACTGGGGGGAAGAGAGAGCGCGACTGGGGGGAAGAGAGAGCGCGACTGGGGGGAAGAGAGAGCGCGACTGGGGGGAAGAGAGAGCGCGACTGGGGGGAAGAGAGAGCGCGACTGGGGGGAAGAGAGAGCGCGACTGGGGGGAAGAGAGAGCGCGACTGGGGGGAAGAGAGAGCGCGACTGGGGGGAAGAGAGAGCGCGACTGGGGGGAAGAGAGAGCGCGACTGGGGGGAAGAGAGAGCGCGACTGGGGGGAAGAGAGAGCGCGACTGGGGGAAGAGAGAGCGCGACTGGGGGGAAGAGAGAGCGCGACTGGGGGGAAGAGAGAGCGCGACTGGGGGAAGAGAGAGCGCGACTGGGGGGAAGAGAGAGCGCGACTGGGGGAAGAGAGAGCGCGACTGGGGGGAAGAGAGAGCGCGACTGGGGGGAAGAGAGAGCGCGACTGGGGGGAAGAGAGAGCGCGACTGGGGGGAAGAGAGAGCGCGACTGGGGGGAAGAGAGAGCGCGACTGGGGGGAAGAGAGAGCGCGACTGGGGGGAAGAGAGAGCGCGACTGGGGGGAAGAGAGAGCGCGACTGGGGGGAAGAGAGAGCGCGACTGGGGGGAAGAGAGAGCGCGACTGGGGGGAAGAGAGAGCGCGACTGGGGGGAAGAGAGAGCGCGACTGGGGGGAAGAGAGAGCGCGACTGGGGGGAAGAGAGAGCGCGACTGGGGGGAAGAGAGAGCGCGACTGGGGGGAAGAGAGAGCGCGACTGGGGGGAAGAGAGAGCGCGACTGGGGGGAAGAGAGAGCGCGACTGGGGGGAAGAGAGAGCGCGACTGGGGGGAAGAGAGAGCGCGACTGGGGGGAAGAGAGAGCGCGACTGGGGGGAAGAGAGAGCGCGACTGGGGGGAAGAGAGAGAGCGCGACTGGGGGGAAGAGAGAGCGCGACTGGGGGGAAGAGAGAGCGCGACTGGGGGGAAGAGAGAGCGCGACTGGGGGGAAGAGAGAGCGCGACTGGGGGGAAGAGAGAGCGCGACTGGGGGGAAGAGAGAGCGCGACTGGGGGGAAGAGAGAGCGCGACTGGGGGGAAGAGAGAGCGCGACTGGGGGGAAGAGAGAGCGCGACTGGGGGGAAGAGAGAGCGCGACTGGGGGGAAGAGAGAGCGCGACTGGGGGAAGAGAGAGCGCGACTGGGGGGAAGAGAGAG